>NC_053038.3:486887131-487197395 GCF_002575655.3 Aegilops tauschii subsp. strangulata | reverse complement strand
TAATTTCTCTGGGCATTGTCTAGAGTTTTACTAGAATATTGAATAACATTTAATTTCTTATCAACTCTTTGCCCTAGAACAGCACCTACATCATAATCGCTAGCATCACGCATAATTTCAAAAGGTAAATTCCAATCAGGTGGCTGAACAATAGGTGCAGAGATCAATGCTTTCTTAAGTATTTCAAATGCTTCTACACAATCATCATCAAAGACAAATGGTATATATTTTTGTAATAAATTAGTCAGAGGCCGGGAAATTTTTGAGAAGTCCTTAATGTACCTCCTATGAAAACCGGCGTGACCAAGGAAACTTCTTATACCTTTGATGTCCTTGGGACATGGCATCTTTTCAATAGCATCAACCTTGGCTTTATCAACCTCAATACCTCTTTCAGAAACTTTATGCCCCAAGACAATACCTTCATTAACCATAAAGTGGCACTTTTCCCAATTCAAGACAAGATTAGTTTCTTCACATCTCTGCAAAACTCGATCAAGGTTTCTCAAGCAATCATCAAAAGAGGATCCATAGACGGAAAAATCGTCCATGAAAACCTCACAAATCTTTTCACAAAAGTCAGAGAATATAGCCATGATGCATCTTTGAAAGGTAGCAGGTGCATTACATAAACCAAAAGGCATACGTCTATAAGCAAAAGTACCAAAAGGGCAAGTAAAAGTGGTCTTTGATTGATCATCGACTGACACAGGTATTTGAGAGAAACCAGAATAGCTATCTAGAAAGCAAAAATGTGTATGTTTGGATAATCTTTCTAGCATTTGATCGATAAAAGGTAAGGGGTAATGATCCTTTTTAGTAGCTTTATTTAATTTGCGGAAATCAATTACCATCCTATAACCTGTAATAATTCTTTGCGGGATCAATTCATCTTTATCATTAGGAACCACTGTAATACCTCCCTTCTTAGGGACACAATGGACAGGACTTACCCACTGGCTATCAGCAACGGGATAAATTATACCTGCCTCAAGGAGCTTTAGTATTTCCTTTCTTACCACTTCTTTCATTTTAGGATTCAGTCGTCGTTGGTGATCACGAACTGGTTTGGCATCTTTCTCCAAATTTATTTTGTGTTGACATAGAGTGGGACTAATGCCCTTAAGATCATCAAGAGTATATCCAATAGCAGCCCGGTGCTTTTTCAGAGTTTTCAATAATCTCTCTTCTTCATGCTCTGAAAGGTTAGCACTAATAATAACAGGATATATCTTTTTCTCATCAAGATAAGCATATTTAAGAGTATCAGGTAACGGTTTAAGCTCAAACACGGGATCACCCTTGGGTGGAGGAGGATCCCCTAAGATTTCAACAGGCAAATTGTGTTTCAGGATGGGTTCCTGTTTAAAGAATACTTCATCTATTTCCCTTCTTTCATTCATAAACATATCATTTTCATGGTCTAGCAAATATTGTTCTAAAGGATCATTAGGAGGTACAGCAATAGAAGCAAGACCAATTATTTCATCCTTACTAGGCAATTCCTCTTCACGGTGTTGTCTACGAAATTTAGAGAAATTAAACTCATGAGACATATCACCCAAACCAATAGTAACAACATCCTTTTCGCAGTCTATCCTAGCATTAACGGTGTTCAAGAAGGGTCTACCAAATATAATGGGACAAAAGCTATCTTGTGGGGAACCAAGAACAAGAAAATCAGCAGGATATTTAGTTTTCCCACACAAGACTTCAACATCTCTAACAATTCCAATGGGTGATATTGTATCTCTATTGGCAAGTTTGATGGTAACATCAATATCTTCTATCTCAGCAGGTGCAATTTCATGCATAATTTTTTTGTATAAGTCATGAGGTATAGCACTAGCACCCATATCGCATAAGCCATGATAACAATGATCTCCTATTTTAACAGAAATGATAGGCATGCCTGCCACGGGTCTATGTTTATCTTTAGCACAAGGTTTGGCAATTCTAGCAGTTTCATCATAGAAATAAATAACATGCCCATCAATATTATCAGCCAAGAGATCTTTAACAATAGCAATATTAGGTTCAACTTTGATTTGCTCAGGAGGTGTATAAGTTCTAATATTGCTTTTACGAACCACAGTTGAAGCTTTAGCATGATCTTTTATCCTAACAGGGAAATGTGGTTTTTCAACATAAGCAGTAGGAACAATAGGATCATTATAAGTGATAGTCTTTTCTTCAACTTTAATAGGTGCAACTACTTTTACTTCTATGGGAGGATGATATTTAAACCACTTCTCCTTAGGGAGATCAATATGAGCAGCAAAAGATTCACAAAAGGAAGCTACTATCTGAGAGTCAAGTCCATATTTAGTGCTAAATTTACGGAAAACATCGGTATCCATAAAAGATTTAACACAATCAAACTTAGGTGTCATACCTGACTCCTTACCTTCGTCGAGAACCCAATCTTCAGAGTTGCGTTTAATTCTTTCCAATAAATCCCATTTGAATTCAATAGTTTTCATCATGAAAGAGCCAGCACAAGAAGTATCGAGCATGGTGCGATTGTTATCAGAAAGCCGAGCATAAAAACTTTGAATAATTATTTCTCTTGGGAGCTCATGATTGGGGCATGAATATAACATTGATTTAAGCCTCCCCCAAGCTTGAGTGATGCTTTCTCCTTCGCGAGGCCAAAAATTATATATATAATTGCGATCATTATGAACAAGATGCATAGGATAAAACTTCTGATGAAATTCCAATTTCAATCGTTTGTAGTTCCATGATCCCATATCATCACATAGCCTATACCATGTCAAAGCATCTCCCTTCAAAGATAAAGGGAAGACCTTCTTCCTGATAACATCACCGGGTATACCTGCAAGCTTAAATAATCCACAAACTTCATCCACATAGATTAGGTGCTCATCAGGATGCTTTGTTCCGTCTCCTGCAAAAGGATTAGCTAGCAATTTTTCTAACATACCCGAAGGAATTTTGAAGTAAACATTTTCATCTTCAGTAGGTTCAGTAGGTTGAGGAGCAACTCTTTGCTCTACTGGTCGGGGTGAAGATACCCCGAACAAGCCCCTCAGAGGATTACTTTCCATAGTAACAAGTGACAGTAAATTTCAGCACACTATATAAAATTTTCCTTACCAAATTCCACCTACCAAAGGCGCTTCACTCCCCGGCAACGGCGCCAGAAAAGAGTCTTGATGACCCACAAGTATAGGGGATCTATCGTAGTCCTTTCGATAAGTAAGAGTGTCGAACCCAATGTGGAGCAGAAGGAAATGATAAGCAGTTTTCAGCAAGGTATTCTCTGCAAGCACTGAAATAATAGGCAACAGATAGTTTTGTGATAGGATAATTTGTAACGAGCAACAAGTAAAAAAAGTAAATAAAGTGCAGCAAGTTGGCCCAATCCTTTTTGTAGCAAAGGACAAGCCTGAACAAACTCTTATATAGAGAAAAGCGCTCCCGAGGACACAAGGGAATTATCGTCAAGCTAGTTTTCATCACGTTCATATGATTCGCATTCAGTACTTTGATAATTTGATATGTGGGTGGACCGGTGCTTGGGTGCTGCCCTTACTTGGACAAGCATCCCACTTATGATTAACGTCTATTGCAAGCATCCGCAACTACAACAAAAGTATTAAGGTAAACCTAACCATAGCATGAAACATATGGATCCAAATCAGCCCCTTACGAAGCAATGCATAAACTAGGGTTTAAGCTTCTGTCACTCTAGCAACCCATCATCTACTTATTACTTCCCAATGCCTTCCTCTAGGCCCAAATAATGGTGAAGTGTCATGTAGTCGACGTTCACATAACACCACTAGAGGATAGACAACATACATCTCATAAAAATATCGAATGAATACCAAATTCACATGACTACTAATAGCAAGACTTCTCCCATGTCCTCAGGAACAAACGTAACTACTCACAAAGCATATTCATGTTCATAATTAGAGGAGTATTTATATGCATATAGGATCTGAACATATGATCTTCCACCAAATAAACCAACTAGCATCAACTATAAGGAGTAATCAACACTACTAGCAACCTACAGGTACCAATCCCAGACTATGAGACAAGAATTGGATACAAGAGATGAACTAGGGTTTGAGAGGAGATGGTGCTGGTGAAGATGTTGATGGAGATTGCCCTCTCCCGATGAGAGGAGCATTGGTGATGACGATGGCGATGATTTCCCCCTCCCGGAGGGAAGTGTCCCCTGCAGAACAGCTCTGCCGGAGCCCTAGATTGGTTCCGCCAAGGTTCCGCCTCGTGGCGGCGGAGTCTCGTCCCGAAAGCTTGCTTCTGATTTTTCTTCGTATGAAAGACTTCATATAGCAGAAGATGGGCACCGGAGGGCCAATAGGGGGCCCACGAGGCAGGGGGCGTGCCCAGGGGGGTAGGGCGCGCCCCCCACCCTCGTGGACAGGTGGAGGCCCCCGTGACGTATTTCTTCCGCTTAGTATTTTTTATTATTTCCAAAAATAACTTTCGTGGAGTTTCAGGACTTTTGGAGTTGTGCAGAATAGGTCTTTAATATTTGCTCCTTTTCCAGCCAAGAATTCCAGCTGCCGGCATTCTCCCTCCTTATGTAAACCTTGTGAAATAAGAGAGAATAGGCATAAGTATTGTGACATAATGTGTAATAACAGCCCATAATGCAATAAATATCGATATAAAAGCATGATGCAAAATGGACGTATCAACTCCCCCAAGCTTAGACCTCGCTTGTCCTCAAGCGGAAGCCGATAATGATAAATATGTCCACATGTTTAGAGGTAGATGATGACCCACAAGTATAGGGGATCTATCGTAGTCCTTTCGATAAGTAAGAGTGTCGAACCCAACGAGGAGCAGAAGGAAATGATAAGCGGTTTTCAGCAAGGTATTTTCTGCAAGCACTGAAATTATAGGTAACAAATAGTTTTGTGATAAGATAATTGGTAACGAGCAACAAGTAACAAAAGTAAATAAAGTGCAGCAAGGTGGCCCAATCCTTTTTGTAGCAGAGGACAAGCCTGGACAAACTCTTATATAGAGAAAAGCGCTCCCGAGGACACATGGGAATTATCGTCAAGCTGGTTTTCATCACGTTCATATGATTCGCGTTCGGTACTTTGATAATTTGATATGTGGGTGGACCGGTGCTTGGGTGCTGTCCTTACTTGGACAAGCATCCCACTTATGATTAACCTCTATTGCAAGCATCCGCAACTACAACAAAAGTATTAAGGTAAACCTAACCATAGCATGAAACATATGGATCCAAATCAGCCCCTTACGAAGCAACGCATAAACTAGGGTTTAAGCTTCTGTCACTCTAGCAACCCATCATCTACTTATTACTTCCCAATGCCTTCCTCTAGGCCCAAATAATGGTGAAGTGTCATGTAGTCAACGTTCACATAACACCACTAGAGGATAGACAACATACATCTCATCAAAATATCGAACGAATACCAAATTCACATGACTACTAATAGCAAGACTTCTCCCATGTCCTCAGGAACAAACGTAACTACTCACAAAGCATATTCATGTTCATAATCAGAGGAGTATTAATATGCATATAGGATCTGAACATATGATCGTCCACCAATTAAATCAACTAGCATCAACTACAAGGAGTAATCAACACTACTAACAACCTACAGGTACCAATCCCAGACTATGAGACAAGAATTGGATACAAGAGATGAACTAGGGTTTTAGATGAGATGGTGCTGGTGAAGATGTTGATGGAGATTGCCCTCTCCCGATGAGAGGAGCGTTGGTGATGACGATGGCGATGATTTCCCCCTCCCGGAGGGAAGTGTCCCCGGCAGAACAGCTCTGCCGGAGCCCTAGATTGGTTCCGCCAAGGTTCCGCCTCGTGGCGGCGGAGTCTCGTCCCGAAAGCTTGCTTATGATTTTTCTTTGGATGAAAGACTTCATATAGCAGAAGATGGGCACTGGAGGGCCAACAGGGGGCCCACGAGGTAGGGAGGCGCGCCCAGGGGGGTAGGGCGCGCCCCCCACCCTCGTGGACAGGTGGAAGCCCCCCTGACGTAGATTCTTCTTCCAGTATTTTTTATTATTTCCAAAAATAACTTTCGTGGAGTTTCAGGACTTTTGGAATTGTGCAGAATAGGTCTCTAATATTTGCTCCTTTTCCAGCCCAGAATTCCAGCTGCCGGCATTCTCCTTCCTTATGTAAACCTTGTAAAATAAGAGAGAATAGGCATAAGTATTGTGACATAATGTGTAATAACAGCCCATAATGCAATAAATATCGATATAAAAGCATGATGCAAAATGGACGTATCAGTAGAGGTGTCGATAAAATAAAATACGGACATGAGGGCATCATGATTATTCTCATAACAGCAACATATATGGGTATTGTCATATGATTTCTTATGCTCAAGTAATAATCTATTCACAATGCAAAGTATGAATCAGAAACTTTATTGAGAACTAACAAACTATAATCTCAGTCATTGAGGCAATTGCAATTTATCATAACATCAGAAAGAGTCTATGTCAGAGCTTTCTAGCAAGTCCACATACTCAACTATCATTTAGTCTTTCATAATTGCTAACACTCACGCAATACTTGTGGTTACGGAGTTTTAATCGGACACAAAGAAAGATAGGGGCTTATGGTTTCGCCTCCCAACCTTTTACCTCAAGGGTAATGTCAACAATAATAGCTCATGCTAACCTACATCCAATTAGGTATATTTATCAGGATCTTTCCAACACCCTGTGCTTGCCAAAGGATAAAATGTAAAAAGGAAAGGTGAAGATCAGCATGACTCTTGCATAAGGTAGAAGATAATAATAAAAGATAGGCCCTTCACAGAGGGAAGCAGAGGTTGGCATGCGCTTTCAGGGTTGGATGCACAAAATCTTAATGCGAAAGAACGTCACTTTATATTGCCACTTGTGATATGAACCTTTATTATGCAGTCCGTCGCTTTTATTTCTTCCACATCACAAGATCGTATAAAGCTTATTTCCTCCACACCAATCAATCACACATATTTAGAGAGCAATTTTTATTGCTTGCACCGATGACAACTTATTTGAAGGATCTTACTCAATCCATAGGTAGATATGGTGGACTCTCATGGCAAAACTGGTTTGAGGGTTTTTGGAAGCACAAGTAGTATCTCTACTTGGTGCAAAGAATTTGGCTAGCATGAGGGGGAAAGGCAAGCTCAACATGTTGGATGATCCATGACAATATACTTTATCTTAGATATAAGAAAACATAACCCATTACGTTGTCTTCCTTGTCCAACATCAACTCTTTAGCATGTCATATTTTAATGAGTGCTCCCAATCATAAAAGATGTCCAAGATAGTATATTTATATGTGAAACCTCTCTTTCTTTATTACTTCCTATTAATTGCAACGATGACCAAAGCTATGTTTGTCAACTCCCAACAATTTTTAATCATCATACTCTTTCTATGTGAAGTCATTACTCTTCATAAGATCAATATGATCTGTTTATTTCTTTTTATTCTTTTCTCTTTTCTTTTATTTACTCAAGATCATAGCAAGATAATCAAGCCTTTGACTCAACACTAATCTTTATTATATAGCTCACGGACTCGATTACATAGAGGGATCATAAAGCAAAACTCAAAACTAGATCATACCAAAACTTTATTCTACTAGATCAAGATACTACTTAATAGGATCGAACTAAGAAAAACGGTAAAGATAGGAGATGTGGTTGTGATACGATACCGGGGCACCTCCCCCAAGCTTGGCAGTTGCCAAGGGGAGTTCCCATACCCATGTGATTATGTCTCCTTCTTCGGGGATGGTGAAGAAGGTGGAGGTGATGATGGATAGTCACACATCGAGCGTAAGAGGTCCTCCAGCTTGCGGATTATGCCCTTGAGTGCAACGATATGCTCCTTCAACAAAATATTTTCACGTGTGAGATACTTGTTTTGTATACAAGCTAACTCAATCATCTTGAAAGCTTCGATCTCAGTTGGGGTAAGAGGATTGTGATCAAGTTGAAGGATGTCTTCTGTTGCCGGAACTTGGTCCTCCGTGGCCTTCTTAATCCCTTCATCCTTGTTGATCTCCATGGGTTCTTCCCTCTTCAGCTCCATCTTCATTAGCCAAGCATCTTTGTCACCATTGTTGGAGGAGGGGGACGACATGATGCCCGGCCTTGACAAACCTGACAAATAACAGCTCGAAACAAGAACAGAGGATATTTGCGTGATACGGGATTTAAAACCTTCGGAAGATTATATAGTGAATTTTTACCGACCAAAATATGTAACGTGCAAGAAAACAGAGTCCGGAGAGCACACGAGGTGCCCACGAGGTAGGGGGGCGCGGCCAGGGGGTAGGGCGCGCCCTCCACCCTCGTGGAGGCCTCGTGTCCTTCCCGGACTGCTTCTTATTTTTCTATTTTTCTAAATATTCCAAAACGGAGAAATATTGCCATTAGAACTGTTTTGGAGTCGGTTTACTTACCATACCACATACCTATTCCTTTTCGGAGTCTGAAACGTTCCGGAAAGTGTCCCTTATGTATTCCTCCGGGGTTACGGTTTCAATAACATTGTTTTCAACATTTATAGGATTACCTGAGATATAATGTTTAATTCTTTGACCATTCACCACCTTCGGATTCGTGCCCTCGAAGTTGTTGATTTTTATGGCACCGGAACGATAGACCTCCTCGATAACGTAAGGACCTTCCCATTTAGAGAGAAGTTTTCCTGCAAAAATCTTAAACGAGAGTTGTATAGCAATACGTAATCACCTACATTAAACTCACGCTTTTGTATCCTTTTCTCATGCCATCTTTTAACTTTTTCTTTAAACAATTTGGCATTCTCATAAGCTTGGGTTCTCCATTCATCAAGTGAGCTAATATCAAATAACCTCTTCTCACCGGCAGGTTTGAAATCATAATTGAGCTCTTTAATAGCCCAATAAGCCTTATGTTCTAGCTCAAGAGGTAAGTGACACGCTTTTCCATAAACCATTTTATACGGAGACATACCCATAAGATTTTTATATGCAGTTCTATAAGCCCATAATGCATCATCAAGTTTCTTGGACCAATTCTTTCTAGATCTATTAACAGTCTTTTGCAAAATTAATTTGAGCTCTCTATTACTCAATTCTACTTGACCACTAGACTGCGGGTGATAAGGAGATGCAATTCTATGATTAACATCATACTTTGCAAGCATTTTACGAAAAGCACCATGAATAAAATGTGAACCACCATCAGTCATTAAATATCTAGGGACTCCAAACCTCGAAAAAACTCAAAACTAGATCATACCAAAACTTTATTCTACTAGATCAAGATACTACTTAATAGGATCGAACTAAGAAAAACGGTAAAGGTAGGAGATGTGGTTGAGATACGATACCGGGGCACCTCCCCCAAGCTTGGCAGTTGCCAAGGGGAGTGCCCATACCCATGTGATTATGTCTCCTTCTTCGGCGACGGTGAAGAAGGTGGAGGTGATGATGGATAGTCGCACATCGTGCGTAAGAGGTCCTCCAGCTTGCGGATAATGCCCTTGAGTGCAACGATATGCTCCTTCAACAAAATATTTTCACGTGTGAGATACTTGTTTTGTATACAAGCTAACTCAATCATCTTGAAAGCTTCGATCTCAGTTGGGGTAAGAGGATTGTGATCAAGTTGAAGGATGTCTTCTATTGCCGGAACTTGGTCCTCCGTGGCCTTCTTAATCCCTTCATCCTTGTTGATCTCCATGGGTTCTTCCCTCTTTAGCTCCATCTTCATTAGCCAAGCATCGTTGTCACCATTGTTGGAGGAGGGGGACGACATGATGCCCGGCCTTGACAAACCTGACAGAAAACAGCTTGAAACAAGAATAGAGGATATTTGCGTGATACGGGAGTTAAAACCTTCAGGAGATTATATAATGAATTTTTACCGACCAAAATACGTAACGTGTAAGAAAACGGAGTCCGGAGAGCACACGAGGTAGGGGGGGCGCCCCCTCCACCCTCGTGGAGGCCTCGTGTCCTTCCCGGTCTGCTTCTTATTTTTCTATTTTTCTAAATATTCCAAAACGGAGAAATATTGCCATTAGAACTGTTTTGGAGTCGGTTTACTTACCGTACCACATACCTATTCCTTTTCGGAGTCTGAAACGTTCCGGAAAGTGTCCCTTATGTATTCCTCCGGGGTTACGGTTTCAATAACATTGTTTTCAACATTTATAGGATTACCTGAGATATAATGTTTAATTCTTTGACCGTTCACCACCTTCGGATTCGTGCCCTCGAAGTTGTTGATTTTTATGGCACCGGAACGATAGACCTTCTCGATAACGTAAGGACCTTCCCATTTAGAGAGAAGTTTTCTTGCAAAAAATCTTAAACGAGAGTTGTATAGCAATACGTAATCACCTACATTAAACTCACGCTTTTGTATTCTTTTGTCATGCCATCTTTTAACTTTTTCTTTAAACAATTTGGCATTCTCATAAGCTTGGGTTCTCCATTCATCAAGTGAGCTAATATCAAATAACCTCTTCTCAACGGCAAGTTTGAAATCATAATTGAGCTCTTTAATAGCCCAATAAGCCTTATGTTCTAGTTCAAGAGGTAAGTGGCACGCTTTTCCATAAACCATTTTATACGGGGACATACCCATAGGATTTTTATATGCAGTTCTATAGGCCCATAATGCATCATCAAGTTTCTTGGACCAATTCTTTCTAGATCTATTAACAGTCTTTTGTAAAATTAATTTGAGCTCTCTATTACTCAATTCTACTTGACCACTAGACTGCAGGTGATATGGAGAAACAGACACCCACTAGCCACCTGTGTGCGAAGCACGTCGGGAGAGAGAACCAGTCTCGCGTAAGCGTATGCGTAATGTCGGTCTGAGCCGCTCCATCCAACAATACCGCCGAATCAAAGTATGACATGCTGGTAAGCAGTATGACTATTATCGCCCACAACTCTTTGTGTTCTACTCGTGCATATAACATCTACGCATAGACCTGGCTCTGATGCCACTGTTGGGGAACGCGGTATTTCAAAAAAATTACCTACGATCACGCAAGATCTATCTATGTGATGCATAGCAACGAGCGGGAGAGCGTGTCCACGTACCATCGTAGACCGAAAGCGGAAGCGTTAAGTAACGCGGTTGATGTAGTCGAACGTCTTCGCGATCCAACCGATCAAGTACCGAACGCACGGCACCTCCGCGATCTGCACATGTTCAGCTCGGTGACGTCCCTTGAACTCTAGATCCAGCTGAGACCGAGGGAGAGTTCCGTCAGCATGACGGTGTGGTGACGGTGATGATGAAGTTACCGGCGCAGGGCTTCGCCTAAGCACTACAATTTTATGACTGAGGTGGAAAACTGTGGAGTGGGGCACCGCACACGGCTAAAGATCAACTTATGTGTCTATGGGGTGCCCCCTGGCCACGTATATAAAGGAGGGGAGGGAAGAGGTGGCCGGCCCAAGGGGGCACGCCAGGTGTGGGGAATCCTACTAGGACTCCCCAGTCCAAGTAGGATTCCCCTCCTCTTTCCTATTCCTAGTAGGAGAAGGAGGGAAGGAGGAAGATGGGAGAAGGAAGGAGGGGGGCGCCGCCCCCTCCTAGTCCAATTCGGACCAGCCCATGGGGGGGGGGGGGGGGGGCGGCCACCCCTTGAGGCCCTTCTCTCCTTTCCCGTATGGTCCATTAAGGCTCACTACTTCCCCCGGCGAATTCCCGTAACTCTCCGGTACTCCGAAAAATACCCGAATCACTCGGAACCTTTCCGATGTCCGAATATAGCCTTCCAATATATCAATCATTATGTCTCGACCATTTCGAGACTCCTCGTCATGTCCGTGATCTCATCCGAGACTCCGAACAACCTTCGGTCATCAAATAACATAAACTCACAATACAAATCGTCATCGAAATTTAAGCGTGCGGACCTTACGGGTTCGAGAACTATGTAGACATGACCGAGACACATCTCCGGTCAATAACCAATAGCGGAATCTGGATGCTCATATTGTCTCCTACATATTCTACGAAGATCTTTATCGGTCAAACCGCATAACAACATACGTTGTTCCCTTTGTCATCGGTATGTTACGTGCCCAAGATTCGATCGTCGGTATCATCATACCTAGTTCAATCTCGTTACCGGCAAGTCTCTTTACTCGTTCCGTAATGCATCATCCCGCAACTAACTTATTAGTCACATTGCTTGCAAGGCTTATAGTGATGTGCATTACCGAGAGGGCCCAGAGATACCTCTCCGACAATCAGAGTGACAAATCCTAATCTCGATCTATGCCAACTCAACAGACACCATTGGAGACACCTGTAGAGCATCTTTATAATCACCCAGTTATGTTGTGACGTTTGATAACACACTAAGTGTTCCTCCGGTATCCGGGAGTTGCATAATCTCATAGTCATAGGAACATGTATAAGTCATGAAGAAAGCAATAGCAATAAACTAAACGATCATAGTGCTAAGCTAATGGATGGGTCTTGTCCATCACATCATTCACTAATGATGTGATCCCGTTCATCAAATGACAACTCATGTCTATGGCTAGGAAACTTAACCATCTTTGATTAACGAGCTAGTCAAGTAGAGGCACACTAGGGACACTCTGTTTGTCTATGTATTCACACATGTACTAAGTTTCCGGTTAATACAATTATAGTATGAATAATAAACATTTATCATGAAATAAGGAAATAAATAATAACTTTATTATTGCCTTTAGGGCATATTTCCTTCAGCCGCCGCCGCACAGCAAGAGGAAAACAATGTCAGAGTTGTCGCGGCAACGAGTTAGGCCCTGCTCTTCCTAGGGTTAAACCCTGGCCAGCACGAGCTCGTCAGTGCCGCTGTGGCCGCAGCCAGCTAGGGCTCGTCGGCCTTTCCTCATGTGGCACTTCCGGAGTCGCAGCGCATGTCTACCACGCCTTTGATTCCCGGCTTTTATCCCTATCCGCAAGCCTCCCGTTTTCTCTGGGGAATGCTCACGACAGGTGAGCATGGTGGCGCCGTCCACGCTCGCGCCCATGTCCATCGACCTCAATGCCCCACCTGTGGCGGGTGGATCATCCTCCGGGGACCAGAGGAAATGCCCGCTGGCATGACCACGGCCGAGATGGCGTGGTTGAACTCCCGCCCCTTTTTTATGTGCTGGGATGTGTGTCGGCCGCTGGCAAGTGTGCCAGCATGAACTGTGTGGTGGTTTTTTGGAGACTGGCATGTATGGCTGACATGGCGCATGCATGAACTCTGGGCGATGGCATGACCGCTGGCATGATGTATGGCCGCGGACCTTTTTAAAATTGGGATGTACGGACATGAAATGGGTGTACGCGTTGGACGCACGGCAGACGCAAACAGGGGCGGACAACGAGCGGGCTGCCGACCCAAACGGACAAACAACGAGCAAATGGCGTGTTCGTTTAGTCAGCGCGTTGGAGTTGTTCTTAGTGTTTTTACTTACTACGGACAATGTGAAAAGAGCTACCGTGCATCGAAGCCTGCCATATATATGCAGGATTATTACTCAGGTTCCATGTGTCAATAGATCATGATTTGGATGGCTGATGATTGTTACAAAAAGAGTAGTACTGGTTACAAGGATTCAAATGTGGACACGAAAATAACAACGACGTACGGATCGAAAGCAAATTTTATTCGGCGCCCGTGAGCAGTAGGCGTCCGTTAATGGGCTGGGCAAGTGAACTCGGACGGGCACGTCTTGCCGCAGTGGTTGAGGAGGAGGCTGATGTCCACAGGCACGTTGAGGTGGATGCCGAGGACGTTGGCCCTGACGGCGGTGCACAGGCAGACGGCGGCGTCAAGGTCGACCAACCCCTGGAGCAGCGGGCAGCACTCGTCGTGCGCCGGAACGCCGACCTTGAGGCCGAGCAGGCCGCCGAGAACGTTGGCGCACACCCTCAGCTTTAGGGCGTCGATAGAGCACTGCCCGCCGTGGCCGTGCGCTCCTCCTCCATGGTACGGCGGCGGAACGACAACGGGCGGTGTCGGCACGACGACTGGCGGCTGGCAATAGGGTCCGCAGCCGTGCGTGGCGACGGCGGAGAGGAGGAGGCTCAGGGCGACGAAGGTAGCAGCTCTGGATGCCATCGTGAGCGTGTGCTTGAGTGGGATAGCTACTAGTGCTTTGGGTTTGGGATGCATGAGAGCTTGAAGAGAGTGTTGTATTTATAGCCGGGGGATATGCATGGGTGCGTGGTGCATGGGATCAAGCTGTTTGGCGTAGTAGCTTGGGCATGTATGCATGATCGATCGTACGTGGCCATGTGCGATTCGATCGGCGTCGAGACTGCTAGGTTGTCATCCGGGTGTATCATTTGTTTGATACGGCGAGATTGTAGAATGATCAGGGACTGATGGTTTTGGAATATCAGTCCTGAAGATATATACGGCAACAAGTTGAGCAATACCCTTGCATGTTCATGCATGTTAGCCAACCTTGTCATGCTACACAACATATTTTAGATTAAAAAGGACAAGATTATGCAAGCAAGTTGAGAATTAAACCATGCGGTGCGAGCGCTTGGACTTCATTAGCGATGCGCGCGCGGCGCAATGGACAAGGAAATAATAATCGGAAACACTAAAAATTTGACGTTAGAAATTTAGGCATGATAAATCTGACATTTTTATGGCAATTTATATTGCGCAATTATGACAAATTTAGTTTGCAAAGCACGGCAATCTTTTGCTAAAATAAACTGGGATGGATTTGACATACTTGCCAACTAAACATGCCATCCTCAGAGAACATTATTTGCCATGAAAAATGTTTGATTTACCATGGTAAATCTGAAATCAGATTGGTAGTGGAGTCCATAATAATATGCATATGGGCGCGCATAGCCACCGTACCGGAAGGTAAGCCGACATCGATGGTTATGCTACCTCCATGTGAGACCAATATTGAGCCGGACCGATCTAGCGAGCGGCCGGCTGCTCGCTAGTCGTCTCAAGCGGCCGGTCTAAAACAGAAAATTTTGATCCCTAATCCATAAAAAATAATAATTTGTCCCCTCCAATTAATAAAACAATTCTAATTAGAAAAAGTACCACGTACAAGAAAAATACTACAAAAGCATACATGTGAACAGATATGAACGTATTTAATTTGAGTTTTAAATTTTTTAAAAAGTCATAATTTTTAAATTGTGTTTCGGAATTAAGATCCGTTTTCACCGTTGGAACCCTCGCGGCGTGCTCTTCGAAACTGGATCCCGCATGGGTATGTTTCGACGAACTTTTTTCTGTGCAATTTAGTCCCCGTTTGGTGCAACAGTTTAGCCATCGATGTGCAACTAGTTGATAGTCGATGTGCAACTTTTCCCTCTAACAATGGACATGCAGTTTTCATTAATGGCACCGTCCCATACTACTCCCTAACAGTGAAATGTGCAATTTCGTCTAACTGCCCCGGCTAACTACACTGCCAAATGCTTGGTAGTTGCCGCGCGTGAGGGGCAATTTCGCATGGGCATGTTTTGATGAATTTTTTTTGTGCAATTTAGTCCCTGTTTTGTGCAACTATCTAATCGTCGATGTGCAACTACTGACACTGGATGTGCAACTTTCCACCTACCCAGTGGACGTGCGGTTTTCATTGATGACACCTCCACCCCTAAACTAACTCCTTCCACTTAGATGTGCAACCTCGTCTGTGACCCAGACCAACTTCCTAGTAGTTGATGTGCAACTTTCCCTCTGCTCATGGATGTGCTTTCACTGTTTGCTGCATCGGCCAAATATCTACCAGTGGATGTGCAACTTCAGATACTGCCACGGCCAACTGTCTAACAGTGATGTGCAACTTTTTCTTGTATCCCATGAATGTGTAATTTCCCTGCTAGCACCTAGGCCAAACCACCCCTGCTAGTGAGATGTACAACTTTAGCGTCCTGTCTATATGCAACTTTCCACTCATGAATGTGGAGTTTTCACCATCAAACTATCCTGCCTGTGAGACGTGCAACTTCGTATGTTGCCCCGGCCAACTGCCTAGCAGACGTGTGCAACTCCGTATATTGCCCCCGCCAACTGAAACTACATATCCACAAGGGTGGGGAGGGAGTTGCACATCGACTAATAAGTTGTTGGCGTGAACAACAGACTAAGTTGAACATAGCACTGGTAGAGGGGTGGGGCAGGGTGTGCAAAGTGTGAAAAACTACACATCCACGAGCAGGGATGAGGGTTGCACATCGACTACTAGGTTGTTGGCCGGCGCAGTAGACTAGTTGCACATTACGTTGTCATGGTCGGTAGGTTGCAACCTCATAGAAAGTTAGATCATGCAGCTACAAAAAAAAATGAATTTACGAATTACAGAAGAATGGATGGATTTAGGTGAAACATGACAAAGAGATAAGGTTCCTATCTATCCATTCGTGTGTGTGTGTGGATAGAAACAAAATTGACCAGCGTCGCTGTGTTATAGGGTGTCACCGCGATGCATTGGGTGTTGGCTGAAGGCATCCGCAACTCTTAGCGCTAGCCATTGTTGCTACCTCTCGTCTCCGGCCGCGGCGCTAGGAGCCACAGCGGGAGTCTGCCTGCATCGCCGCTACTGTGCCGTGTCTCGTATTGTTGTAGCACCAAACGAGAGGGGCACAGTCATAGCCGGCAGAGATGCCAGCCCATTTGCCCTTCCTTCAAATCAATCCCATCCAAGAGCGCCTTCTTCTGCAACTCCGACGAAGGGGGAAAGCTCACTCCACCTCTGGGATGGAGCGCTCGGGAGGTAGGTGGGTCGGCGGCGGCCTGTGCTAGAGGGGCAGAGGCAGACGACGCGAGGTGGAGCGGAGGTGGCCGGAGCGAGCAGGGTGGAGACGGCCAGCGCGAGTTGGAGCGGAGGCGGCCTGAGCGAGCAGGGCGGAGGCGGCTGGAGCGAGGGGATGAGGAGGAAGGGTGTGAAAGCGGGGTGTAGTTGGTGACAAACGCTAGCGATTGAGAGAGCCCGACCAGGTAACACCTGGCCCGTGCTCGCGGCGGTTCGGGCAAGATCGTGCGGCCAGGAGCCGGCCGCCCACGACGCCCAAAAAGTGCGTATGCACTTTTAAGATTTTAGGTATTGAGCCAGCTAGAACCGTGTTCATCTGTGATGCGGGCTCTACAGGTACATGCTTTCATAGTCATCTGGATTGATTATCAAATGATAGAGATTAATCAGGCGCTAATCACTGTCTTTTTGATATGATACTAGTGAGAACTGTGGCTGATTTTCCTTTTTAAGGAAACGTTTTTCATAGAATAAGCTAGTAGGCTTAATTTGTGTGTGTCCTAGCTAGGCCTCAAGTCAAGTACTCGGTGTGTCGGTCTGTGAAACCTTAACAGTTTTTCTCTCTAATAAGCCCAACTTTAACAGAATTTTTAATCCCAGCATGCTGCCTGCCTATATAGGTGTAATCTAATTACCATGCCAAAGCGAATTATCAAGAAAGAGTGTGGCTAAATCTCAGTCGACTATGACTTAATAAAGTCTCAGTCAAGTGACAGAACCTATAAAAAGAAGAAATATTTTTTAAAGAAAACTTTACACGATCTCCACGTAAAATCTGACGAATATAGTATCGACTGAGACTTACTTCAGTCTCGGGCAACTAAGATCTAACAAACTCGATCAAGAAAACTATACCTATATTGGGCCTACTTTTATCTTATGAAATCTATTTCGGAGAAATAAAAATATACCATGTCCGTGACTCGATGAGATTGACACCTTATACATTTTTCCTTTAATCCTTTTTGTGGGGAACAATCTTTTTCGGAAATACTAACGTCCACACGTGTGGCAGTTTTATAACTCGCCCACACGTGTGGGTCATCTTCCAGTGCAGTTTGCATGAATCTTGACACACTGAGGCAGAATTTGCATGCCACGTAGGACGGGGCTGGTGTGTGGGCGTTGGAGAGTTTGCCCACACGCCCTGCACCACGCTATTTGCCAGCTGCGCTGTGTGGGCAAACTAGTTTCTACCCACACAACCACCACCTAGTCCATGCGCGTGTGGGCGAACTGCTTTTCGCCCACACGACATTCCTACGTTGTGGATGGCAACTGCAGTTACGCAAACGTGGCAACTAGGTAAACACAAATGACAAATGTGATTCTTTGCTAGACGGCAACTGCAGTTGCGCGTACGTGGCAACCAGATAAACACACATGGCAACTGTGATTAACCATACATGGCAACTATGGTTGGACCACACGTGGCAACTAGGTAAACACACATGGCAACTACTGTTTGACCATATGTGGCAAGTAGTAATCACACACGCAACTACGGTTTGATTACACGCGGCAACTACCATAAATTAGACATGGCAACTATAATTAACCAAAACAGATAGAGTTGTCATGCTTTTACAACTACACTTGCCATCCCGGATAACTACATTTGTCAACCAGGATGGCAACTAAATCGTCATCCCGCGGGTACCTAACGTAGCTGCGCCAGGACGTTTGGGCATTTTTGCTTTGTGCCACACGCGCGGGATGGAGATGAGTAGTACTTGTTGCGCGTGTGGCACGAAGTAGCCGCGCCTACACGTGTGGAAAATTCTAATGTCCGTCCACACACAGCCCGTGTGGGCTGCCTCCTACTCACACCACACACGGTGTGTGGGCGCATGACTAATATACCACACGTGTGGTGGATATCGGCGTCCTTTTTTGTTGGAAATATGCCCTAGAGGCAATAATAAATGGTTATTATTATATTTCTTTGTTCATGATAATTGTCTATTGTTCATGCTATAATTGTGTTATCCGGAAATCGTAATACATGTGTGAATACATAGACCACAACGTGTCCCTAGTAAGCCTCTAGTTGACTAGCTCGTTGATCAACAGATAGTCATGGTTTCCTGACTATGGACATTGGATGTCATTGATAACGGGATCACATCATTAGGAGAATGATGTGATGGACAAGACCCAAACCTAAGCATAGCACAAAAGATCATGTAGTTCGTTTGCTAGAGCTTTTCCAATGTCAAGTATCTTTTCCTTAGACCATGAGATCGTGTAACTCCCGGATGCCGTAGGAGTGCTTTGGGTGTACCAAACGTCACAACGTAACTGAGTGACTATAAAGGTACACTACGGGTATCTCTGAAAATGTCTGTTGGGTTGGCACGGATCGAGACTGGGATTTGTCACTCCGTGTGACGGAGAGGTATCTCTGGGCCCACTCGGTAATGCATCATCATAATGAGCTCAATGTGACTAAGGAGTTAGCCACGGGATCATGCATTACGGTACGAGTAAAGAGACTTGCCGGTAACGAGATTGAACAAGGTATTGGGATACCGACGATCGAATCTCGGGCAAGTAACATACCGATTGACAATGGGAATTGTATACGGGATTGATTGAATCCTCGACATCGTGGTTCATCCGATGAGATCATCGTGGAACATGTGGGAGCCAACATGGATATCCAGATCCCGCTGTTGGTTATTGACCGGAGAGGCGTCTCGGTCATGTCTGCATGTCTCCCGAACCCGTAGGGTCTACACACTTAAGGTTCGGTGACGCTAGGGTTGTAGAGATATGAGTATGCGGAAACCCGAAAGT
The DNA here is from genome assembly GCF_002575655.3 of Aegilops tauschii subsp. strangulata. Lineage (NCBI taxonomy): Eukaryota > Viridiplantae > Streptophyta > Magnoliopsida > Poales > Poaceae > Aegilops > Aegilops tauschii. The sequence goes on along the minus strand of NC_053038.3, from coordinate 487,177,762 downwards.
TGTTCGGAGTCCCGGATGAGATCCCGGACGTCACGAGGAGTTCCGGAATGGTCCGGAGGTGAAGAATTATATATAGGAAGTCCAGTTTCGGCCACCGGAAAAGTTTCGGGGGTTATCGGTATTGTACCGGGACCACCGGAAGGGTCCCGGGGGTCCACCGGGTGGGGCCACCTATCCCGGGGGGCCCCATGGGCTGAAGTGGGAAGGGAACCAGCCCTTAGTGGGCTGGGGCGCCCCCCCTTGGGCCTCCCCCTGCGCCTAGGGTTGGAAACCCTAGGGGTGGGGGGCGCCCCACTTGCCTTGGGGGACAAGCTTCCCCCCTAGCCCCCCCCCTTGTAGATGGGATCCAGGGCCGGCGCCCCCTCCCAGGGGGCCTATATATAGTGGGGGGGAGGGAGGGCAGCAACAGAACAGCCCCTGGCGCCTCCCTCTCCCCCTGCAACACCTCTCCCTCTCGCAGAAGCTTGGCGAAGCCCTGCCGAGATCCCCGCTACTTCCACCACCACGCCGTCGTGCTGCTGGATCTCCATCAACCTCTCCTTCCCCCTTGCTGGATCAAGAAGGAGGAGACGTCGCTGCTCCGTACGTGTGTTGAACGCGGAGGTGCCGTCCGTTCGGCACTCGGTCATCGATGATTTGGATCACGGCGAGTACGACTCCATCAACCCCGTTCACTTGAACGCTTCCGCTCGCGATCTACAAGGGTATGTAGATGCACTCCTTTCCCCTCGTTGCTAGTATACTCCATAGATGGATTTTGGTGATGCGTAGGAAATTTTAAAATTCTGCTACGATCCCCAACAGTGGCATCATGAGCCAGGCCTATGCGTAGTTACTATGCACGAGTAGAACACAAAGCAGTTGTGGGCGTAGATGTTGTCAATTTTTCTTGCCACTACTAGTCTTATCTTGTTTCGGCGGTATTGTGGGATGAAGCGGCTCGGACCGACCTTACACGTACGCTTACGTGAGACAGATTCCACCGACTGACATGCACTAGTTGCATAAGGTGGCTAGCGGGTGTCTGTGTCTCCCACTTTAGTCGGAACGGATTCGATGAAAAGGGTCCTTATGAAGGGTAAATAGAAATTGGCATATCACGTTGTGGTTTTACGTAGGTAAGAAACGTTCTTGCTAGAAACCTATAGAAGCCACGTAAAAACTTGCAACAACAATTAGAGGACGTCTAACTTGTTTTTGCAGCATGTGCCTAGTGATGTGATATGGCCAGAAGATGTGATGAATGATATATGTGATGTATGAGATTGATCATATTCTTGTTATAGGAATCACGACTTGCATGTCGATGAGTATGACAACCGGAAGGAGCCATAGGAGTTGTCTTTATTTTTTGTATGACCTGCGTGTCATTGAATAACGCCATGTAAATTACTTTACTTTATTGCTAAACGTGTTAGCCATAGAAGTAGAAGTAATCGTTGGCGTGACAACTTCATGAAGACACAATGATGGAGATCATGATGATGGAGATCATGGTGTCATGCCGGTGACGAAGATGATCATGGCGCCCCGAAGATGGAGATCAAAGGAGCAAAATGATATTGGCCATATCATGTCACTATTTGATTACATGTGATGTTTATCATGTTTTGCATCTTGTTTGCTTAGAACGACGATAGTAAGTAAGATGATCCCTTATAATAATTTCAAGAAAGTGTTCCCCCTAACTGTGCACCGTTGCGAAGGTTCGTTGTTTCGAAGCACCACGTGATGATCGGGTGTGATAGATTCTAACGTTCGCATACAACGGGTGTTGACGAGCCTAGCATGTACAGACATGGCCTCGGAACACACGCAATACACTTAGGTTGACTTGACGAGCCTAGCATGTACAAACATGGCCTCGGAACACGGAAGACCGAAAGGTCGAACATGAGTCGTATAGAAGATACGATCAACATGGAGATGTTCACCGATCTTGACTAGTCCGTCTCACGTGATGATCGGACACGGCCTAGTTAACTCGGATCATGTTTCACTTAGATGACTAGAGGGATGTCTATCTGAGTGGGAGTTCATTGAATAATTTGATTAGATGAAGTTAATTATCATGAACTTAGTCTAAAATCTTTACAATATGTCTTGTAGATCAAATGGCCCACGTTGTCCTCAACTTCAACGCGTTCCTAGAGAAAACCAAGCTGAAAGATGATGGCAGCAACTATACGGACTGGGTCCGGAACCTGAGGATTATCCTCATAGCTGCCAAGAAAGATTATGTCCTAGAAGCACCGCTAGGTGAAGCACCCATCCCAGAGAACCAAGACGTTATGAACGCTTGGCAATCACGTGCTGATGATTACTCCCTCGTTTAGTGCGGCATGCTTTACAGCTTAGAACCGGGGCTCCAAAAGCGTTTTGAGAAACATGGAGCATATGAGATGTTCGAAGAGCTGAAAATGGTTTTCCAAGCTCATGCCCGGGTCAAGAGATATGAAGTCTCCGACAAGTTCTTCAGTTGTAAAATGGAGGAAAATAGTTCTGTTAGTGAGCACATACTCAGAATGTCTGGGTTACACAACCGCTTGTCTCAGCTGGGAGTTAATCTCCCGGATGACGCGGTCATTGACAGAATCCTTCAGTCGCTTCCACCGAGCTACAAGAGCTTTATGATGAACTTCAATATGCAAGGGATGGAAAAGACCATTCCTGAGGTATATTCAATGCTGAAATCAGCGGAGGTGGAGATCAGAAAGGAACATCAAGTGTTGATGGTGAATAAAACCACTAAGTTCAAGAAGGGCAAGGGTAAGAAGAACTTCAAGAAGGACGGCAAGGGAGTTGCCGCGCCCGGTAAGCCAGTTGCCGGGAAGAAGTCAAAGAATGGACCCAGGCCTGAGACTGAGTGCTTTTATTGCAAGGGAAGTGGTCACTGGAAGCGGAACTGCCCCAAATACTTAGCGGACAAGAAGGCCGGCAACACCAAAGGTATATGTGATATACATGTAATTGATGTGTACCTTACCAGTACTCGTAGTAGCTCCTGGGTATTTGATACCGGTGCGGTTGCTCATATTTGTAACTCAAAACAGGAGCTGCGAAATAAGCGGAGACTGGCGAAGGACGAGGTGACGATGCGCGTCGGGAATGGTTCCAAGGTCGATGTGATCGTCGTCGGCACGCTACCTCTGCATTTACCTACGGGATTAGTTTTAAACCTCAATAATTGTTATTTAGTGCCAGCTTTGAGCATGAACATTGTATCTGGATCTCGTTTAATTCAAGATGGCTACTCATTTAAATCCGAGAATAATGGTTGTTCTATTTATATGAGAGATATGTTTTATGGTCATGCCCCGCTGGTCAATGGTTTATTCTTGATGAATCTCGAACGTGATGTTACACATATTCATAGTGTGAATACCAAAAGATGTAAAGTTGATAACGATAGTCCCACATACTTGTGGCACTGCCGCCTTGGTCACATTGGTGTCAAGCGCATGAAGAAGCTCCATGTTGATGGACTTTTGGAGTCTCTTGATTACGAATCATTTGACACGTGCGAACCATGCCTCATGGGTAAGATGACCAAGACTCCGTTCTCCGGAACAATGGAGCGAGCAACCAACTTATTGGAAATCATACATACCGATGTGTGCGGTCCAATGAGTGTTGAGGCTCGCGGTGGCTATCGTTATGTTCTCACTCTCACTGATGACTTAAGTAGATATGGGTATGTCTACCTAATGAAACACAAGTCTGAAACCTTTGAAAAGTTCAAGGAATTTCAGAGTGAGGTTGAGAATCAACGTGACAGGAAAATAAAGTTCCTACGATCAGATCGTGGAGGAGAATATTTAAGTCACGAATTTGGTACACACTTAAGGAAATGTGGAATAGTTTCACAACTCACGCCGCCTGAAACACCTCAGCGAAATGGTGTGTCCGAACGTCGTAATCGCACTCTATTGGATATGGTGCGATCTATGATGTCTCTTACCGATCTACCGCTCTCATTTTGGGGCTATGCTTTAGAGACTGCCGCATTCACTTTAAATAGGGCTCCGTCCAAATCCGTTGAGACGACACCGTATGAATTATGGTTTGGGAAGAAACCTAAGCTGTCGTTTCTAAAAGTTTGGGGATGCGATGCTTATGTCAAGAAACTTCAACCTGAAAAGCTCGAACCCAAGTCGGAGAAGTGCGTCTTCATAGGATACCCTAAGGAAACTATTGGGTATACCTTCTACCTCAGATCCGAAGGCAAGATCTTCGTTGCCAAGAACGGGTCCTTTCTGGAGAAAGAGTTTCTCTCGAAGAAAGTAAGTGGGAGGAAAGTGGAACTTGATGAGGTGATAGTCACCCCTTCCGAACCGGAAAGTAGCGCAGCGCGGGAAGATATTCCTATGGTGCCTACACCGACTGGGGAGGAAGTTAATGATGATTATCATGAAGCTTCGGATCAAGTTACTGCTGAACTTCGAAGGTCCACAAGGACACGTTCCGCACCAGAGTGGTATGGCAACCTTGTCCTGGAAATCATGTTGTTAGACAACGGTGAACCTTCGAACTATGAAGAAGCGATGGCGGGCCCGGATTCCGACAAATGGCTAGAAGCCATGAAATCCAAGATAGGATCCATGTGTGAAAACGAAGTATGGACTTCGACTGACTTGCCCGATGATCGGCGAGCCATAGAAAATAAATGGATCTTTAAGAAGAAGACAGACGCGGATGGTAATGTGACCATCTATAAGGCTCGACTTGTCGCTAAGGGTTATCGACAAGTTCAAGGGGTTGACTACGATGAGACTTTCTCACCCGTAGCGAAGCCGAAGTCCGTCTGAATCATGTTAGCAATTGCCGCATTCTATGATTATGAGATATGGCAAATGGACGTCAAAACGGCATTCCTTAACGGCTTCCTTAAGGAAGAATTGTATATGATGCAGCCGGAAGGTTTTGTCGATCCTAAGAATGCTAACAAAGTATGCAAGCTCCAGCGCTCAATCTATGGGCTGGTGCAAGCATCTCTGACTTGGAACATTCGCTTTGATGAGATGATCAAAGCGTTTGGGTTTACACAGACTTATGGAGAAGCCTGTGTTTACAAGAAAGTGAGTGGGAACTCTGTAGCATTTCTCATATTATATGTGGATGACATACTATTGATGGGAAATGATATAGAATTCTTGGAAAGTGTAAAGGCCTATTTGAATAAGTGTTTTTCAATGAAGGACCTTGGAGAAGCTGCTTGTATATTAGGCATCAAGATCTATAGAGATAGATCAAGACGCCTCATTGGTCTTTCACAGAGTACGTACCTTGACAAGATATTGAAGAAGTTCAATATGGATCAGACCAAGAAGGGGTTCTTGCCTGTATTGCAAGGTGTGCAATTGAGCACGGCTCAATGCCCGACCACGACAGAAGATAGAGAAAAGATGAGTGTCATCCCCTATGCCTCGGCCATAGGGTCTATTATGTATGCCATGCTGTGTACCAGACCTGATGTAAACCTTGCCGTAAGTTTGGTAGGCAGGTACCAAAGTAATCCCGGCATGGAACACTGGACAGCGGTCAAGAATATCCTGAAGTACCTGAAGAGGACTAAGGATATGTTTCTCGTTTATAGAGGTGACGAAGAGCTCGTCATAAAGGGTTACGTCGACGCTAGCTTCGACACAGATCTGGATGACTCGAAGTCACAAACCGGATACGTGTATATTTTGAATGGAGGGGCAGTAAGCTGGTGTAGTTGCAAGCAAAGCGTCGTGGCGGGATCTACATGTGAAGCGGAGTACATGGCGGCCTCAGAGGCAGCACATGAAGCAGTCTGGATAAAGGAGTTCATTACCGACCTAGGGGTGATTCCCAATGCGTCGGGCCCGATGACTCTCTTCTGTGACAACACTGGAGCTATTGCCCTTGCCAAGGAGCCCAGGTTTCACAGGAAGACCAGGCATATCAAGCGTCGCTTCAACTCCATTCGTGAAAGTACATACGGACCTGAATGTAGCAGATCCGTTGACTAAACCTCTCCCTAGAGCAAAACATGATCAACACCAGAACGCTATGGGTGTTCGATTCATCACAATGTAACTAGATTAATGACTCTAGTGCAAGTGGGAGACTGTTGGAAATATGCCCTAGAGGCAATAATAAATGGTTATTATTATATTTCTTTGTTCATGATAATTGTCTATTGTTCATGCTATAATTGTGTTATCCGGAAATCGTAATACATGTGTGAATACATAGACCACAACGTGTCCCTAGTAAGCCTCTAGTTGACTAGCTCGTTGATCAACAGATAGTCATGGTTTCCTGACTATGGACATTGGATGTCATTGATAACGGGATCACATCATTAGGAGAATGATGTGATGGACAAGACCCAAACCTAAGCATAGCACAAAAGATCGTGTAGTTCGTTTGCTAGAGCTTTTCCAATGTCAAGTATCTTTTCCTTAGACCATGAGATCGTGTAACTCCTGGATGCCGTAGGAGTGCTTTGGGTGTACCAAACGTCACAACGTAACTGGGTGACTATAAAGGTACACTACGGGTATCTCTGAAAGTGTCTGTTGGGTTGGCACGGATCGAGACTGGGATTTGTCACTCCGTGTGACAGAGAGGTATCTCTGGGCCCACTCGGTAATGCATCATCATAATGAGCTGAATGTGACTAAGGAGTTAGCCACGGGATCATGCATTACGGTATGAGTAAAGAGACTTGCCGGTAACGAGATTGAACAAGGTATTGGGATACCGACGATCGAATCTCGGGCAAGTAACATACCGATTGACAAAGGGAAATTGTATACGGGATTGATTGAATCCTCGACATCGTGGTTCATCCGATGAGATCATCGTGGAACATGTGGGAGCCAACATGGGTATCCAGATCCCGCTGTTGGTTATTGACCGGAGAGGCGTCTCGGTCATGTCTGCATGTCTCCCGAACCCGTAGGGTCTACACACTTAAGGTTCGGTGACGCTAGGGTTGTAGAGATATGAGTATGCGGAAACCCAAAAGTTGTTCGGAGTCCCGGATGAGATCCCGGACGTCACGAGGAGTTCCGGAATGGTCCGGAGGTGAAGAATTATATATAGGAAGTCCAGTTTCGGCCACCGGGAAAGTTTCGGGGGTCCACCGGGTGGGGCCACCTATCCCGGGGGGCCCCATGGGCTGAAGTGGGAAGGGAACCAGCCCTTAGTGGGATGGGGCGCCCCCCCTTGGGCCTCCCCCTGCGCCTAGGGTTGGAAACCCTAGGGGTGGGGGGCGCCCCACTTGCCTTGGGGGGCAAGCTTCCCCCTGGCCGCCGCCCCCCCCTTGTAGATGGGATCCAGGGCCGGCGCCCCCCTCCCAGGGGGCCTATATATAGTGGGGGGGGGGAGGGCAGCAACAGAACAGCCCCTGGCGCCTCCCTCTCCCCCTGCAACACCTCTCCCTCTCGTAGAAGCTTGGCGAAGCCCTGCCGAGATCCCCGCTACTTCCACCACCACGCCGTCGTGCTGCTGGATCTCCATCAACCTCTCCTTCCCCCTTGCTGGATCAAGAAGGAGGAGACGTCGCTGCTCCGTACGTGTGTTGAACGCGGAGCTGCCGTCCGTTCGGCACTCGGTCATCGGTGATTTGGATCACGGCGAGTACGACTCCATCAACCCCGTTCACTTGAACGCTTCCGCTCGCGATCTACAAGGGTATGTAGATGCACTCCTTTGCCCTCGTTGCTAGTATACTCCATAGATGGATTTTGGTGATGCGTAGGAAATTTTAAAATTCTGCTACGATCCCCAACATTTTTTTCATGCTCTGGGCAAACTAAGAATGGGTCAACAAGAGCAAGTGAAATGAAACGCGCGACAAATTTGTGCGCTCGGCGACGGGGCTCGGGACTCCTTCTGGCTCTCTCCATGGATTGGCCAGGGCTGCCTCTCGCAACAATTCCCAAGGCTGTTCAGCTACTCGCGGCTCAAGAACAGATCGGTGCGGGAGGCCCTCAGAGACGACACGTGGATCCGCGACCTCGCCCACGGCAACAACCGCCATCTTCTGCCGGACGTCCTCGCCCTTCATCGCCTGCTTCAGGGGACGGACGCGCAGCTGCAGCCAGGAGTGCCGGATGCCCTGACGTGGAGTAGAGCGAGCTCTGGAAAGTACACAGCGAAGTCGGCCTACCTGGCGCAGTTCCAGGGAAGAACGACGACCCATTTCGACCGTCTGGTTTGGAAGGCCTGGGCGCCTGGCAAAATCAAAATCTTCGCCTGGTTGCTCCTCCAGGATCGGCTCTGGTGCAATGACAGACTCCAGCGGCGGGGCTGGACAAACGCTTACTTCTGCCAACTCTGCGTCAGAAACCTGGAGTCCTCGCGCCACCTCTTCTGGAGCTGCCAGGAAGCCGGACGGGTTTGGGACGAGCTGGGACTGTGGCACGGCTGCTCCGCTCTCACCCCGGCCGAGAGCCGGCGCCATGACAGCTCCACCGCGATCGTGCAAGGCATCCTGGAGCAGACCCCACACCAATGGCGAAAGGGAGTACGGACGTTGTGCTAGCTTGCTTGCTGGGAGATATGGCAGGAGAGAAACCACTAAAGCTTCAGGCAGCACCTGCCGTGCGTGGCAAGAATCATCAAGCGCATAAGAGACAACATCGAGCTATGGAGAACTACTGGAGCTGCATGCTTAGAGAGCCCCTTCGGGGACCCCCCCTTGAGAGATAAACCCCCCTTGTTTCTAGGGTTTTGGCCGTGTGTGGCACTCCTTAAAACTTTGATCCTAGGATCCTCACCACCATTGTTATTTTTCCACTGCTTTTTGCTATGATCAATGAAAACGCCAGCAATTGCTGGATCTTTCCAAAAAAGACAAATTTGTGCGCATCATCGGGTTCACGGGCGCCGAACGGGAGCTAAATAATTGCCTTCCCGACCATGACAATGCATGATTCCATCGACTTAATCGCGTCTGTCTAATATAATCTCTTGTTTCTAGTGAGCGCCCAGTGGGTCATAAGGTCATATATGCAGGTACAGTGGTACACACACAAAGTTGTTTGTTCACATCTGAAATATTCTCAGGCAACTTGACCTACCGATCTGCGCTGTCCCGATCAAACTTTCACAAACCACGACCGTACTCTGGTTTCTTGAAACAAACTGTCATCTAGCAAAAGAGTGTGCGTTGCAACAGGAGAAAAAAAATAGTACACACCCCTGCCCCAATAACCATGACTCAAGACTTCAATAGATCCACGTCCTTTATTTCAACACATGGCATCTCATCTGTGTTGTCATTATATTCAGATTTTTTTTAATGGTTAGCAGGTAATAACATCATATTCAGATTCTGCATATTTTTCTAATCAAATTTCATATATAGCATGCTATATTTGGAGTTACAATTTGAAAGATATGAATATTTTTGAAAATCATTTGATATGTACTGTGGGTTAATTAAATTAAAACTATCACTTTTGCATGAAGCCCCGGTATTTTGGTATTGCGGGATATGTACTGTGGGTTGATTAACTTAAAACTATATTGGTTTGCCGGGCTCCGGTGAGGGAGGGGCGATGACGGCGGCACGCCTTCGACTCGCTCTAGTGGTTGTAGTCGTCGATAGATGGTCCATAGATCACCTGGTTGTAATTTTTATTACCTCTTGTGTTCTCTGTATTGCCATGATTGATGATACTTAAATTGGAAATTTCTCTCGAAAAAACTTAAAACTATGCCTAACATGGATGAACATGCAAGGTTATTGCTTAACTTGTTGCCTTATCTTCAGGATTAATATTCCAAAACCATCAGTCCCTGATCATGCTAAAATCTCGCCGTATCAAACTAGTGATACACCCAGAGGACAACCTAGCAGTCTCGAAGCCGATCGAATCGCACATGGCCACGTATGATCATGTACACATGCCTAAGCGACTACGCAAACAGTTCGATCCCATGCATGCACGCATCCATATCCCCCGGCTATAAATACAACACTCTCTCCAAGCTCTCATGCATCCCAAACCAAAAGCACTAGTAGCTATCCCACTCAAGCACACGCTCACAATGACATCCAAAGCTGCCATCTTCGTCGCCCTGAGCATCGTCCTCTCCTCCGTTGCCGCGCACGGCTGCGGACCCTATTGCCAGCCGCCAGTCGTCGTGCCGACGCCGCCCGTTGTTGTTCCGCCGCCGTACCATGGAGGAGGGGCGCACGGCCACGGCGGGCAGTGCTCTATCGACGCGCTAAAGCTGAGGGTGTGCGCCAATGTTCTCGGCGGCCTGCTCGGCCTCAAGGTCGGCGTTCCGGCGCGCGACGAGTGCTGCCCGCTGCTCCAGGGGTTGGTCGACCTTGACGCCGCCGTCTGCCTCTGCACCGCCGTCAGGGCAAACGTACTCGGCATCCACCTCAACGTGCCTGTGGACATCAACCTCCTCCTCAACCACTGCGGCAAGACGTGCCCGTCCGAGTTCACTTGCCCGGCCCATTAACGGACGCGTACTGCTCACTGGCGCCGAATAAGATTTGCTTTCGATCCGTACTCCGTTGTTATTTTTCGTGAGTTGTGGAACCGTTCCGCTTCCACATTTGAATCCTTGTAACCAGTACTACAACTATTGTTTTTGGCAAACAACCATGTGAATTGATATTGAGATATATATCATCAGAGCGCAATCATTATTACTCTAGTTAATTGCCCAAAATAATTATTTTTCCGAAGCACAAGTATGATGAGATGCGCGTGCACACACCCATACCGTAGTTTCTTCATTTTGGTGAACTAAGAGCATCTACAGTCGCATATGACAAATATGGCCCATCAAATGCGCGCGTCCGGGCGCGTCCGCGTGCAGTGAGCGGGGATGCCTCAAATTTCACTTGTTGCCCGGACATCTCATACTAGATTCTTATATCTGTACAAAGACATGCAAAATGAAGTAGAACCTACGTACTACGTCTATCCTAACTACTCCTCGCCAGAGATCACGACGATTTCCGTGCTCGGCTCCGGCAGCATGGGCAGCAGCTGCAGCTCCGGCTCCTCCGGCTGCTCCGCTCCGGCCTCCTTCGTCTGTGTCTCCGCGTCGAGCTCGGCGAAGAGTGCGTCGGACTCCACCTGCTCCTGCCGGAGGAACGCCCGGTTGGCCTCCACATAGGCCTCATCCTGGATGGACTCCAGGATGGCCTGTTGCTCCGCCATCTCGTTGGACTGGGCGACAGCGAACTCCGCCTCCGCCTGCTCCATGTTGAAGGTCGGCACCTGCTGGTCCGGCTCCTCTACCTTCATCGAAGCCATCTCCTCCTCCTCCTCCTCTTCTCCCGGCTGCTCCTCCTCCTCCACCGGCTCTGGTGAGTTCGGAGGCAGCCTGGCAGCGATGCGGGCGGCGCGCGCGGCTTGCCTCACCCGGGTCTCCTGCTAGATCTCGTAGCGGTGCTCCAGCGTCAGCATGGCGTAGTAGGTGATCTTGCTCCGGACCATGGCGGAGTCCCGGAGCATGGGCGGAGCATCGGACCGTGGGCAGAGCGCTGGAGTGGGAGAGGGAGGAGGTGGATGGGCTCGGACTGGCGGCGCAGAGGGGGAGGGGGATTGGTTAGGGTTGCGGGACGCCGGCCGACTTAAATAGCCGGATTTGGTCTTGAGCGGCGCCACACGGCATTTACACCGCGGCGATGGACACAGCGTCCGTCGGACCACCGAGTTTCCGGGCGTTTCCGCGTGAGACCCCGCCGTTAGACCGACGTGGTGGGCGCGCTCGGGCGCTCCATATCCGCCCCATTTTTGGGCTGAATATGAGGAGTGCCGGTTAGCCCAGGCGTTTGAGGGGCCCGTCTGGATCAAAAAATCGTGACCGGACAGTGCTCAGGCGGCCCGGTCGGGCGTACGAGACGGGTTTGAGAGGTACGGCTGTAGATGCTCTGAGGGTCCGTCGGATCCGTCAAGGTCCATCTCCGGTAGCCCGTAGGTCCTCCGCCCACAGTCCCCCACTGCCCCACTCATGGCGCTGCTGCGCTGCTTTCTCTTGCCGGACTTGCGTGCTCGTGCGCCGTCGGACCCATGTCGTGGCGCTGCTGCTTTCTCTTGCCGGCGGCGCCCCCGCGTGTGTCCTGCTCGTGGCCACCCTTGCGTGCGTCCTGCTCCTGGCCGCCCCTTGCTGCTGATGGCCTGAACTTGTTCCTATTGTTGTGTGTCGTGATGCTCCTGCTGTTGCTTGCTGAGTTGCTGTGCTCCTACTGAATTTGATGTTTTGTATGCAGATGACAGAAAAGCGATGATGTTCTACGGCTAAGTGTTGCTGATGGCTGACAGGGATATGTAACTTGATTTGGGCATATACGATCATTTACAATTGAAAGATCTGTTGTGTTGACGATCTTTTTTACCTCTAAATATGTGTCTTGTTTATGTTTAATGCCAAAGACCAACATATTGTACATAATCACAAGAACACAAACGGAGAGATGAACAAACGCATTCCATTCCATGTCTGAAACTACACACCAAAATGTAACCGTTGCATTCTTTCGAACTGCCCATACCAAACACAAGTACGGAACCAACCCATTCTAGTGGAATGGAACCATGACATTTCATTTCACTTTGTTCCCAAACTAAACGCACCCTAAGGGCATCTTCAACGGCAACCCGCAAAAAATCTCTTGCATCCGTCCGTGGATGGGTGGGGGGGGGGGGGGGGGGGGGGGGGGGGCAGGAAGTATGCCTTTTGAGCTTTTTCTCCACCCACCTCTGAGCATCCTGTTGTGGGGGGGGGGGGGGGGGGGGGGGGGAGTCTGCGGACACAGATGCAGAGGCAGCCATCCAACGCCAGCCGCATACATTTTGACAACAACTCAAACCAACCGGACGAAATTCGTTCAAGCAAGTCCAGATTTCATATAAACACGGCCTGATTTCATATAAACATGACATATTTCATTACAAATACATCAAAGCAGTCCTAAGCAGGCTCTGGATTATAATTAATACCTAATCTAAATGATCGCCGGCGTCCTGTCCCTGTGTCCGGCCATGGACCAAGAGAACGGAAGCTTTGCCTTTTTCAGTTCCGCCTCTAGAGCCATTAGAACTGAAGTTGTCTGCCTCCACGTCGCCGTCAAGCGACTAATCGGCTGAAGATGTTGAGCCCACCAAGCTTGGCGTCGACGGGAGGAGCGGTGGCCTTCCTGGGACACGAGCGGCGGCAATCTTCCGTGCACTACTCCTCCTCAATGCTAGCAGCGCCCGCGGACATGCCGGCTTCTTCGTGGTCGGGGCGCGGTCTCAGCGATGTGACTTCATATGGTGCATTTTTTGCGGGGTAACTTCATATGATATTTTAGGTTGTATTGAATTATAGTCACCCATTTCTATATAATCATTCAATTATTGTCACACATTGTACATATTTTGATTTGATGCATATTGTAAAACAAAGCACTATCCAAATTCATAATTTGCCATCCAAACAAAAGTTGGTATTGAAACTTAACTGAGAGTCCATGAGCCAATTCAATTAGCATCCAAACAAGCGAATTCATATTCATGTACATTACAGCTTCCTCGCTGAATTGGAACTAAAACTAATTCAATACAGAAGCCTCCAATACAAACATCCAAATGCAACATTAGAACGACCGTTCCAATAATTAAAAAAGAATGGACCGTTCCACATGAATTTTATAGGAATTCTAGTTCCTTTAGTTCCAGGGGTTCAACTTACTACTATGTTTTCCTCCCATTTTCTATGTGACACTAGGTTATTGAAATTGCTCCCAATGTAAATTTGTGAGAGCAACTAGTTAACGATCGCTCCTTCGGGAGCCTCCCAATGATCACTTGGGGTGAGCTGAGAGCGCTCTCAGCCGCCGCCAGGGGTCGCGCTCTCGGCGTTTTCTCCGAATTTTTTCGCACGCATTTTTGGGGTTTTAGAAGTGTTTCGGTTCTTTTCGGCCTTTTGGTTTTTCACCGGTCCTTCTTAGCTTTTGGATGAAAAATAAATGCGAGAAAAAAAACATGTTTTCTTTTTTTCTTTTACTTCCGCGAAAGGCACGGTTTTACTTTCACGAGAGGCACGGCCGTACCTCTCGAAAACGGAAAAATATGCATTCTCTTTTTTTTTATCCTTCTGTGAGAGGCACGGTTTTCCTTTCGCGAGAGGCACGACCGTGCATCTCGGAAACAGAAAAAACACGTTTTCTTTCTTTTTTTCCTTCCGCGAGAGGCACGATCATGCCTCTTTCAAAAAGAAAATAAAACATGCTCTTAGTTTGTTTTTTTAGTCCTTTTTTTTAAAGAATTCGTCAAAAGCTATCAACATGAGATCTATTTTGAAGATCTCAACACGAGGAATCTAATGATAAAAACAGGTCGAGATTTAGACACACGGTATGAGAGATAAACATTTTGAATAAACGCAGCTATGAAAAAAGAAACTCACAGATTTTACAACAAGTGGCGCATGACATCCTGGAAGATGGGAGTGATCTTTTTTATAAGGAGTACTCTGAACTAGTGATTTTGTAAATTTGTGGACGCAATGCAGCGGGCGAGTAGAACTGTGGGAATCGTCCCCGGGTCGGCAAAGGCCCGTCGGCCCACGCCACCTTCACAAAAACGGCGGGCTCTGTGCATTCGAATTTCAGAAAAATCAGAGGTGGTGGTGGGTCCCGCAGCCGTCACACCAGCCATACGCGTAGCAGCACAGAACAGGCGCAGAGGAGCAGAGCTACTCTGTTTTCTTTCCTCTCAAGAAGAACTAGGAAGAGACTCTCCTCGCCGCCGGTCGCCGCCGTGAGCAAAGATCTGCTGCATTTCCGACGCGTCTGCTCCTGGACCGGACCGGGCCAGAGGTTCCGACCGGGCCGGATCCATGGCGCGCGCCGACGGCTCGGACTACTGCGGCCTCGCCCAGGGTTTCTTGGCTTCCCGGAGCCCTCCGTCCGGTCGAGCCAGGGATTCTGGGGGCGGGGGGAGGGGGCCCGCGGTGCCGGACGTTGTGGTGATTAGCTCCGACGAGGAGGAGGAGGGCGACGGATCTGCCCCCGTGGCCAGGAAGTTGCGTTTTGGTGATGGAGGGCCGACCGGGGGCTCCAATCTCGCGTTGGTGAAGAAGGGCAAGTGCGATGGCGAGGAGGAGGAAGACGGCGATTGCGTGGTCCTAGACAGCGACCCCGATGGGCCGGTTGCCATTGTGAAACAGGAGGGGAGTTCAGGCTTTGATGGCAGCTTGGATGAATTGCTGGTCGTTGCAGAGAAAGGCCAGGTATTTGTGCCTTCCACTATGAATTTGTGCATGCCGTACATCACGGTGCCTTCCTATATTGGGGGTTATCTACAGAATAGAGGTGTCATCAGATGTGCTGTAGTGTGCGAGTATTTGTGCTGATTTAGTTGCAAGTTGGCGCAGGTGTGACTTTAGAATCGATTGACAAAGGTGATTTATTTGTTTGCTGCTGCTGCAAGACATCATCCTCTATTCAAACACTATGCAACTGGTTAAAATTGCAGTATTCCATTCTATTCAAAAAATCTCCGTTCCATTACATGAGGTTTTCATCTCATACATAGTACTAAGCGAAATAATCTATAGAATAAAAAAATAGAATTAGTCCCGTCTCATTATGAACCGAAAGGGGCTGGCACTTTTCCAGGATATCT
The DNA here is from genome assembly GCF_002575655.3 of Aegilops tauschii subsp. strangulata. Taxonomy (NCBI): domain Eukaryota; kingdom Viridiplantae; phylum Streptophyta; class Magnoliopsida; order Poales; family Poaceae; genus Aegilops; species Aegilops tauschii. Next base: position 487,162,139 of record NC_053038.3, on the reverse strand, counting down.
CTAGCCAACCTTCCCTCAAGAACAACCGGATCGAATCAGAGTTCACGCCGTCCGTCCGCCCTGAACAAACAGAAATGAACTGTAAAATTTCCAAGTGGTTTGCTTAAGTCTCCATGTCCACCTGTTTGTATTGACCCTGGGTTATCTCTATCTGCGCTTTTTCGATTCATGTCAAATGTAATTTTAAAAAGAGTTATGCTATAATGCCAGGGTTTACCTCAGGCACCCCTTGATTGTTGGCATTAACAATTGGCCATGCTTCTGCAGGTAGCGTGCAGGGACTTCCCTCACTCGCGCCATCTATGCTCTAGCTTGCCCTTTGGCACTACTTCTCACGTCAGGCATTGTACCATGGTAAGTACTTAGCATTGTGATTATAGTAACCATTGTCACTCCCTGATGCTGTTGGCAATATATCACGACACAATGAATATACCCGTAGCAGAGTAGTGTGCACAACAGTGACTTGATTTTTGTTTCTTCAAATGCAGTGCTACTGTTTTGTATGCGATGTTCCAGCTCCATGCAAATATTGGGGTAAAGGTCTCTCGACTGATGATCATTGTCATGGTACCGATGACGAAATGAGCTGGAAAATACTGAGGCAGACATTCAGGCTCGGGCGCCTGACAGCATCTTATTCAGAAAAATACCAGAATGCCGTGCACCCACCAATGGCGCCATCCACACAGCAATATGTACATCATCAAGTCTCAGACCCACAGTCTCATCCATCTTCCATGCCAGGTTTCAGTCACTAGTCTCTTGCTAATGGAAGCTCTCTTCTGAATGCTGAGCACCGAAACTAACAGAGATATACTCCTTACAGTCTTACTGAATGCAGGGCAAACTGTCGGTGCAGTAAGAGCATCTCATTTGACAAGAGCTGAAAGAGGTAGAGGCAATGCTCACACTGCTCGGGTTACTCGCACTGCCACCCCTTGCCAACAAGAGCCATACCAGGAGGAAGAAGACGAAGATTGCACGCCTAAGGTGTACGTAGGGAACCTACACTACGACGTTGTCAGCAAGGACCTCGCCAAGCTCTTTGAGCAAGCCGGTGTTGTTGAGTTCTCAGAGGTAAGCCACTTAGCTCTTCATTATCTTTGTATGCTCATGGATATGTGAAAAAAATGTGTTAAGTTCTGACTCCTTAATAATGTATGCACAGCTGAAATTGGCCCTGTAACCACTTCTGCAACACGATGCAGTTTCCTGTATGATTGTAATGTCATGATGTGCGCTGCTGAAGCTCACAGGGTAGATCTACTAGAATCTAGGTGGCTGCTTTCTAAGCTTCTTGTGTGATATGTTGAATTTGCACCAGATTGCTTTGCGATATTGTTTTGGTTTGCAAATGATGTTTGTGCTATCTGGAGATGCTGTTGATTACACGCAAAGTCGGATTTATGTTTTGCCACTCGTATCGGCTACTGCTGTTAATTTGTCAGGCGTGCGTATGTCTGGTTTTCTCTTTGTTCTGAAACACAACTTCTACATTTTTTATGCCTAGGTTATTTACAGCCGAGGAACAGGCCAGAGCCGTGGATATGGATTTGTCACCATGAGTACTGTTGAGGAGGCTGAGCTGGCTGTGGAGATGTTCGATGGCTTTGTGAGTACATTTGATAAATAATACCATGGAGCTAGTGTCCTTATATTTTTCTGAATTTAAATAAAGTTGGAAGGAACCTGTTTAGAGAGCCTGAGCTCCACTGTACCCTATATCTGTAAATTATAAAAACTACTATCAAGAGTTTAAAATTTTCTTTAAAAAAAGTTTGTGTCCTGCACAAATGAAACCAGAAAGATGGTTCAAAATGACAAATGCATGAGTATCTAGTTTTTCTTTGACAGCTTAACAAAAGTCATAAATTTATGGGAAATTTTGCGAACTCACATATTATAGTAATTCGCCCGTGTAATATTTTTTCAAAACATTTATTGAATTTTTGGTGTGTGGGCTCAATGGAGCGTGCGCACCAAAACATGTTATCGGGAACCTGTTCTATCTTACCTACAGCTCATGTGGTCATAGTTGAACTATATGCTTGGGCTGCTCCTAGTTTACATTGGAACACAGCTTCCTGCAATAGCTCCCAGTTTGTCATTCTGAAATCTCAATTATCTAATCTGAAGCCAACTTATTCATCGTCCTCTTCGTTTTGTTAACTCTCTGCCAGCTTATTCATTCGTATGCTATGCGCATGAGAGAGGGTGTTCATTACTATAATTCATTTTTTAGTTGTTCTTTTTGTCGAGGTCAGTGTCATGTGTAAGTCATATCCTACATAAGATAAGTTTGTGCTAAAGAATGCAGTTCTGATTGACCTTTTATGTGCACAGAAATTGTTTGGGATGCTTCTTATTGTGCACAAAGCAGCTCTGAGAGGCGCCCGGGTGGAAACTCCTTCCCATCAATCCAAGTCTGCATTCAGAATCTACGTGGGCAATCTGCCGTCGCAAGTCGATGACTCTTGGTTGGAGGAGTTGTTCAGCAAGCATGGCAAAGTGGTCGATGCTAGAGTCGTCTACGAGCGCAGAGGGGGAACCTGGAGTTTGCGGGGATTCGGTTTTGTGACGATGGCAACAGAGGAGGAAACGTGTGATGCTGTTTATGCCCTCAACAAACAGGTCAGTATACAGATATTTGTATCAACTGTCAGTTTGGGTCTCAGAAACCTGGTTTTCACTTTGAATTTCTGCAGATTCTGGAGGGGCGTGCTCTGGAGATTCACTTTGAACCCCTGTAAATATTAGTCAGTTCGTGTGCGGTCAAAGGTGAGCTGACGTGATGGGCACGTGGCTGTTTTTTCTTCGTCCGATTCGGTTACGGCCCTAGTTGATCAATTAAACGAGTTTATGGCCTAAATTGATCACTTTTCGAGTTATTAGCCTAAAACATGCAATTAGCTAGAGTTAATGGACTCTGTCTGTGAGACCACTTAGAGAACAGGCCTTTTATCTTCTTTTCATTTGAGGCCAATGTGACAGCAATGTGGCTTAATTGATGTTTAAGCTTTGGTAAAATATGTGTTGAAATTTAACATCAGGTTTGCTGCATTTGTAGGTGCATCGTTGCACATCTCATTATCATTCCATCCTTGCCCTGTTTTCCTCTCTTCACTGTTACTTTTTACCATTCCATCCTTGCCCTGAGTTTTCCAAAAGAAGACATAAAGCCCAGTTTGTAGGCATATAGTAGCTGCCAAGCGGTTTACCCACCTTTCTATCTGAATTATTCTTGTGCTTTATTTTTCGCCCTGGGTGACGGCTAAATGAAGAACCTTTCTACCAGGGCCGGTCCTGAGATTTCAGGGGCCCGGGGCGAAACTACAGTCCGGGGCCCTTAGTATAATTGTCTAACTAGTAATCATCATACGTAGATATAATTGTATCAAAGGAAACAGTTAAGTAAATTCAAAATCAGTGTGCATATCACATAATGTATTACATATTACCTTCAAAATTTTCTTCCAACATTTTGAGATGCAAAATCGGTAATGATTGTATCAATATCAATTTCTTCAAGCAATTTTTTCTCAATGCATCAAGTTGCCAGGCCATTTAACGTCTCTTGCGACATTGTAGATCTCAGGTAGTTCTTCAATAATTTCAACTTTTTGAAACTGAAAGGAATAATTACCTTGCTGAAATTGAAAGGAACAATTAGCTTTTACAATTAGCACAAAGCTAATTAAAACATTAGATTAATTATAGAAGATTTTCATCTAATATTATCATGACAAAGCTGATTCCCGAATCAACTGGTCAATAGGGAATTCTTGGCTGGGCGATCAAATCATTGAGGATTTAGCACACAGCCAGATTAGATTACAGAGATAAGGTACTATATTATGCCCTAGCAAATTTCGGGAATCAGCAATTCAGCATAGGGCACAAGGGCGAGGGCAGATGACAGAGCCGCATAGGGCGCGAGGAGAGACGTACCTGCTGCCTGCTGCAGTCGGCGGCCATCGTCGTCTCGTTCGTGAGAGGCCGCAGAGACGCGGAGTTGAAGACGGCGATTAGACGAACAGCGGCCAGCGGAAGAACGACCGAACGATCCGAAGGAAAAGGAAACCGTGAATCTAGCGATTGCTTTCCTGTGCACGTCCTGTGCCTGTACGAGGTGGAAACATGGGCCAGGCCCACATTTCTCATTTTGTGCCTGTACGAGGTGGAAACATGGGCCAGGCCCACATTTCTCATTTTCTTTCATGTACGCTGAGGGCCTGAGGCGTCGTCGCTGAGTTTGGCTTCTCTTTTTTTTCCCTCCAAGTATACGTATATACAGATACCTGGGAGGGCCCCCTGACATTTGGGGGGCCCGGGGCGGCCGCCCCGTTCGCCCCCCCTAGGGCCGGCCCTGCTTTCTACATTGCTCTCTCATGAGTGGGACCGGCCCATCTTGTTCCAGCCATGACCATCTTGCCTTTGTTACCGCCGCTCTCCCCTGACAGTTCTGTTTCATTCAGAATATGAACAACTTCTGTTGTGATATTTCCATCGTCTTGCAGTGGTAGAAACTAGGAACACACTAACACTATGAAAATGATTAAATTTGTAGCAACTAGCTGGAATGAAAACCTGAAATTTTAAGGCGTATATATATTCTGTGTAGCTGAGGCTGATGAAGTACAAACAAAATTGCTCAACATTTATTTAAAAACATAAAACACAAATACTGCGGCACAAACACACCACTTGCACCATACCATTGATACGGTCGCCCGGGTTGCTCATGGTTGGGTCCACGTGAGGAGGAACGCCGACTCAAAGGCGGCGCGGTCATACAAAATCGGGGCGCTGCCGCGGCGGTCGTGAAAAGAAAGGAGAAAAAACGAGGCCGTGGCCTCCTGCGCGCCTAGGCTGGCAGTTAATTGAGGCGGATGACGTGAGAGCTTGGTAGGTCTCGTTATAAGCAAGACATAGCGGTACACTATTTGTTACTCATAGCGACAAACTGTCTGGCAATCACACACAAATGGGGACAAATGGTCGGTCCAATTACGTTTCCGTAGAAACCCTAGTGTTTGTTTTTCCTTGTTTTCATTGCCCATTTTTGTTGGCCTTTTTACTTGTTTGTAGTTCTTCATTTTATTTTCCAAAAATGCGCAATTTTTTTTAAATGTCCATGAGTCTCCAAAATGTTCACAAATGTATAATTTCAAATGTAAGAACATTTTTGAAAACGAAATAACAAGGTTCAAAGGATTATCATTTGTGATGTTCGGAAACCAACTAAAAACCTAAAAACCTGCTAGAAATTAGAACTAGAATTTTTGCCACAGAGTTCTGTTAAGGAGGTTCACCGATCATCGGCTAGTCCTAGGGACATCAGTATGGGCGCTCGTTCCTATGACACCGCTATAATACCGCACTCGGGCACTAGGGGCAAAGCCAGCGTATAGGCGCTGGGTTCAGGTGAAGCCAAAAAAATTCCTTGTATGCACACGCATATAGAATAGTCATGTGTATGAACCCAGCGAAACGACAAGGCTGCACCCACTGAAAGTTGAAGCCTTTTAGTGAGGTAGTCAACAAAATCGTTTAACGCGAGTAACCCAATAAAGGCCCACTGGTAAACCGGTCTGATGTGCGCCTCGTACCGTTGTACGGAGCAGGCCGCACATGCCTTTCTGTTGTGATTCACTTCCCCACCACCACTCCTATTTGGTGTGGGTCGCTGTGTAGCGACCTAGCGCACACCCCACACACGCAGGCCAATTTTGATTGTTTTCCAACGGTTTTCGGAAGGTTCTAGAACCTCCTTGGTTATTCTTTTGTTTTTTGCCTGGTTATTTTTTTTCTTTTTTTGGCTTTCTGTTTTTGTTTTATTTTTATTCTCTTTTTCGTTTATCTTGTTTTCTTGTTCATTTTTTCTTTTTCTTTTTTCCTTTACTTTACTTTTTCTAATATTTAATTATTTTATATTCCTTTATTTTCCATTTTGCGAGCATCTTTAAATTCAGGAACATTTTTTAAAATCATGAAAAATTTTCAAATTTGCAAATATGTTTTATAATTTGTTGATTTTTTAAAAATTTATTTACAGTTTTAAAATTCGTGAAGTTTTCTAAATAATTTAAAATTAGTAAAAAACAATTGTGAATATTTCCCCAATTCAAGAATATTTGTTTCTGCAAATTCGTGTAAATTTCTCTTAATTGTGAACATTTTTAGAAGCGGCGAACAATTTTTGTAATTTAGGAACAATATTTTGAATTCACTTGCATTTATACTTTTTTGGCAAATATATTTTGCAATGCATGAAAATCTTCCCAATTCATGATAATTTATTGAATCAACGAACTTTTTTGAAGCGAGGAACTTTATTGAAATTGCGCGTGTTCGTGGCGCGCACGACGCCAAATAGGATGGCCCCTTCTCCACGACGCCGCCACGGTCTCTCCTGTAGGCTCCCACCCCTCTCTCATTCGCGCATCACAACATCAACGCTCGCCTGGTCGGTAGTGGCAAAGCAAGGAGGTCGCAACGGCAAGTTCGAAATTGCGGTCCAGATTCAAGGTAGTGCGATCTCATCTTCTCCCTCTTGCCCATGTTCTATTTAGTCTACTGTGGTAATACCTTTACCCCTAATTTTAAATTGATTTTTTCCTAGAACTTTGATCGATCTAGGTTATGGAACTATATTTTTTTTTGAAGACAAATGAATCACAGCATTTAGATAGTGACGCATGCACATTGAGGCCACCCGTTAGATGTAGGACATGTTCATCAAACATACTAGGAGAAAATAATTTAAATGACCTGCCTTAACAAATGGGACAATACAATGATAGTGAATTTACATGCTTATTTTGCTTAATTATTTATTTTCAAACCTGTCAGACTAATTTGTCATTTTTAGTATAAAGTCCTTTCGGCACTATTCTATTTACAATATCTAAACAAGTGATTTTATAATTTCACCCAACTGGTATGTCAAAGCACTCTTTTGTTTTTAACGCAATAACTGGTATGATATTTCTATTCGTTATGTTATCTTTGAGTGATATATATTTAAGTTGGACATTACACTTAATTAATATAACCAAATCCGTCCCGAGAGTGAACGAGTGAACCCATTAGCTTATTTTTCTGTCTCCGCCCCTGCCGGGCGCCGGCACATGTTGCCAGCTCCCTGCGCGTCTGTGCAATTATGTTGACAAAATTTACATCGTGCGTTTGCCCCATATTAATAGAAGACCTAGGATACAAATGTTCAACACTCCGTACCCTGTATACGCATAGTACGACTCAAAACCCTACTGTAACATACTTGTATAAATTATTTGACACTATTCCAACATAATTTTTGACAACCGAGAAAACTCACAATTAGCTTCGTGTTCTGTCTGTCTTCCCCTAAATCGTGATAAGATCAGCGAGCAGTAAAAATCACAATCATATGTATTACTCCCTCTGTCCCATAATATAAGAACGTTTTTGACATTAGTGTAATGTCAAAAACGTTCTTATAGGACGGAGGGAGTACTTGCCAGGATTTTCAGGTACATTTCTATAGAACTCTCTGGATCCCATGCGGAATCACGTGTGCAACGCATGCAAGCGGCCGGTTTGGGCAGACCAGGAGGCCAGAAGGAGACCGACGTGACAATGCAATTGCTAATCAGAAAGCTAATCCGTCAAACGTGCTGCGACAGCGCTGGCCTAATTCGCTCGTCCTCTTCCCCGTCGACGACCAGAAGCGGACGGAAGAAGATCGGATCGGACTAGCTCGCTGGCTGGCTGGCTGGCCCGTCGCCGAATGATTGCGGCGTACGTACGGCGGTGAGCCCGTTGGCTTTGTCTCGTCCCGGCTAGGCCTTTAGCAGACACAGGAATCAGGGGCATGTCTTTTCGTGGGAAGCTTTACACCCGCCGTTGTCGTCGCCGGTAGAGCCTTGCGGCGGAGGAAGATCTCGTGGGGCGATCCTCGAGGCCACGACGCGGCCTCCCATTGCTGGTCCCGACGCTGCACAGGATCAGCTATTTTGGCCAAATCTGGCTCCTTCCCAGCGCAATCATTCGCCTAGCTAATCTTCAGAGTGGCGCCTCCGATTATACTAATTTACTCAGCGCTATGAGATCTTTATCGTACGTGCGCCAGCACCAAGCTTAGCCACACCGCCCCAGGATCGCTCACTTCTTTACTGATGGCGATGGAGATGGATAGATAACGTGTAGAAGAACATGAAAGTGAAAATAAAACAGATGATATCTATCTTCTCAAGAATTAGTACCCATCCGTGCGGTTCTTCTCACCCTACCGTACCCTAGGTATTGCTTAGGATCTACTCCCTCCGTTTTAAAATAGATGACTCAATTTTATACCAACTTTAGTATAAAGTTGGGTCATCTATTTTGGAACGGAGGGAGTATATATATTACAAGAGTATTTGCTTAGGATCCTGGCAACGTTGCCACTTGACCGCAGTTAAGGCCCGTGCGATCGAGAAGAAAAACAACGCCTATTAATGGCGATGGAGATGGACAGATAACGTGTAGAAAACTTGAAAATTCTGGCCATTGATCGGCATTTCATCGGCACCATATGATCCGCATCCACTCGTCGCCGTCCATCCCTTACCTTTGCCACGATCAGAGACTTTGCGTTCAAGCAACAGTACTATAAATTTACCTACTGTGATCAGGTCTATTCTTGCTTCGTATCTACTGTGCCATCAATTTGTGCATATGTTGATCTATTGTCTAATCAGCAAGAGAAACTGAGAAAGCATAATGTCATTGGAAGCATTGATTTCAAGTTTGAACTACTCTCTGTGGTCCGAATTAATTGACACAACCTTTATACAATGTAAATTACTTAGAGCATCTCTAGCAGACCCTTTAAAACACATGAAACTGTAAAATAACCGTCGGTTTTTAGTTTTAGGCGGAAAAAACGACCCAAATAGAACCCATAAACGACTCCGGCCCTTATATTTTTTTAAGGGGCGCGGAAAACATCCCCACCGAAACTGTGAAAATAAGGATTTCGGAGCCAACCCGAGGGTGCCATGTATATGCGAAAGACCGTTGGCGGGAGTCCAACTGCCATCAGAACATTCATGGCTCACTCTCGTCCGCCCATCCCCGCATGCCGGCCGCCCGCCCTAATAGCCGCGGACGCCGTCCGCCCCGCCCGCCGCACCCGCCCACGGCTCTCCCGACGGAGGAGCTAGCTAGCTCTAGCTGAATCGATGCGTGTCTCTCCCGACGGAGGATGGTGGAGTCCGGCCGTAGCTAGCTAGCTCTAGCTGAATCGATGCGCGACTCTCACGACGGAGGACGGAGGAGTCCGACCGTAGCTAGCTAGCTACGGCGAACGGAGGAGTCCGGCCTCCGCCTTGGCCGCCCTGGCCTCTGCCTGCGCCCCGCGTCTTCCTCGTCCGCCCGTCCGCCTTGGCCGCCCTGGCCTATGGTATGTGCCTATTTCAAATTGGTGTGAGGAAGAGGACGGCCAGGAGAAAAAAAAGTGGGCTAGTTATGGGTCTGTTCGATATTATTCAAAGAATATATTTTTTTACGGGTTGATTATACGGGATTCGTTCGGCCGCAGGTAAAATCGGCATTTAAAACACGTTTTTCTCGGCCCTTATAACGACTTTAAGGGTCCGCAACATAAGGGGTCTGCTAGAGATGTTCTTACATTGTATAGAGGTTATGTCAATTAATTAGGATTGGAGAGAGTACTTCAATTTTTTGCTGGATTGTAATATTTAAATTAGGACTACTATCACATTTGAACATTTTCAATCATCTACGATTTGATATGTGGCTATTTTGAGCTTGCGAACTTAAAAGAAAGAAAGAGGCGAAAGTTTAGAGGACTGGTTGGATAGCCGGCTCCCGCACCACTGTCCGTGGATTGGTCTGCACCGGTCCGCAGACGGATGTGGTGTCCAATTTGAGGACGTTGGAGATGCCCTTACAAGGCAAGCCATTCCCCTCCGAACCCTACGAGAGATGATATGTGAGGGCACTGTGTTACCCCTCCTCCCCAACTAGCTTTGTTTTGGTGTAGGAGGTTTCTCCTCCAGACCCCCGCAAAAAAAAGGTTTCTCCTCCAGAACATTGTTCCAGCATGACCGTCACCTTACTGACTTTTCTTCTATGATCAACAGCGACAAGGCGACTCCGGCGATAGAGGCACACGCGGAGGGATGCGATCGGCCCATTCGGGAGGATGACGAGGGTCGACCTTAGAGACTTTGATGTAACTTTTTATTTTTCATGTGTGTTCATACTACTGGTTTGATTAATATTAGTTACTTTACACCGCGTAAGAACATCATCGTACGCTGGGCTGGAAGAATGACAACCTGGGCGACCGACCTGTGGCCGCCATGGAGCGAGTGGTTTAGTGGTTACTGTCAAGACGCAAGCACGAGAAGATTTTACATAGAGCAGTAGTCAGTGCTAGACTTGTAGCTAGGACTAGGAGAGCTACCGCTACGTACTCATCGGATCGACCAGATGCAGATGGTGCCCCGATCCAGCATTCAATGTGTTCACAAGTAACTAGAGACGTCCAACTAAGGCCGGGCGGGGGTCCATGGCTTCCTGATTTGGACGGCGACATCTTCCTCCGTTCACACGCCAACGCCGTGCTGATCGTGCTCTCGTTATCCGCCGCATCAATGCTCGCTGGATCGAATCCGGCGTTGCTGATCGTGCTCTCGTTATCCGCCGCTTCAATGCTCAATCGATGGTGCCCCGACCCAAGGCTAGCTGCGCGAGATCGATCGATCCACTAGTGTGGGGCTGTGGTGGGTTTGATCCACTAGCGATCGACCTAGACGATCGACTCGACAGCATCCGCGGTTGATTTGTGGTGGACGAATCGATTGGTCGATCTCACTCGCTGTAGCATTGGCATTGACGCATCAGATTGCACACATGCGTTGACGAAATGGTCTCGCGAGCTTAGCGTGTGTATCATGCGTTAGTTAAGCACTACTGCTGCCTGAGGTTAAGAGTGTCAACGTGCAAACAGCACGCATTATTGACGAAACTGGAGTGCATATGCGTCAATGCGAGCTGTTTCTCGGGTCACGCCCTCCCTTTGAATTCCATGGCGTGCCATGCATCATCAGGGTTCTTGACAAATTTGTTAATACTCTCTTCGTCCGGAAATACTTGTCATTAAAATGAATAAATGAAGATGTATCTAGACGTATTTTAATTCTATATACAATCTTTTTTATCTATTTTGATGACAAGTATTTTCGGACGGAGGGAGTACTAGCTAGATAGGGAATGATAACTCCATTTTTGGTCATCAGATATATAGTTGTACACTTCGGCGACTTGTCGCGCACATGCATATAGTACTAGTTTGTTCCCGATCACATCACCCTGAAATGAAACCGCATCGTCACATCAGTTAAACTCTCTATTGAACTGCAAAAACTTCATATAGTACGTGGTACCATTCAAGCCAAATGCTTGCGCACCCAAAGTTTTAAATCATTACAAAACAACGGCCGGCAACAACTCCTACTACAAGATATTCTTGAGAGCACGCGCTTATTTGCCAGCCGCGCCCCACCATGCTGCATCATAGCGCCCATGAAGTTCTTCGTTCCTTGAGGGTTTTTGCTTCCATTAGCAGAAGGCAATTGTTTCAGCAGCACAAAATTTGCCTTGGGACACAACGTAATAGTGAAACGCACTAGCAACTCTGCCAAGATTAGTTACAAAGTAGTCATCAAAGTACTCGACGTCGTGGTAGAAGCCATCAAAGACTTTTTTTCACATCCAAAAGCGTCGGAATTGTCAGCGAATAGGGCATTGGGCCAAAGTAGTTCTCCATCAGCGTCAAATGGCCCCAATGCCCTGTTCCGATTAAGCATTCGATGACCCTTCATCGATCCCTTGAAATTGATAACATGCTCTTCCACATGCTTAGTGCCTGCATGAACGCCTGCATCATCGTCATTTCATAAGTGTAGTCCTCCTCGTCGAACGACTCAACGTAGTGCTCATAGATGTACTCCATGTCCGAGTTCATTGCTTTAAAGAAGGTACAAAAATATTAGCGCGGGCATTCCAGCAAACACTTGCCGGGTGTGGTGGATCGTACCTGCGCGTCAGAAGGACGAGAGGTGTGGACCAGAGGGGGACGACAAACGGCGTGGTGGCTAGGTGTAGTGGTGGAGGTCACAGATGTGTGGAGTTCTGAGAAGGGCTTGGGGGGGGGGGGGGGGGCAAGGTGGTGGATTGACTGCACCGACGAGAGAAAAAGCAGATGTAGAGAAAGAGGGGAGGATGGAGATGCGGGATCCAAGTGGGGTTTTAGGTGGGGCCAGAGGTATCGGAGTCCCACGTGCCTGGTGTGCGGACTCCCGCAAAGCCCCCTGTTTGCTTCCGGTGCGGGAAGTGTCCGGATCCCGCGGACTGATGCGGGGCGCCGTTGGATGACAAACTTTGTCCAAACAACTAGTCCCAGACGCTTGCGGACGGTCTAATGGTCCGCTTTGGAGATGCCCTAAGTAACTAAGTACTCCGTGATAGACACGGATTGTGGGATTTGATCAAAATAAACTAGTTTTGTGGTATAAGATTTGATCAAAATAAACTAATTTTGTGATAGACACGAACCGTGGGATGCTTAGGAAGCAACCGTGCAACTACCAATCAAAACCAGCGTCATGTATAGCGTGTGGCGGTAGAAATGGACGACGGCGAACGACCGCAACTCCATCTGCGCGCGGTTTAGTCCAAGACAAGACAATACACGTGTGGTGTGGAGCAGAGAGGCGAGCTACGTTGGTTGTGAAAACGAAGGGGCTGTTTGGTTTTAGGCCCAAGAGTGCCACATTTTGCCATACAATGTTGCCAAACTTGCCTAAGGTTAGGTCTTCAAAATAAGAGCTATAAGTTGGCAAGCCTAAGAAAATCTTGCCATATTTTGTGTGTGTATGTGATGTAGGACCATAGTGTGGCTTGCCTAAGATGTGGCTTGCACCAAACACACATCTAAATTGGTCAAATTTGCCTAACCTTAGATGTGGCAAGCTTTGACAAAGTTAGTCTCAAACCAAACAGGCCCGCCGGAGAACTGCGCGACCAGAAAGTAGAAGTAAAAGTCAGTACACGACGACGCGATAGACGACGGCCGACGGGCTGTCTCTCTGTCTGCGTCCCAGCAGCACCACGCGCCGTCGTGGACAAATCTGGCAATTAAACTCGTGCGGATGCGCGCGCTTAAATGCCTTCCCACTGGTCCAGATCCATGCAGTGCCATTGTTGGCGCAGGAGCAGCGCATGCCCTGTTGAGCGTCCGATGGCTTGCACCAAGGAAGAAACAGCTCAAAATAGGGCGAAAGGGGCGCTCGCTGACGTCTCCACCACGTCAGACAAGTTTTCTGATTACTCTTTCGCAATTGGGTCAAATATAGTACTATAAACCCAAGAAAATTCATAGGACACACGGGGCACGGGGAAAATATCAGGTGATACCATGCCTTAGGTGATACCATGATACGAGCTTCTGGTCCGTTGGATCTCAGATCCAACGGCTCCTAGAGAATCTAAAAGGCTGCCGTACTTGTTCGCAATTTTTTGACTTCAAAAGGTCTTTTTTGCAGAATGTTGAAAGCCTCCCAGGAGCCGTTGGATCTCAGATCCAACGGCTCCTAAGAGCTCGTATCATGGGGCCAAAGCTCGTATCATGGTATCACCTAAGGCATGGTATCACCTGATATTTTCCCGGGGCACGCATACATGCGGCCACACGCATGCTTCAAGCTTCAAGATTGGTGCACTATTTTATGCCATTAGAGCAAGTACTCCCTCCGGTCATTTTTACTCTGCATATTAGATTTGTGCCAAGTCAAACTTCGCAAATTTTGATTAAATTTATCTTAAAAAATATCAACAACTACAATATCAAATATATATACTATGAAACTGTATTTCATAGTGGATCTAACAACATTGATTTGGCATTGTAAATGTTGATACTTATTTCTATAAGTTTGGTCAAAGTAGAGATACTTTGACTTCGGACAAAACTTATATGCAGACTAAAAAGGACCGAAAGGAGTATAATAAGGTATAGTCAGCAATCTATAAGGATTAAACTATTATATTTCTGCTGAGTTGGATGAGAGAGAAGGGAAGCAAGTCGTAGATTAACAGTCGGCTATAGTACAGACTCCAAAAAATCTTGTGGGAGTGTAAGTTGGGCCGTGAAATAATAAACTAATATTGCTTAGCAACTAGCTACTATACATGTTGGCTATTAGGTTGACTACATATGTGACGTGGCAACTGTATATAGCCGGTCGTTGGTTATACCGTTAACCATGCTCTTAGGGCATCTCCAAGGCGGACCCGTAAACCTCACGCAACCGTCCGGACCGCGGAAGCCATCCAACACGGTCATGTATCGGTCCACGGAGCGGTCCGGACGCGATTTCTCCCGCAAACCAGATACAAAAGTGGGGAAGGTTTGCGGGAGTCCGGACCGCTCCCAAACCCGTTTCCGACCGCCCTGGCCCACCAAAAAACCCCATCTGCCCGTCCCGCGCTTTCCATCCCACGCCTCGCGTCGCTTGTCCCGCATTCATGCCGCCCCAGAGCATGCAGCGGCCGACATTGATCTCGCGATTTGACCGGACAGGAAAGCGGCGCAGACGGAAGTGACCTCTCAGGCGTCGCCACCGCTTCAATGCGGACGCCGTGTCCCGAGAAACCAACTTCGTCCGCTGCACCGCATTGAAGCGGGCTGACCGCCCCTCCGCCTGCCCTGGCCGTGGCTATTTAAGCCACACTCCGGCGCCGTCTAGATCTGCACCCTCTAGAGCACCGCACCATCATCCTCCCCCTCTCCGAGCCCTTCGTCCTCTCCGAGCCCAGGGCGATGCCGAAGTCCTGATTTTCCGCGCCGGCAGGCGGCACCAGTGGAAGTTCGCCACCCTCGCTCACCTGGACCATCCGCATCCACGGTGGCGGGCTCCTCCGGCAAGGAGGAGATAGCCATCTCCTCCGGCGACGAGGAGGACCAGCCGCAACAACGGCCACGTCTACTCTAGGAGGCACACTCGGAGGCGGCTCTGACGGATGAAGAATTCATTCGTCAGATGGAAATCATGACAGAGCACTCGCTCCGTCAGATGGGTTCGGCACCACTATCGCCGGTGCGCGTGAAGGAGGAGCCACCCTCCCTGTCGCTGGTCCATGTTAAGTGGGAGCCGACATCCTCACTCCGGCAGGTGAAGGATGAGCCGGCATCCCCACACCGACACGTGAAGGACGAGCTGGCGTCCCGACCATGCAACAACTGCCTCCACATCGGCGGTCGCGTGAAGCAAGGGCCAGTGTCCCCCCAGCGCCTCCGCCGCGTGAAGGAGGAACCACACAGCCGCTACGCACGAATCGACGGCCCCTCATCGCCACCACGGCGCCAACGGCGCGTGAAGGAGGTGCTGCCTCCCGCGACCGGCAAAGCGCGTGGCCGCATCCTCCACTATCTCGGAGGCGGCGGTTACAGCAGTGCCTCTGGCTCTCGGGCCGTGGTATCAGAGGCAGAGCGCGCGGCGCGGCGGCAGGCGAGGTACGACCAGCTCAATGCCGGTCGTCGTCCGAGTTCACCAAGACGGACGTGGCGCCGGAGTGGGTCCACAACGACCCCGACCTCGCCGCCGCCTGGGCGCTCGACCGCTCCGTCAGCACCGAGGAGACGGTCACCAGGCTCCGCTGCCAGCTTGACGACGAGCTCGCCAAGATCAGCGAGCAGTGGTCGCTCAGCGACTGCCCCTGAATGTCGGTCGCGACAAGGTCGCCACAGGCCACGTCGGCAATGGCCGCGGCTGCCCTCCGCACGACGCAGTACGAGGCAGAGTGGCTCCTCCGCAAGCGGTAGGCAGCCACCGGCCGGGTAAGGTTGTCACGGCCCTCCGGCGCCGTTCCGCCGCTGGAGACGACGACGGCACCGAGGGAGACGGCAATGTAGCAAGGCAGGGCAACCACGTCTGGTATAAGGTTTAGTTTTTTGTTTTTAGTTAAATGGTCGAAATATCGACCTTTTTATGTAAATTATATCCGAACTTGAATGAAAACCATCCGGTTTGCATGAATTTCGTCTGGTTGGTTTGAGTTGTTGTGAAAATGTATGCGGCTAGAGTTGGATGGCTGCCTCCCGCATCCGTGTCCATGGACTGGTCCCCCTTGTTCGCGGACGGATGCGGTAGCTTTTTTGCGGGTTGCTGTTGGAGATGCCCTTACCCTTTAATTGCTGCACTGAGATTCATGCATGTCAACTTTTGACAATGCTATGCCTCACCGACCCCACCTTCCATGTGTTTTTATATTGTCTTCAAATTCAAATCTATTGTACATTTCAAATCAAAAGTCCAAATTAAGGTTCGTTTGCATATTTCTGCTCATTGCAACGAGTGATTTCGAACAAGACCAATTTGAATACATATTTTTTTAATGCTGCAAACTATCAAATATTAAAATTTGATAGTCGTAATATTAATTGTTTTTACAAAGTTTCACCAAAATTTACCGAGTTTCATTTGCTTTTAGGGCTTAGGGCTTAAGGTTTAGAGATTAGGGTTTCAGATATAAGTTTAAGTTTTTGAAACTTGCTGAATTAACATCCATTACCTCTATCAAGTTTTTTTTTGAGGATTACCTCTATCAAGTTTTAATAGTAGAAACTTAGTGAAGTTTTCAAAACTTGTCAATACGTAATAAAAAATGATAGTAGAAACTTAGTGAATTTCATGCAAACTGTAATTAAGCTCTAATCACAATACAACTTCCTCAATCTGTGCACAATCATGCGCATGCATGTCTGCCCCAGAACATATGTGTGCTACAAATCATCTTCATATACATGCTTTCTTTGGAACAACGACCTAGGCCAGTTGTACAACATCTCTACTATTAAAGGGGAGTTTGTCGTTGTACGTGCGCCTTCATCTCCACCCCGTCCCCACGCCCCCCTCATCCATCTCACGTATTCACTCAATCAAATCAAATTTTCTTAAAATCTCAACTAAATCAAAACTTTCCTTGCCTTCTCCTACCCATACCAAATTCGAATCACCTAAATCAAAAAAATTCTTGTCTTTCCCTACCCTTATTCAAATCTTACCAAAATCTAGAATATGATGAGTGTATGACTTATGTCGGATATGATTGATACTGAACCACTGAGTATGCATGTCGGTTGTAACGCATGGGCAATTAGGTAGTGCTAGCAATAGTATTGAAATCTAAACACATTTCTACAAAGACTACGAATGAGTGAGCCATTATACATGTATAGGCTAATATCTAGGGCTTGGACACAGCAAGCTTCAGACTGTAATCCAACCGTAATAGCCAGTAGGTCAAGCATATATATATATATACGAAAACGCAAATATGCAATGCCCGATCTGTCAGCTCCAGAGACGAGCAGGCCACCGTGGGCCTGCGGCGGTATGGAGGCGTGCGGTGGGAGTGGTGGGCCCAACTTGGGCTTGATGGGTCAAGGCATGGCCGAGCGATCACGCAAATATGCTTCTGCATTCGCGGTTGATACGGGGCTCCGGCTGTCGTGATGTTGTAAATTGATCGTGGAATCGCCTCTAGGTTGTTGTTGCGGCTTGATCGACGAGCTCTCTAATCTGGCAGCCATTGTCTGCTGTTGTCGGTGTGGCACATGCAGTGGCTCGCTTAACAGTCAGTAGTGGTTCGGCCCCTTCCCTGGGACTCAAGCAGATGGAGGGGTGTAGGGCCCTAGGCAAAAATCCTTGTTTTCGAATGTTCGCGATGATGGCGCGATGGTTCCCTCTTCCTTTTGAGCAGTTGTCGAATGTTCCTTCTCTACATCAGACTGGCAGAAAATTACGCCGAATAATACCATGTCGATAAACAGATAGTGAGAAATTAATACATACACAATAGAACCATCTAAAAGAGGACAAGTGTAGACCCCCAAAGGCACAAACATGCCCCAAACGAAGTAGACGGGAGGGGACGCTCCAGCGCGCCCACGACAGTTTGGTCCTCTCCTAGCGGATCCACCATAACAATCATCATGGTGTTCTGTTTGATCCACCATAACAAACATGCCCCAAACGAAGTAGACGGGAGGAGAGTAGTCAGCTCATATTTGGCAAGATTCTCTCGTGGGCACTGAAAGTCTAATGAGACAGATGACTAGAGATCGAAAACCTTACTATTTTTATTACTGACAGGCTAACCATCGAAGCCTGCCCTATATGTGCATAATGTGCCTAACAATCAGGACCGGACCGGACAGATGATGAGATCGGTTTTGGTTGGAGGATCGCCGTCGCAGGGGCTCTCTTCTTCTTCCGCCCGCCGTACGACGTCATTCGCACGTCAATCAGTCGGTCGCGCGAGTCCGGCCCCGTCCTGCTGGATATGATATGATATGCATCGATGGATCCTTTGCACGCATGCCGCCTTTCTAAGCTATATTCATCCCTTGGTCCGTTCAAGCATATGGAAACGTACATTTGTTAAGGCGGCATTGATTTTGGTGATGCAACCTGTAGCCCTCTCCTCTCCCGGTTTGTCAATCAGGCATCTAATCCATCGCATCATCCATCAGGATCGTTTATTTGCTCGGTCAGCGAGTGGCTAGGCTTCATCTCGATCGATCGGTCTCCACCAGACATGCAGTTAGTACAAGTAATCATGCAGTTAGGTAAAGTGTGCCTGCTTAGGGCTTAATGGATCTCATGGACTTCTTTACCATACACACACATGTCTGGCCGTCTGGCCTCTGGGTCTCTCTCTCTCTCACACAAGACGGATCGGATGGATGGATATGACGGGTGGATGCGGACGGAGATTGAGAGCGACGAGGCAACAGTCTTCCGGGGGGATCGAAAGGGATCGGGTTCAGACTGGCTAGGAGGGAGGGATATGCATGCAGGCACCTTTTTTGCTGCGCCGTCGCCGTCGCCATTACAGGCCGGTGGCCGTACCCCGCAGCTCCGTCGATGTAGGTAGCCATAGCTTAGCTTCGCAACGGTTGGGTTGGTCTCAAAGTCCCACGTCGGCCCCGCTTATTTATACCTCCCCGGCTGGCAGGCGTCTGA
This sequence comes from Aegilops tauschii subsp. strangulata, assembly GCF_002575655.3. NCBI lineage: Eukaryota > Viridiplantae > Streptophyta > Magnoliopsida > Poales > Poaceae > Aegilops > Aegilops tauschii. The sequence continues at coordinate 487,143,054 of NC_053038.3, read as the reverse complement.
TTCACTTCACCATCCAAAGCATCCGGCCCGGCCGCCCCCGCCCTCATATATACGCAGCTGAGCTGAACTGAGCGCCGCTGAGCTCCCCGCCCGCGCGCGCGCATTGCACGGCTTGATCTATCCTCCGCCGCCCCCGGCCGCCCGACCACACCGACTTGGCAGAAGCAGTCCAGCCAGGCCGGGGATCGATCTCTCGTGTATCTTTGGGGCTGGGACGGAAGGCGGCCCGGCCAAGAGGTCGAGGAGCCACCGTGCCGGAGCGAGCTGCCACCGGCCGCGTGAGGCGTCGTCGATCGACCAGGCATTTCGTAAGTTTCCCTGCATGCGCCGTCCTCTGGTTTCTTTGTTTCGCTGCTTGCTTTGCTCGAGTTTCCGTCTTGGTGACACCGATCGTCGCCCATTTCCTTCGTTGTATCTGATTTTTTTTTTTTTTTGCGGGGGTTGTATGTGATGTGGTTATATGGTCTGATATAATTGTCCGGCAAGACGAGCGATGCGCTGCTAATACTCGCTCCGAGCGTTATATAGCACCGCGAGGCAACAAGAACGTGGATAGCCACTGGACTGGTGTGGACTGGCCTAGAAGGATTGTGGCGTGGCCTGGGCCAGCCCAAAATAGGCCCGTGAGGGGATGTATGCTAACCTGAGAATTGACCGAAATCACTAATTAAGAAGTACTCGTTGCAAATAACACTCCACTTTCTCAGGTCGCGACAAGTGGCGCACATGCAGCGCGCCATTTGTCGCAACCTGGGAGTTTTCCCTTTTTTCGTAGATCTGTTTATTCAAAACGTTTTATCTTTTAAACCGTGCGTCCAAATCTCGAACCGTTTTCACCATTGGATTCCTCGCGTGGAGATCTTCAAAACTAAATCCCATGTTGATAGGTTTTGACGAACTTTTTTTTACGAAAAAAACCGGACGAAAAAAACTGGGCGAAAAAACCAAAACCGGGAGCACGGTTTTTTCCCTTTCAGAAAGAGGCACGCCCATGCCTCTCGCGAAATCGCACTCGTACCTCTCGTGGAATCAAAACCGTGACTCTCGTGGAAGGAAAAAAAAACAGAAAACACGTTTTTTTCCGTTTCCAAGAGGCACGGCCGTGACTCTCGCGAAAGCACAACCGTGCCTCTCGCGGAAGCAAAACCGTGACTCTCGCGAAAGAAAGAAAAAAACATAAAACGCGTTTTGTTTTTCCGTTTCCGAGAAGCACGGCCGTGACTCCCGCGAAAGCACAACCGTGCCTCTCGCGGAAGCAAAACCGTGACTCTCGCGAAAGAAAAAAAACAGAAAACCGGTATTTTTTTCCCTTTATGAGAGGCACGGCCGTGACTCTCGCGAAAGCACAACGTGCCTCTTGCGGAAGCAAAACCGTGACTCTCGCGAAAGAAAAAAAACAGAAAACGCGTATTTTTTCCCTTTATGAGAGGCACGGCCGTGACTCTCGCGAAAGCACAACCGTGCCTCTTGCGGAAGCAAAATCGTGACTCTCGCGAAAGAAAAAAAACAGAAAACGAGTTTTGTTTTTCCCTTTCCGAGAGGCACGACCGTGACTCTCGCGAAAGCACAACCGTGCCTCTCGCGGAAGCAAAACCGTGACTCTCGCGAAAGAAAAAAAAATAGAAAACGCGTTTTTTTCGTTTCCGAAAGGAACGGCCGTGACTCTCGCTAAAGCACAACCGTGCCTCTCGCGGAAAAAACCGTGACTTTCGCGAAAGGGGAAAAAAAAGGAAACGCGTTTTCTTCGCGTAAAAAAAATTTTGAATTTTTTTTCCTGGTCGAAAAGCTAAGGAAAACCGGCGAAAAACCAAAACGTCGAAAAAACCGTTTAAAAAACCAAAAACGCGTGCGTAAAAATTAAAAAAAAAAACAAAATCCGGAGGGAGCATCCAGAGTGCGACACGTGGGGAATGGCTGAGAGCGCGCCAAGTGGCGCTGATCGTTGCGAGGCTCCCGAAGGAGCGCTCGTTAACTAGGTGCTCCCGAGAATTGACCCACCCTGCTCACGAAGAGCAAATTTAAATACGTGGCTGTATCTAAAAAAGTAATTACGTGGCTTGTCTAGAAAAAATAAGTAGGTACATAACAGCATCTTCAACAGACGCGCGGTAGGGTGCCGCGCTAAAAATAAATTGCAGCGCCGAAATAGCGTTTTAGCGCTCGCGAGAGGGTGGTTGCTTTTTCAAGCGCTGCAAAATTTAGCGCGCTGCAGTTTTCCCAGCACACTGGAGCCGGCGTACCAAATATAGGCGCGTGATGCAGTTTTTCCCAGTGCGCTGAATCTTGTTTACCACGCGCGGGATTACAGCGCGGCTGCTGAAGCGCTACTTTCGATCGCGCGCGCTATATTGCTGTTTTATTTAGCGCGCGGCTTATTTAGCGCATCTGTTGAAGATGCTCTAATCAGCAAAAAATACATGGCATGACGAGCACAAACATAATCAGCTAGCCATCTAGAATGAGACGGGTCTTTGACTCTTTGGTATATTGTCAATAATTTGATTCCTTTCGCTGGCGAACCACAGGAATGCGAGACATACTTCCTCTGCAAAACGGGTCCGGCTCTCCTGCTGGGAACACTGCACCGTGTATTGTGCAGGGCCAACCAACGGGTGACACGCGTCTGGATAGGCCCACTTCTTAAAATCATTTCCTTTTTCTTATCTTCTCTCCCACGGACTCTTTGAGCAGCCATTAGTGCCTCTGTGAGAGGATTCCCTATGAGCTCTGTGAGCTCGTATGTCGCGTCAGGCAGTGTCCATGGCCGGCAGATATAGCCGTCGGCGTTGCCCTTGCCCGTGATTCCCGTGGACGAAAAGTAACACAGGTGCGTCGCCTGGGTAGGGACGGACGATGCCATGTACCAGTCCATGGATAGCCCGCGCACCGCCGCGGCCGTCGCTGGTGCCACGCTGTGCTTCCCATCCCGACATCCTCTTTATTCGAGACACATCCATCGACGTTCGCTGGCTTCGCCCAAGGCGTCCTCCTCCCTGTGGATTCGACCTAACCACCACAGGCTCGCTCGCTGGCCTCGCCCGAGGTGTACGCGGCCAAGGTTGCGCTAGACGTGGGCAACTGGTTGGATCTTTGGAGGCCTTCTTCACCGGCGTGCAGGTCGCTGGACCTGAACGGGAAGCGAATGAGTGTGACATGGCAGCCGGCCGGCCGGCCGGCCGGATTCTTTTTTTTTACCGGGCATTACCCCTTTGCATTACTGCAACATAACGGAAATACAGCAGTCCAAAGAAAGAAGAAAAGAGAAAGCGAGTCCAAAGCATCGCCGGGAAACCCATTGTGAGCACTCGCCATCGAGATTACTCACCGTGGGGCGAAAACCCAACGACACCAAATCTCAGTAGCTAGAATCCAGGGCCTACCGCCCCAAAAGAACACATGAAAGTTATAAGGCTCACAACAACTGAGCAACAAAAGATCAGGCATGCGCAGGGGGGAAGCAACTCAACATCTAGCTAAACCACGGACTCGCATCTTCAGCAGATCAGCGGGCTGGTTCTTCGTGGTTCGCCGCACAGATTCTCATCATCATCGACGCGTTCTCCTTCAGCATCTTTGCCCCGTCCCTCATGGTAGCCGCGTCATCTTGCTTCAGCAGTCCTGCCCAGTAGCACATTAGAGCACAGGTAGAAAAAATACATTCAAAAGGATTTTTAAGCGGTTTGAACTCGAAGGTAGCTCTATTGCGACAAGACCAGATTGCCCAACACACAGCAGCAATCCCCGTTGTATAAAACTTCTCCCCACCAGGGAAATATGTAAAGCACCACACATAGGCTTGCCAAATGTTATCAGGGCACAGAGCAGTGCCAAATATGCATGCCACTGTCCTCCAGGTCACCCTAGCGACCGGGCAAGTGAAGAACAAGTGTTGTGCAGTCTCTCGCCCACCACAGAAAGAACATTTGGGGTTTCCTTTCCACCCTTGATGTTTCATCACATCTCTAGTCAGGACAACATCCTGAAACAATTGCCACAAGAAGATTTGAATTTTTAGAGGTATCCTGGCACTCTAGATCCATCTGTAGTCGCACCCAGCAATATTCCTTTCTAGGAAAGAGTACACAGATTTAGTGGTGAATGAGGATTTCCCTCCCAGACCCCATTTAATCACATCAGTGGCCTCTGATACACAGGCTTCTCTTGCCAAGTTACCCACAGTTATGCATTGTTCACTGAGTTCATTATTCAGTCTCCTTCTAAAGAAGGAGGAGGGATTAGCATTTAAGCACTTATTAATTATGCACTCAGGATAATTGCATATAGAGAATAAACGAGGGAATTGTTCAGCCAGAGGGATATTGTCCCCAATGGGGTCAATCCATAGCCTAGCAATGTCCCCTGATTGTATAATCACTCTCCTTCCTGCCATATAAAGGTATTTCACCTTCATAATGGCCTTCCAGCATGGCGAGTCATTGCTCTTCATTTTAATGTCAGCCACTATAGCTCTACTAAAGTATTTAGCACTTTGCGATGGACGCGGTTGTTGACAGCCATGGCCAGGGCGATACGCAATGGACACTACGACTGGTTGGTGCTCATAGAGCTAAGAGGAATTCTCTCATGAAGGCACTAATGGCTTCTCATAGAGTCCGTGGGAAGAGGAGATAGGAAAAAGGAAATGATTTTAAGAAGTGGGTCCTATCTATCCATGTGTCACTCATTGGTTGGCCCTGCACAATATAGCGTGTAGGGTTCCCAGCAGGAGAGCCGGACCCTGCAAAACAGGAGGGTCGACCGTCGACGTGGCTGTATCTTGCACCATCAGGAACCAACCAGCCAGCCAAAACACACGGCGAAAATAAACAATCAAAATTCGTGTGAAGCACGAGACGTTGGTCATTGTCCGTTTCGCGCTCAATCCGCGGCGTTTTAAAGAAATGGATATCGTCGGCCACCTGTCCTGCCCAGAAGCATGACAGGTTGACAGGCAGACGCCAATCCCCGAAAGAAATTGACAAAATAATATGTTCGACTTTTCTTCCGGCTTGGCATGTTCTCTGAAGCTGATAGCACTTTTTACGGCGAGCAGTTGGCCTTTCCGGCGCAAAGCGACGGCGAGCAAAGATCCAGCGTGATCTTGTCCTGCCACACACAACACAGAACACGCACGCACGGGTGCAAAAGTCGAGCTTCTTTTCCTTGTGTCTTCGCAATCGGACGGCTGGATACGGTTGCGTGGAGGGGATCAGACGGCGGCTGGCCGGCCGGCGTGAAGACGCGTGCACACGCACACGACGGCCGCAAGGGAGATGTTATTTGTTGGTGGGTTGTCCAGCTCGTACGTGCGGTGCCGTCATGCCCACGCACCCGATTGCTCATCAGAGCTCAGAGATAGATTTATTTAACAGAGGATTTTTGCTCCCCGCAAAAAGGAAAAGAAAAGCGTGTTTTTGCTCTGTCTCTGAGTGCTTGCTGCTGTTACTTGTTCTCCTATAATTCAGAGCAAATCGCTGCGACATGACTTGAAAACGAATCATATCACGAGACCAAAAAAGAATCACGACACTGTAATAACGTTTAACTTTCTAATAATAGCTAATACGAATCTCTTTGCTTGCAACTAGGCAAGGAAGACGCCGACACGTGGCTGGTTTGCCCTTTTTCTGCTAAAAAGGAGCTCACCACGATAATTTTATTCATCGAACACTGTTTTTAGATGGTAAGAATGTATTCTGATAAGACATAATTTGTCCAGAATTTCCACTGCCGACCTAGTTTAAATCATTATTATTGGGTGGTGGGACCCTTAGCATAACATCCACGAATGCCATCGTGGTTTCAACTGTAATTCAACCCGGACTAAGCAACTTGGCCTGGAGTCGCCACCTCGATGAGAAAAAAATAATGCTTTCAAAAAGTTCCTTATTTCTCATGAGTCTGATCTTGGGTCCAAAGAGATTTCAATTGTGTTTCTTTGGGCTAAATTTCTCGCCGAAGTGCTTTAAAAGGTTTACAGACACAAATGGATTCACAAATTTCAATGGGCTTGAGCAAACCTCATTGAATCTATAATAAACATGTGCAAAGCAACACAAATCTTTCTGGATTTATGAAACCACAGTGAAACTCATTAAAACCCTTCATTTAGCATCTATGAACACATCCTGCAAAAAAGAAATATCTATGAACACATTGCCGGTTCCAAAAATGTTAAGAAAAATGTTTCATTACTCAGAAACACGGGGGCGGAGGGAGTGGAATTCAAATGCCAGCAACATGCCAATAGGTGTTCTTGAAAGATCTCTTGAAGACGATAAATATGGTTACAATTACCGCAAAAAAAAGAAAAATATGGTTACAAAAACTTAAATGCCCAGGTTAATTGTTGTGATCTTTTTTTTTGCAGGGTAATTGGTGTGATTTGTAGTCTTCTTCAACAATACGTAAACTTGTAGGTGTAAAATGTCTTTAGCAACTGCTAGTGTAAAAAACGCTCTTATATTACGAAACGGAGAGAGTACTACCGTTTGTATAAACGGGCGGTAAAGGAAAGGCTTGCACATGGAAGCGCTTGTGGGCACAAAAAGTTTATTTATTTTTGGAAAATCTTGTGGGAACCAGAGTTCCCCACGTTGGGTGGCACTTTTGTCAAATCTCGCATGCAGTGGGCCCGGACATCACTTCCCGCATGCCAAAAGCTCTCCCACTGCCAAGCTTTGTGCTCTTCGTAGTCCGTTTAGCTGCACTTTCCTCCGATGCTAGCATTAGCAACAGATTACTCGATCATCATTGGTCGGCAATTTTTTAAAGGTAAATCATTGGTCGGCAATTGGTTAGCACGACGAGTTCATGACATCTGAGCTCAGCACTCCGTGGATGTGGATCAAACCACATCCGAGGCAGTGCTGCTGGTACAGTGTGCGCGCGTGGATCTAAGGACCGCACCGCACATGTCGTGACAAGACAAGAAATGGTGGGCTCTCGAGCAGCCCATAACCCATGGAATGAACACTGTAGCGTCCCAATCTCATCTCCATTTTTTTTTTCCTTTTGGAACTGGCACTGCAGTGACCGCTGAGCAGCCAATAGTACCCATGACTGAAACCTCTTGTGATTATTATCGCAACAACAAGAGACGGATGCCTTTTCTTTTCTTTTCTTTTCGTTTCGGCATGGTTGGATGGGCCAAGAACGGACGGTCGAGATGGCAAATCAGCGGGCAACGGACGCGTTTTCGCGTCTTTTTCGTGAGCGCATACATACGCTCGTTTCCCTGCTCCCCAAGTTCAAGAAGTTTCTTGGATGCGAAGAAACGGCACCATCAGGGAATCGCTAGGCCCATCAGCTGGCCCGCCACGCACGCACGTCCCACGCGCAAATGTTAAATGATCAAATCCATCCAAGGGCAAGGGATCACGGCTCCTTCGTGGCTGGCTACCTGGCTGCCCGGCGAATCACATGCGTTAGCCCGATTGACATGCGGAATTGCTACGACCACCCTTTTGAGCAACCCTTTATGTGTGTAGCAGGAGTGTCTGGATCAAACAAGTCCTCACGCCAGCTTAGTTCTTTTTTTTTCTTCGAAAAAACTTCCAATCTATTCATCGACGGTCAAGGTAGTACAAAGAACACCTGAAGTAAAAATAAATAAATCCAGGTCCCTAAACCACATAGCGACGACTACAAGCACTGGAGCGAGTCGAAGGCGCGCCGCCGTCTTCGCCCCTACCTCATCGGAGCCAGGTCTTCAAGCCATGCTTAGATTTTCCGAAATGATACAATAACTAACATAAGAAACAAATAAGGTTACAGACTGTTTTTCAAATATATATATAGGGGGGTACGATTGGGTAGATGATTCTATCACTACACAAAAATACAGATAAAATCATAATGGATACTATTATTATTTAGTAAAAATATGTGAACTTATATGTATTCTAGAACACAAAATATGTTGAGTTATTCAACTACCCATTTTTTACTGAACCGTCCTAGACTCTTTTGTGTTCTTTTGATTCTTCCATGTTGCCCTCGTGGTACCACCACGGTAAACTTAGTCTGGATAGTTTGTATATATAATAAAAGTACTTCAAATTGTCTGAGGTTTTACTTTGAAAAAGGCTAACTTCATCCTGAAATTACCATTATAAATATGTGATTTGGTGATCACCGTGGCGCACGCGTTGTCGACTTTGCTTTGTCATGCTAAAAGCCAAAATGAATCGTGTCGAGCCAGGTGTGGTCTTAGTTTCTTTATTTCCTTCATTTTCACACAAAAACAAAAACCTCTTGTGCAACCCAAGTAATTGGCAAAACTTCTTCTTTTTTGTGGTGATAAGGGTAGGTTTTGTAGTTTTCGTTTTCTAGCATTCACAAAAGGAACAACCCTATCGTGCAACTTTTAGGGAATCAAATAATAAAAGTCAGAGTAAGTTTATATGTGTTCACGTTCGTTGATTCTTTTGTGTTGCCCTCGTGGCACCACCGTGACAAACTTAGGCTCGATAGCTCTTATATAATGCTTCAATACATCCGAGGTTTTTTTGCTTTGAAAAGGCTAACTTCATCATGAAATTACCACTATAAATATGTGATTTGGTGGTCGTCGTGCCACACGTGTAGTCAGCTTTGCTTTGTCACGCTAAGAGCCAAAATGAATCGTGTCGAGTCAGGGGTGGTCTTAGTTTCTTTATTTCCTTCATTTTCTTATATAAACAAACCTCTTATGCAACCCTGAAGAAACCGACAAAACCCTTTTTTTTTGTTCATACGAGTAGATTTTGGGTTTTTTTTTTACTTCCTATCAGAGACAAAATGAACAACCTACCCAACAACTTTCAAGGAATGAACCAAATATATAACAAAAGTCGGACTGAGTTTAATATAATTTGCAGAAAAAAACATAATTGAAAACATATTTCACTTTTTCCTTGGAACGGACTAAATTTAGTTGTAACCCGCAAATAAAAAGGACTGAATTTAGTTGTAAAGTGTTGAAGGAACAATCTGATAAACTAATCCACTTTTAGTATATACTCCCTTCGTCCGAAAATACTTGTCATGGAAATGAATAAAATTGGATGTATCTAGAACTAAGATACGTCTAGATACATCTATTTCTCCGACACGTATTTTCCGGACGGAGGGAGTATAATTTTACAACTTTTAAACACGAAAATATTTTCATGTTTGGATGTACCGGTGACGTCGTACCGAAACACGTGGCACATGGCTGCTGGTGACTCAAACATGGAGGCACCACCCGGTGTGTACATAACAGAGTGTTGATCCTAGGAGGACCCTCACCGTCGTCGGCGTGTGGGACCCGACCGGGGTCACCTCATCCACGAAAGCTGACCGCCGCTCTCCTCCCCTCCCATGGTGGCCGCCGCCCCTTTATTTATAGCTGGCCCCTCTTCGCTTTATTCTCGCCTCCACTCGATCCAACATACACACCACCTCCACCTTTCCACTCCACCGCTCCTCCTCCTCCTCCTCCTCCTCCTCGCTCTCGCCACAACAGACCAGAGCAGAGAGCACTGCACTGTGGACTATCCATCCACGCCCCTACTCCAGTCCGAGGTCAGCAATCAGTCAGTCCCCAACCCAAAGTTCAATTTCTTAGATTTCTCTCTCAAGCAAATCTATCTAGAACGCAAGATCTCCAGTCCTGCGTGCGTGTTCTTGGCACCACCTCACGGACGGATCCGTGCCGGCCCCAATCCATTTGGAATTTCGGTCCCGAGCATGTGTAGAACAGAGCTTGAGATCTACTCCAGTACGTACTAGTTTGGATGTGTAGGGTTGTTGATCTTGTCTCGCTTGGATTGTTTGCAGGACACAACGTGAGTAGGCGCGGTGGTGCTCTGCTTCTGCTTGCTTGATTGTTGATATGCATTCCATATGCGCTGTGCCTGTCCCCGGTTTTCGCTAATCCGACCGTTTTTGTGTTTCCCGGCCAACAAAACCAAACTCATTTCGTCCACAAAAGGATCTTTGCTTTCCTTTTTTCTGCTAATTGATCCTGCCTTCATTAGCTCCCGGATTTAAAACTCTTCTTTTGTTGCTCGGATTTTGCAGGATATTCTTGGAATTTAGCTGCGCGTGCATGGAGAGATTGCTGTCGCTGCTGCCGATCGATCGATCACTCCTCCGATTAACCTAGTCTGACTTGGCCTGCTGCGGATTTCTTACTGTTCTTTCCCCTCTCCTAGCTGCTCCAGGTTCTTGATCTTCTTCCAAGAGCAGAGTAGCTTGTACGTAGTAGAATTCTGTGTGGGCTAGACAAGAGAAGAGAATTCGAACATGGTGCTGGCGCACACGTCCAAGGTGGTGCTGGGATGCGTGGCGTTCGGCATCTTCTGGGTGCTGGCCGTCTTCCCCAGCGTGCCCTTCATGCCCGTCGGCCGCACCGCCGGCTCCCTGCTGGGCGCCATGCTCATGGTGCTCTTCCGGGTCATCTCCCCCGAGGACGCGTACGCGGCCATCGACCTCCCCATCATCGGCCTCCTCTTCGGCACCATGGTCGTCTCCATCTTCCTGGAGCGCGCCGACATGTTCAAGTACCTCGGCAACCTGCTCCAGTGGAAGAGCCGCGGCCCCAAGGACCTGCTCTTCCGCGTCTGCATCGTCTCCGCCATCGCCTCCGCGCTCTTCACCAACGACACCTGCTGCGTCGTCCTCACCGAGTTCATCCTCAAGGTCGCGCGCCAGAACAACCTCCCGCCCCAGCCCTTCCTCCTCGCGCTCGCCACCAGCTCCAACATCGGCTCCGCCGCCACGCCCATCGGCAACCCGCAGAACCTCGTCATCGCCGTCGAGAGCGGCATCTCCTTCGGCCAGTTCCTCCTCGGCGTCTTCCCCGCCATGATCGTCGGCGTGCTCACCAACGCCGCCATCCTCCTCTGCTACTTCTGGAGGTACCTCAACGTCGAGCCGGCCGACCAGGAGCGCGGCGGCGTTGTCTCCACGGGGCCCGAGGTCGTCGGCGACGACGAGGTCACCTCGCACCGCTTCACGCCCGCCAGGATGTCGCACGTCTCCTCGATCAACCCGGACGACTTCGACTGCGTCAGCGAGCCCATCATCCGGAGCGCCAGCGTCAACGGCGACCACCTGCGCAGCAGGAGCGTCAACTCCAACGCCAACGCCGCCGACGCCGACATGCAGTTCTCCATCAGGTCCCTCCGCTCCTCCAGCATGTCGCACGAGATGGTGGAGGTCTCCACGCTCCCCGTCCTCATCGACGGCGCCTCCTCCAGGAAGTTCACCAGGACCGCCAGCCAGCAGAGGAGCGTCATCATCGAGGACGCGCCGCCGTCGTCGCCCACAGACGACGAGGCCGCCGCCAACCAGAACGGCGACAAGGACAAGGGGGAGCTGCCCGAGGTCGTGGAGAAGAGGTGGAAGGTGCTGGTGTGGAAGACGGCCGTGTACCTCATCACCCTCGGCATGCTCATCGCCCTCCTCATGGGCCTCAACATGTCCTGGACCGCCATCACCGCCGCTCTCGTCCTCCTCGCGCTCGATTTCACCGACGCACAGGCCTGCCTCGAGAAGGTTTCCTACTCGCTGCTCATCTTCTTCTGCGGCATGTTCATCACGGTGGACGGGTTCAACAAGACCGGCATACCCAACACGATGTGGGAGCTGGTGGAGCCCTACTCGCGGATCGACAGCGCCAGAGGCGTCGCGCTCCTCGGACTCGTCATCCTCATCCTCTCCAACGTCGCATCCAATGTTCCAACAGGTAACATTAACAATGCTTCTCAACTTTGGTTCACGTACGTACTCCTGGCAACTGCAAACTGCAGTTTTCTGAACAATAGAGCATATCTGACCTTTGGTGGTGATTCAGTTCTGCTGCTGGGGACGAGGGTGGCCGCGTCGGCTGCCGCAATCTCGCCGGCGTCGGAGAGGAAGGCGTGGCTGATACTGGCCTACGTGAGCACGGTGGCCGGGAACCTGACGCTGCTGGGGTCGGCGGCGAACCTGATCGTGTGCGAGCAGGCCAGGCGCGCGCAGTTCTTCGGCTACAACCTCTCCTTCTGGAGCCACCTCCGGTTCGGGGTACCGTCCACCATCGTCGTCACCGCCATCGGCCTCCTCATCGTCAGCAGCTACTGAATTGAACCAAGCAAGAAACTGAACATAGTAGTACTACCGTGCAAGGAGCATAGCGAAATCCTTTCTTCTTCTTCAATAATGGAGACTACTCATGTAAAATCGATAGGCTTGTCATGTAACCCGATTGTGCTTTGTGTATCGCCAGTAATTTCAGTGTTGTCATCCTCTGTTGTCGCTAAAGCAGACGGCCGGCCAGTACGGGTGGCAGACCAAGCAGTAACCCTGCGTTTTTCAGATTTCTCAACTTGGAGTTGCAGATAGGTTCTTGTTGATCTAAGAAGTTACTTATATTGTAATCTGATTTCATTTTTGGTGTTTCAGAGTGAATCAACGTGGCCTGTAATCGTGCCGTACTTGCATAGTTTTTGTTTTATAACAGCATATACATTTGCGTAGTTTGTTCACTACACATCTAAAAAATGGATGTATTGGTCTAGCAAAAACTCACTACAGAAGTCTGCTGCTGCTGTGTAGAGTAAGATAATAGTGCTGGTAGTGCTGAAGTTGGAAAACAGATTGATCAGGGGGATGCTGCTGCTAGTAATGTGGGTCCTAAATTCATTGGTGCCATCTGCTTCAATTGTGGCCAACCTGGCCACTTTGTTGGCATAATGTGCCAACTTCCTAAAGTCTGCTTCATTTGCAAAACCCCTAGTCACCATATGGATTTTTTCCAAACATGGTATAAGCCAATGCCACTGCTCAGTACTGGGGTAGTGCTAACAGTGGACCAGGCTTCTTCCATGTTGAGGTAGAAGACAAGAATTAAAGTGACTGGTAGAACTTGGGCAAGGTAGGCACTTTTTTTTTTACTTTACGAAACGGTGGCAAAACATTTGCCTCACCTATTAATTAAGAAGAGAATAAAATTTGTTACAATCGACCCGGAACAACCACATGGATTATTACTCTCGCGACATAAGTGACCCAAGATTTTTCACCCCGGCGGTGAACCAAAGATTTGCCTCCATCATGATGATGTTGAGCAAAATGGTTGGTGGCACGCTTTTGTTGCGGAAGACCCACGTGTTTCTTTCGTTCCATATGGTCCATGACACAAGCATGGTAAGCAAAGCCATGGCCTTCCTCTGTGTGGTGCCCGCGCCGGCACAAACTTTCCACCACTTTTTTACGGAGCCTTCCTAGTGCCAAGAAATGACGTCGAAGTTCTCAAGTCGTAGTTTCTTTTTGACCAAGCCCCAAAGCCTCAAAGTGAAACGATACTTGAAAAAGAGGTGCATGGCGTCGCACTCTTGCACTCTCTTGCCCACAATTTGTCCACCCCCGCTTGTTGAACCTATCGGCGGTCCAAATACAATCTTGAATAGCCAACCATGTGAAGAACTTAACCTTTGGCGGCGCCCAAGCCTTCCACACCATTTGGTCTAAAGAGGAGAAGGTCATGCCCAGGAATTGCGCCTTGTAGGCGAAGGCCGCCGAGTAGAGCTCATTTGTCGATGTTTCCACACAATGCCATCGTCGGCACTCTCATCAAGATGTGTGTCATGCACCAAACTCCAAAGAGTGAAGAACTACTGGATGTGCTCAATGGATGCAACGGTAGGAGGTTAGACGTGTGAAGTGGGTCGAAGAGGGAGATGACTTTCATGACGTCGTGCTTGACGATATCCCAACACCTCTTAAAAAGTAATGAACAGGAGCTGCGGAAATGCTTTGTCGACATGTGAAAAACTAACAGGCCTTGGCAGATTAGACCTTATGATAAAAGGAAATTCCTTGCTAGATTCCCCTTCAATAAGAAGATTCATGAACCGGTGGAATGTCCTTCAATAAGAAGATGAGCGGATACGGATTACATGGTGCCGATTAATGGTCAGAATTCGGACAAGTTCCTACATGGCTACATCGCCATTGATAGAAGTTATTTTTTCTTCTCGACTGCACGGGCAATAACCAACTGAGCTGTGGCCCGTTGCAGTCGTCGTCCATTTCCACGGCGACGCGCTACGCCGCTAGCTTCTTCACCATTGCACGCTCTTTGTTTCTAGGCAACCATCTGGTTTCGAAGATGATTTGCGTCTATCCCTATGAACTCCACCACCTCTGTGAAAAACAGACATCATCGTACGTACGCTGGGCTGGGAGAATGATGCCATCATGGGCGACGGACCTGTGGCCACTGTGGACCGAGTGGTTTAGCTGTTACCGTCAAGACCTGAGACGATTTGACTAGACCACATAGAGCAGTGGCCAGTGCTGGACTTCTAGTTCTAGCTAGTGTTGTATACATGTGTGACTATCGGTCGGACCAGATGGTGCCCGGAGCATTCAATGTCTTCACAGTCGCGCCCGGCGCGCGCAAGTAAATTCAAGCCGCCGGGGGTCCCCTGATTAGCGATTTGGACGGCGAAATCTTTGCTCCGTTCACACGCCAAGAAAACAACGACACGTTCCGATACGATGTCGCGTGCCCGCGCTCTCGTTATTCGTCGCTCTCCTCTTGAATGCTCGATCTATCGCACTCGTCGATCGGATCCACCATTTGCCCGTGCATATCCACAGCTAGCGTGGAGACGAGGCGCGAGACGAAAAATGCACACAGACTACTTACACCGTGAAAGAACATCATCGTACGCTGGGCTGGAAGAAGGACGACATGGGTGATGAACCTGTGGCCACCATGGAGAGAGTGGTTTAGTAGTTACTGTCAAGATCCGGGCTTGATACAATTTCACAGAGAGCAATGGCCAGTGCTAGCAGTGGCGGAGCTAGCATTTGACATCAGGGTGGTCCGACCTCCCCAAATTTTTTTTTTTACAAGAAATATGACATGTAGACGTTCTAACCAGTTACCAATATCACATAGAAATAGATCATTATTGTCTTACAAACACACTTAAATTCTCGATTAAGTCTAAGTTTTGCATAAAGAAGCATACATAGTGCATACTATATGGACCATAATACATACCTTGAGAAGTTCAAAAAGACTATGTTTCTAGCCTACGCTTTTGCATTGCCATGAAAGTATCTATTATATCATCTTCATTCACCTCAGCAAAAGCATCCCTCTCAATGTATGTGACTAGGCAATCATCCAAAAGATTATCACACATCTTATTTCTCAACTTGTTCTTGACTATACTCATGGCAGAAAATGCTCTCTCAACATTTGCTGTTGCCACCGGTAGAATCAATACCAATTTTAGAAGCAAGTACACCAAATTCAAAGCAGACATACAAGAAAGCAACTCCATATTAATCTCATCAAACCGATTTTCAAGCTCTTGACTAATTTGATCAATGACTCCAAGGAAAACTTCTCATCTCCGGCTTGCTCTTTGCCCACGTCTCCCTGCCTTCTTCTTCTTCCCTATCTTCATAGCTTCTCTCTGGAAAAGAGAAACAATGTCTCCGGCCCTCTTCATTTTTTAACAATTCTGCAATAAAAATTAGTTTCTATCAATAAAGCTAATTGAGGCAGAAATGGCGAGAAAATTATGCATGTGTTCATCAATTCATGATAGCATAGTGCAAAAAAGCAAACCCTAAATAAAAAATTAGGGGGTTTCGGTACCTTAAATCGATTTGCACACTTGCTGGTTGCTGCGGTGCTGCCGCCGAAGACTGGCTACTGAGCGCCTGAGCGGCACCGACGGCCGCCGGCTTTGCAGGGAGGCAGAGGGCCGGACTCCGGCGGAGGCAGGGGGAGACGGGCGGCAGGGCCAGGCGACAGGCGGCCCGGGTCAAGGCAGGGGCGGGCGGGCGGCAGGGCCAGGCTAGCGCCGAGTGGGAAGGGGAGGCGGGCTGGGCTCCGCCGCTCCGGCCAGCGACCGGCGAGGCCGCGAGGAACGGCGGCGGTGAGGCGAGGGCCGGATGGCGTCGAGACGAGGGCACGAGGCGGCTGCAGACCTGCAGTGGACGAGACGAGGGCGTGGCTTTGTTCCGCTGCTGGATCAATCGCTATGTGTTTTGGGCTGAATTTTTTTCTGGCCCGGTTAAAAATCCATAGGTATATAATAAACTGGCCCAAAATCCCAGGGCTCCGGTCGCCGCGGCCCACCCTGGCCACCTTGTAGCTCCGCCCCTGAGTGCTTGACTTGTAGCTAGGACCTCTAGGAGAGCTACCGCTACTCATTGGATCGAGCAGATGGTGCCCCGAGCATTCAACGTGTTCACAAGTACTACTAGTAACTGTAGATGGAGAACCCTGGCCGGGCGGGGGTCCATGGCTTCCTGATTTGGATGGCAAAGTCCTGCTCCCTCCGTTCACACCCCAACGGCAAAGAGCAGAGGAAATGGAATTTCAGGCTCCCCCGCTCCCCCGCTCCCTAGGGTTTCCCCGCCGCCGCCACCGGCTCGCCCGCGCGGAGCCGCCGCGGCGGCGACCGGAGCCCGCCGGAGCCGCCAGCCCCTCCTCCCCCCGTTCCCCTTCTCCTCCCCCCACCCCTCCTCCACGCCACCTCCCCGAGCGAGGCGGCCGGGGGCCCTTCCTCTGCGCGTCTCCAGCCCCTCCCCGCGCCCATCCCTCCTCCCGCCGCTGTCAGCCTGCGCCGCCGGCCCTCGGCCGCGTGATGCTGGCGGCGGTGGGCTTGCCCTTCCCCGCGCGCGGTCCTCCCCTGCTCGGGCGGTGATGGCCGGCGGCGGTGCGCCTCGGCCGGTGGCGGTCCGGCGTCCTAGTGTGGAGGCCGGCGGTGCTCGCCGTGGTGGTGCCGCCTCTTGGCGGCAGGGTGGTCCGGTGGTGCTGGCCGGCCGAGGGCGCGTCCCCGGCCCAGATCTGGGCCCGTAGGGTCCCTTCTGGGTCCTTGCGGGTCGGCTCCGGCGTCACCGCGACGCTCTCTGTATGGGGAGGCAGGGGAGCGGCTTGGACTGGGACAGCGACGCCGACGGCGTTCCAGCTGCTGCGCGGAGGCGGGAGCTGTCCGGGCCTTTGAGGGCCCGGCCGGGCCTGTGGGGCCACGGGCCCGGCAGGCTCCTGCCATGGCGTCCGGTCGGCTACCGTCGTGGACGGTGGAGGTGGGGCCCTCCCGTATGCTGACGGTGATGTTGCCCTAGTCACGGCTCCTCTTCTTCGTTGTGCAGACCATCTTCGCGGTGCCGTGGTGAGACAGCGTGGGAAGCTTCGTGTCCGTGTTGGCGCTGGGTGGTGGTCGGTCTGGTGGCGAGCTCCGGAGTGCCTGAGGTAGAGGCTGGGATCGGGAGAAATCTCTGTTGGCTTGGCCGACACCGACGTGGTGGCGCTTGAGGGTGCCGCCGGACCTTCCTGGAGGGCGTCGGGGCTACCCTTCCTCTCTCCTCGTTGTGTACCGGGGGAAACCCTTGGCAGCAGCGTCGTCATCGTCGCGTCCCTTCTTGGAGGTGTTGTTGGGTACCGGCACTTCGGAGTCTCGGAGCTTGATGGGCGATCTCCGGTGGACGCAGCGGTCACGAGGCTTCGTTGTTTTTGTCGATCCGCCGTTATCTGCTTTTGTTTCTTTTTTTTTTCTCTTTTTTTTCTTTTGGGCGTGTTTGTGCTGCTTCCGCCCCAGCCCCTATCATCGGTTGTATCGGTTGGTTGCTTTGTAATACAAAGCGGGGGAAACCCTTTTTCTCATTCAACGAAGCAACACCACCGCCTTTACGCCACCGGTACTCGGCGTGCTCTCGTTACCTTGTATGCGCACTATCAGTATCAGGCAAATTTGAACCAAGCCAGAGACCCAGAATTAGTTAGGCAATGCAACTTCGCGTCAAATAAGTGCATCCACGTGCGACGGGTCCCCATAGGTGACCCTGCAGCATGCAGCCACCAGCTTCGTGTCTCAATTGCGACATCTGAGAAATCGCACCTGTTTTTCAACAGCTTCAGATGCTGATGATGTCGAGATCGACGACTGGTTGCCGGTCCATTGTGTCATTCGTACGCTAGTATATGTATGCTTCTCTCAGTTTCTGTTGCTGATTAGACGATAGATCAACATATGTGCACAGATTGATGGCACAGTAGATATGAAGCAAGAATGGGCCTGATTGTATAGGAATTAAATTAGGAAAATGAGTACAGTACTGTTGCTTGAGCGCAAAGACTCTCTGCACGGCAAATCTAAGAGACGCATGACGATGAGCGGACACCGATTATTTATGTTTATATGGTGCCGGTGAAATGCCGCTTAATGGCCAGAATTTTCATGTTCTTTTACACGCTATCAATTAATATGAATTGGGTGAGTAGTTACTTTACACCGCGAAAGAACATCATCGTACGCTCGGCTGGAAGAATGACGACATGGGCGACGCACCTGTGGCCACCATGGATTGAGTGGTTTAGTGGTTACTGTCATGACCCGAGCTACTCCTAGAGAGCAGTAGCGAGTGCTAGACTTGTAGCTAGCTGCCTCCACGCATCGGATCGACCAGATGTTGCCCCCAGCATTCAACGTGTTCACAAGTACTAGTAACTGTGGATGTAGAACTCAGGCCGGGCGGGGGTCCATGGCTTCCTGATTTGGACGGCGAAGTCTTTCTCCATTCACACGCCAACGAAGCAACACCGCCACCTTTACGCCGGTACGCGGCGTGCTCTCGTTATCCGCCGCTTCAATGCTCGATCGCGCATATATGGACCCCAAGGCTAGACCCAGACGATCCGTGGTTAGTTTGTGGTATGGAATAATTCTTGCCGCATGGCCGAGTCAATTGGTCGATCTCGCTGCTGTAGCTTGTTTATCACGCGCGGAGATTTGCTATTGACGAATTAGGGTGAGCCTGTAACCGCTCGCATTGACGCTATCAGCACATGCGTGGACGAAATGGTGTCGCGAGCTTAGCTTGTTTATCATGCACGCTTAAGCTAGCACTACTACCTCCGTCCTAGTTTGTTATCCCTTTGTATTCTGTGTAAAATTTTGACCTTAAATTTAACTACCCAAATGTTAATGTATGTCATAAAAAATAATATAATTAAAAACTTGTTCAAATACGAATCCAACGATATAATTTTTGATGACATGCATTAATATTTTGTTAGTTAAATCTTTAGTCAAAATTTGACATAAAATATAAAAGGGACTTATAAAGCAGGACGGAGGTAGTACTACTCTACGGTTAGGAGTCAACATGCAACAGCAGACATTGGTGAAAAACTAGAGTGCATATGCGTCAATGCGAGCTGTTTCTTGGGTCACGCCCACCCTTTGAATTCCATGGCGCATCATCATCAGGGCTCTTGACAATTTTGTTACTGGATAGGCAGGGAATGATAACTCCATTTTTTGTCACCAGATAGCTGTACACTTAAGAGACTTCTGGCGCACATATAGTAGTTTGTTTCAGATCACATCTGTTAGGTTCAGACTAGGGAATCTGGGAAGGAAGCCATGGCGAGATTCGAATTGCAGGAAACGTGTCTCTGTATTACAACGAGCTAACTCAACTGAAGGATTTACAAGCCGACGGCCTCTGCCGTTTACCAATTCGCCACCCAACACAATGACAGGATAGACTAATATAGGATTACACCCAGTTGCCGTCCGCGTAGCGAGTGGAAGGATGATGGGCTCTCTTGCTGGGCCGGCCCTCCTTGATGATGAAGCGTACACCGGTCTCGTCGGTAGTGGTACTAGGCCCAGTGTTAACAACATCACCCTGAAATGAAACCGCATCGTCACATCAGTTTAGCTCCTTATTGCATAGTACGATTCAGGCCAAGCAGTTGCATATGTAAAAGTTAAAATCATTGCTCTCTCCCTTCGTTTCATAATACTTGTTGTGGTTTTAGTTCTACAAAACAACGGCCTACAACACGTACTCGCAACAGTATTTGTCCTATTACTAATCCAGAGTCTAGCAACCGACTCGTAGCAAATCAAACTCAGATCCCTGCACCACGCGGGCCACTGCACATGCATAGTATCCACCTTGTATGCACATTATGTGTCTCCTTGGAAAAAAGATGGCACGATTTGGATGTATTATAGCAGCTGTGATTCCCTTAACAAAATTGGACCGTGGGAGAGACCATAATCAGTTTGTGCGATGCAACATCGCGTCAAATAATTAAGTGCATGCACGTACGACGGGTCCCCATAGGTAAGGTAACCCTGCAACATGCAGCCACTAGCTCGGCGTCTCAATTGCGACATCTGAGAAATCGCACCTGTTTTTGAACAGGTTCAGATACTGATGATGCGACTGGTTGCCGGTCCATTGTGTCATTCGTACGCTAGTATATGTATGCTGCCTCAGTTTCTCTTGCTGATTAGACAATAGACCGTCGTATGCATAGATCGATGGCACAGTAGATATGAAGCAAGATTGGACCTGATTGTATAGGAATTACTCAGATGGCTACAGTAAATAAGGAAAGAAGTATACAGTGGTGTTGCTTTGAACGCAAAGACTGCGTCGCAAAGGTAAGGGATGGATGACGATCAATGGCCAGAATTTTCATGTTCTTCTACAAGTTATCTGTCCATGTCAATCACCATTAATAAGCGTTGTTTTTCTTGTCGATCGCACGGGCATTAACTGCGGTCAAGTGGCAATGTTGCCAAGATCCTAAGCAAATACTACTCCTGTAGTGCAAATCCTAAGCAATATATACCTAGCTAGGGTGAAGAGAACAGCACGGAGCGGTATTGATTTCGCGAGAAGATAGACAAGGTTTCAACGATACCTTTCGTACTTTTGCTCTTGATCTGGACAGACCACTTTAATCCTTCGGTTTTGATACACGAAATGGGTACATTAGTACAAGGATACTAATTAATCAAAGGCGCCAGTCTGAAGATTAGGCGAATGATTGTGCTTGGAGCCAAGGCCAAAATAGCTGATCCTGATGTGCAGACGGGACCAGCAATGGGAGGCCACGTCGTGGCCTCGAGGATCGCACGACGAGATCTTCCTCCGCCGCAAGGCTCCACCGGCGACGACAACGGCGGGTGCAAAGCTTTCCACGAAAAGCCACGGCCCCTGCCTGATTCCAGTGTCTGCTAAAAGCCTAGCCGGGACGAGACAAAGCCAACGGGCTCACCGCCGTACGCCGCAATCATTCGGCGACGGGGCAGCCAGCGAGCGAGCTAGTCCGATCTTCTTCCGTCCGCTTCTGGTCGTCGACGGGGAAGAGGGCGAACTAATTAGGCCAGCGCTGTCGCGGCACGTTTGACGTATTAGCTTTCTGATTAGCAATTGCGTTGTCACGTCGGTCTCCTTCTGGCCTCCTGGTCTGCCCAAACCGGCCGCATGCGTTGGCTGGACACGTGATTGCGCTATATATGGTACGGGAAGACGGACAGAACATGAAGCTAATTGTGATTTTTACTGCTCGCTGATCTTATCATGATTTACGGGAAGACGGACAGAACATGAAGCTAATTGTGAGATTTCTGGGTTGTCAAAATTTATGTTGGAATTGTGTGGAATAAGTTATACAAGTAGGTTAAGTTAAATTTTGAGTCGTGCTATATGTAAACAGGGTACAGAGTGTTGAAAAATAAATAATGAAGCAAAAGAAGCATGTAAATTCATTGTCATTGTAGTGTCCCCTTTGTTAAGACAGATCATTTAAATTATTTTTTCCTAGTGTACATGGCATCAGAAGGCGCAACAACTATATTTGATGAACATTTCCTACATCTAACGGGTGGCCTCAATGTGCATGCGTCGGTATCTAAATTCAGTGATAGATTTCTATTCGAAAAAATATAGTTCCATAACCTAAATCGATCAAAGTTCTAGAAAAAATCAATTGAAAATTACGGCAAAAGGTATTACCACACTAGACTAAATAGAACATGTAGAACGTACCGATTCCCCCCCACCCTTCTCTCTCGCGACCGCGTCGCGCCCCCGCGGGTGACCGGCCGCGCGTCGGGCCTCCTCCCTCCAGGCTCCCCCCTCCCTTCTTCCTTCTCGCCGCCGTCGCCGGCGCCCGCGGCCGGCTTGGCCCTGGGGCTGCTGGTGGCGGCGGCCTCCTGGCCCTTCCCCTCCCGGTCGCTCTCCGGCGCGGGCGGTGCGGCTCCGGGGGGTGCATCTAGGCGGCGGCGGTCTGGCGTGGCGGCGGGGCTCCGTGGCGCATGCAGGTGAGCAACTGGGCGGCGGCGGGATCTGGCGTCGTCCGCTCGGCCCAGATCTGGGCCCTTCGGGCCCCATCTGGGCCTGGGCGGGCCGGCGGTGGGGATGGCCCCGGTGTGGCTTCTGGGAGGCGGGGGAGATGCGACACGTGGCTGGGTGCTGGCGACGACGACACCGGCCTGCTGCATCGCGGCCGGCGGGGCTTAACGGGCCCGCTTCGGGCCTGGCTGGGCCAGGGGTGGCCCGGCATGCCCCGCTGCCGCGTCCGGACGGCTACCGCGACGGTGCCAGAGGCACGGGCCTCCTGCACAACGGCGGTGGAGGTGGTTCCCTCTCGCTCGGCATCGATGTTGTTGCTCCCGTCGTGGTGAGCTTCTCTCCGGTCCTCTTGGCCTGGTGGTGGTGTTCGTAGTGAGGCGGCGTGGGTGGCGGCCCTTCTGCGTTGGCGCATGGTGATGGGCGACGGTTTGGTGGTCGATTCCGTTCGGTTGGGCGATTGGGGTTGGACTGCGGGAGAAATCCCTGCCGGCTTCGGCCCCGACGCGGTGACACCTGCGGGTGCCACCATTCCTCCCTGGAGGGTGTCGGTGGTATCCACCCCCACCTCCCTCCGCGTACCCGGGGAAACCTGAGGACTCGTCTGGGCAGCAGCGTCGTCGGCGTCGCATCCTTTCTTGGAGGTGCTGCTTGGTACGCGGCGAATCGGAGCCTCGGTCTGTGGTGTTTTGTTTCCGTTGGGCGCCGCGGTGGCAGGTCATCCGCGCTTTGCCAAGCTGCCGTGGTTGGCATTTGTTTCTTCTTCTTTTTCTCTTGGTGTGTTGTGCTGCTCGCCACAGCGTTATCTGTACTCGGTGTTGGTTGCTTTGAAATACAAAGCGGGGGAAAACCCTTTTTCGAAAGAGGGAGAAGATGTGATCCCGCTACCTTGAATCTGGACCGCAATTTCCATCCTGCCGTTGCCGCCTTGCTAGCTTTGATGCTGGAGACTAGGCGAGCGTCGATGTTGTGATACCCGAACGAGAGAGAGGTGGGCGACTACACGAGAGATTGTGGAGGCGTTGCGGGGAAGGGGACCTCCTATTTGGCGATGTGTGCGCCGCAAACACGTGGAACGCACACCCCTGCTCCCCCTGTGCCCCTTTTTGGCCGACCCATGAGGGCGGGACGCGCCCAGCTTTTTTATTCCGCTTTGTTGCCTTTTGATTTTTCTTTTCTATTTTTTTTCTTATTTAAGACAATTGAGGATTTCAAAACAGTTCCCAATTTCAAAGAAATATGATACTATTTTAATATTGAAGAATCATAAAATGTTCATGAATTGAAAAAAATGTTCAGGATTGAAAATGTCCAAGAAATCATAAAAAAGTTTGCAGATTTGAAATTGTTCCTGATTTTCAAAAACATGTTTGCATATTCAAAATGTTCACCAACCTATTAAATGTCCATCATTTTGAAAACAGATGACGAAAACTAAAATTTTGGAATTTGAGCAAGTGTTCACGAATTCACAAAAATCATGATTTTCTAAAAAAATGTTCACAATTTTTTTTATAAAAAACTTCTCCAAATTTCATAAAAGTTCACCGATTCAAAAAAGGTTCGCTGTTCAAACAGTTGGCATGAGTTAAAAAATTATGCATTTCAAAAAATGTTTGTTAAGACAAAAAAATGTCAGTGATTTCTAATATTTTTTCCAAGATTTAAAAAATTGTTTCCTGATTCATAAAATGTTCAGAATTTCTGGAAATGTTCACAAATTTGCAAAAAAAACATTAATTCAAAAAAATTCACTATTTTATTTCCGGAAATTTGTATAAAATGTTGGTGAATTTTAGAAATGTTCACAATTTCATATCAAATCAAGAATTTGAAAATAGCTCATGAGTTAAAAAAAACACCAATTTGTAAAACTCATTCGTGAATATTTAAAATGTTTATGATTTAAAAAATGATCATGATTTTGCAAATTCTAAAAAATGTTCACGATTTAAAAAATATCATGAATTTGAAGGATGTTCATTAAATGAAAAGAAAATTAAAAATTGAAAAGGAGAAATTAAAAGGCAGAGGCAAAATAAAATAATTAAAAAATGGGCATGGAAAAAACAAGAAAAATGGATGTGGAAACATAAAGGAAGACAGAAAAAATATAAAACAAAAAAGAAGAAAATAAATAAATAACCAAGCAAAAGAACAAAGGGGAAAAAACAACGAAAAACAATGAAAATGGGCCGGTCCTTAGAGAATCTCTAGCAGACCCCTTAAAACGCATAAAACTGTAAAATAACTGTCGATTTACAGTTTTAGCCAGAAAAACGACCCGAATAGAACTCGTAAACGACTCCGACCCTTAAAAAATTTTAACGGCCGCGAAAAACATCCTTGCCGAACCCGTGAAAATAAGGTTTTTGGAGGCAACCCGAGGGTGTCCTGTATACGCGAAAGACCGTTGGCGGGAGTCCAACAACCATCGGAAACTTCATGGGTCGCTCCCGACCGCCCGTCCCTGGCCGCCGCGCCCTCCGGCTGTCCGCCCCAGCCGCCTGCAGCTCTTCCGACGGAGGAACTAGCTAGCTGAATCGAACCGATTCAAACAGAGCTAGCTAGCTCTGGCTGAATCGAATGCACATCTAGCTAGCTCGCTATGGCGAACGGAGGAGTCCGGCCACCGCCCGCGCCGCCCCGGCCATCGCCCGCGCGCCACAGCCGCCCCGCGTCTTCCTCGTTCGTCCGTCCGGCCCGCGTCTTCCTCGTCCGCCCGTCCGCAATTTTCAATTTGGCGTGAGGAAGAGGGCGGCCTGAAAAAAAGTGGGCTAGCTGCGGGCCTGTTCGGTATATTCAGAGAATATTCTTTTTTACGAGTAGATTATACCGGATATGTTCGGCCGCAGCTAAAATCGGCCCTAAAACACATTTTTCTCGGCCCTTATGACAATGTTAAGGGTCCGTGGTATAAGGGGTCTACTAGAGATGCTCTTACGCTGGACAAGCGTGTGAGTGGGATGCGCGCTTGGTCGCTACACAACGACCTACGCGCCAAATAGAAGTGGTCGTGGTGAAGTGATTCACATCGAGCATGTTTGGTTTCATGCCAAAAATTGGCATGGCAACATTTGGCAAATGTCAAATATTGACTAGTGCTTTAAAAAAAAAACTACTTAGTTGGCTACCAATTTTACTTGCCAATCTCACAAGAAGTTGTCAATTTTTAGCAAATTTTAATATTGCCGATTGCTGGCTTACCAAGTGTTGGCATCAAACTAATTAGCCTCATCAAAGATTAATGCACAAATCGTCGGTCAAATGCACTTGGTAAGCCAGCAATCGACAATCTTTTATGTGAAGACAGTTTGTGCATTTGACGTGCTGGCTTACCATATTGATGTGCTGGCTTACCAAGTGCTGCGTACAACGTACGAGACACAAGGTAGTAGCGGTTACCAGTGGGCCTTAAATGGGCTACTCCCGTTAAATGATTTTGCGGACTATCTCAGTAAAAGCCTTCAACTTTCGATGGGTGCATCCTTTGTATTTCCCCTGGGTTCATACACATGACTATTCTATATTTTTGCTAAAAAAAACATGCATTCTATATATGCGTGCATACCAGGAAATCTTCGTTGGGTTCACTTGAACCCAACGCCAGTACGCGGGCTGCGCCCCTACGCAGGCCACGGGGAGTCGCCTCCCGTTAAATGACTTTGCGGACTACCTCAGTAAAAGGCTTCAACTTTCGATGGATGCGCCTTGTCTTTTCGCTGGGTTCATACACCTATACGCATGCACACCAGGAAAACTTCGTTGGGTTCACCCAAACCCAATTCCAGTACACGGGCAGCACCCCTGCTCAGGCCATGGGGAGTAGCCCATGATCCTTGAACCTTGTTAACAGATCTTGGTGGCGAAAGATTTCTTTTCCCAGTACTAGTATCTAGCAGGTTTTTAGGTTTCTAGCTGGTTTCTGAAAATCGAAAAAGATAATCCTTATTTTAGAAAATGAAAAATTTCAAGCGAATAATTTTTTGAAAAACGTGAACATTTTAAAAATATTTATCAACTTTATCAAAAAATTCAAAGTTACTTTTTGAACCTTGTTATTATTTATTTTAAAAAATGTGCTTACATTTTTGAAATTATAAATTTATGAACATTCTGGAGATTCAAGAAAATTTATCAAAAATTGCGAATTGTTTCGCCAAATAAATACAAAAACTGAAAACAAGTAAAAAGGCCGACTAAAAACGACAATGAAAACAAGGAAAAACACAAGGTTCCTGCGGACACCTAATTGGGTCGGCTCATTAAGGCCCACTTTGTGTGCGATTGCCAGAGTTTTTCGCGGGCGTGACTGTGTCTCTCCTTCAGCGAGTCCTGGCTTCGGACTCGCTGAAGGGCGAGTGACCTGAGCCGGTCCACTAGCGAGGGAGGCCACAGCCTCTTTTCCAGACTTTTTACATTTTCTTTTTTCTTTTTTGCTTTTACTTTTGTACTTTTGTTTATATGTTAAAATACCATATACACGTGTGCCATATAAACAAAACTACCACACACCTCAGTTCTTTCCTTTCACGTGCATTTCTTCTTCTAACTACATACATACATTAGAGGACAAAAAAAACCGATGTCATCCTAAATTCTTCGTATGCCGAAAAAGTAAAAATGTTTTATAGCTCAAATCGTCGGTCAAATGCACAAACTGTCTTCACATAAAAGATTGTCGTGACGAGAACTTCGAGACTAGATCCCATATTGATATGTTTCGTTGACATTTTTTCAGGCCAAAAGTTGTCACGTCTGGGCTACATAAATTACCACGCTTATGTTGTCCAAGTTACCATGATATTTCCATATATAAATTACCGGGGGCATAAAATGATTCTCCCACCCTTCTCCACATTCACATGCATGTATGCAATAGAGGACAAAAAAACTAATGTCAACGTAGATTCTCGCTATTTCAAATATTTGTAATGTTTTGTATGTTAAACCGTCGATCCAATGCAAAAACCGTTTTCACATAAAAGATTCACCGTGATGAGATCTTTAAAACTAGATCTCATGTTGGTGTGTTACGAGGACTTTTTTTCTGGGGCAAAATTTACCATGCTTGGACATCATAAGTTACCACGCGTGTAGTAACTACACCCAGTAGTAGGATGTATGGGGCGGTGGCCCAATTCGGACGTGCGTGTGCTGCATTTAACACGTTTCCAGCGTTTTTCTTCATGTTTCAGCAGAGTTTCAATTTTTTTTGGTTTAGTTTGATTCTATATACCTAAGAGAATCATCCTTACTCATTTGTTTATTTCAACATGTAAGCATGTCACATCACCATACAATTATGAATGGGATAAGACCCAGGTCAACATGCAATCATGCATGGAAAAAAGACCCACCACCCCTATGCAACCATGCTTGGGAAAATATTTTTTATTATATTATTCTTGTTGGGAATCGTTGCATGGAAAATAAATTTTTTTCTACGCACACACAATGATCTATCCATGGAGATGCATGTGTCTACGTACCCTCGTAGACCGTAAGCGGAAGCGTTTCACAACGCGGTTGATGTAGTCGAACTTCTTCGTGCTTCAACCGATCAAGTACCGAACGCACGGCACCTCCGCGTTCTGCACACGTTCAGCTCGAAGACGTCCCTCGCCTTCTTGATCCAGCAAGACGTCGAGGTAGTAGATGAGTTCCGTCAGCACGATGGCGTGGTGACGGTGATGATGAAGTTATCTCCGCAGGGCTTCGCCTAAGAACTACGAAAGTATGACCGGGGGTGTAAACGGTGGAGGTGGGCGCCGCACACGGCTAACAATTGATCTCGTGTGTGCTAGGCACCCCCCTCCCACATATATATATGTGGGAGGGAGGCAGGAGCAGCCATAGGAGGCGCCCAAGTAGGAGGAATCCTACTTGGAGTCCCTCCCAAGCCGCCCCCTGCCATATATAACCGAGGGGGGAAGGAAAGAGGGGGGGGGGGGGGGGAGAAGGAAGTGGGAATCCTAATCCACACTTTCCTTTCCCTTCTCCTCTTTGCTTCTCCTCCTTAGGCCAGCCCATATGGTGGGCACACCAGCCCCTTGTCGCTGGTGCATTTTCTCTCTTGGCCCATATCTTTTGCCGGGGGTGGCCGGAACCCATTCTGATGACCCGATAAGTACCTGGTACTTCCCGAAACACTTCCGGTGTCTGAATACCATCGTCCTATATATCAATCTTTACCTCTAGACCATTTCGAGACTCCCCGTCATGTCCGTGATCTCATCTAGGACTCCGAATAACATTCGGTCACCAAATCACATAACTCATATAACACTATATCGTCAACGAGCGTTAAGCGTGCGGACCCTATGGGTTTGAGAACTATGTAGACATGACCGAGACACCTCTTCGGTCAATAACCAATAGCGGAACCTGGATGCCCATATTGGCTCCTACATATTCTACGAAGATCTTTATCGGTTGAATCGTTATGACAACATACGTAATTCCCTTTGTCCATCGGTATGTTACTTGCCCGAGATTCGATCGTCGGTATCTTCACACCTAGTTCAATCTCGTTACCGGCAAGTCTCTTTACTCGTGCCGTAATACATCACTTAGTGACCAACTCCTTAGTCATTTTCTTGCAAGCTTATGATGTGTATTACCGAGAGGGCCCAGAGATACCTCTCCGATACTCGGAGTGACAAATCCTAATCTCGATCTATGCCAACTCAACAAACACCTTCGGAGATACCTGTAGAGCATCTTTATGATCACCCAGTTACGTTGTGATGTTTGATAGAATACAATGTATTCCTCCGGTCTCCGGGAGTTGCATAATCTCATAGTCAAAGGAATATGTATTTGACATGAAGAAAGCAATAGCAATAAAAATGAAGGATCATTATGCTAAGCTAACGGATGGGTCTTGTCCATCACATCATTCTCCCAATGATGTGATACCGTTATCAAATGACAACACATGTCTACGGTTAGGAAACCTTGACCATCTTTGATCAACGAGCTAGTCTAGTAGAGGCTCACTAGGGACACGGTATTTGTTTATGTATTCACACATGTATTTAAGTTTCTGGTCGATACAATTCTAGCATGAATAATAAACCTTTATCATGAATAAGGAAATATAATAATAACCATTTTATTATTGCCTCTAGGGCATATTTCCATCAGTCTCCCACTTGCACTAGAGTCAACAATCTAGTTCACATCGCCATGTGATTAATACTGATACGTCCATTTTGCATCATGTTTACCTACTGTTATTTATAATGTTTTTATTAATAATAATGCTTTTTGGAGTATTTCTAATGCCTTTTCTCTCATAAGGTACACACAAAGAGGAAGAATTCCGGCAGCTGGAAATCTGGACCTAAAAAATCTACGTAAGGCTACCTATTCTGCACAACTCCAAATGGGCTGAAACTTCATGAGGATTTTTTATGGAATAAATAAGAAATACTGGAGCAAGTAACCACCGGAGGGGGGGGGGCACCTGGTGAGCACAAGACACCAGGGCGCGCCTGGCCCCCCAGGCGCGCCCTAGTGGGTTGTGCTCAGCACGGCCCACCTCCGGTGCCCATCTTCTGGTATATAAGTCATTTTGACCTAGAAAAAAATAAGGAGAGGACTTTCGGGACGGAGCGCCGCCGTTTCGAGGCGGAACTTGGGCAGGAGCACTTTTGCCCTTCGGCGGAGCGATTCCGCCGGGGGAACTTCCCTCCCGGTGGTGGAAATCATCGTCATCATCATCACCAACAACTCTCCCATCTTGGGGAGGGCAATCTCCATCAACATCTTCAACAACATCATCTCCTCTCAAACCCTAGTTCATCTCTTGTGTTCAATCTTTGTACCAGAACTATAGATTGCTGCTTGTGGGTGCCTAGTAGTGTTGATTACATCTTGTAGTTGATTACTATATGGTTTATTTGGTGGAAGATTATATGTTCAGATCCAATATGCTATTTAATACCCCTCTGATCTTGAGCATGATTATCATTTGTGAGTAGTTACTTTTTTTCTTGAGGTCATAGGAGAAATTTTGTTGCAAGTAATCATGTGAACTTGATATGTGTTTGATATTTTGATAGTGTTTATGTTGTGATTCCCTTAGTGGTGTCATGTGAACGTCGACTACATGACACTTCACCATATTTGGGACTAAGGAAATGCATTGTGGAGTAGTTATTAGATGATGGGTCACGAGAGTGACAGAAGCTTAAACCCTAGTTTATGCGCTATTCCGTAAGGGACCGATTTGATCCAAAAGTTTAATGCTATGGTTAGAATTTATTCTTAATACTTTTCTCATAGTTGCGGATGCTTGCGAGGGGGTTAATCATAAGTAGGACGTTTGTTCAAGTAAGAACATCACCTAAGCACCGGTCCACCCACATATCAAATTATCAAAGTAGCGAACACGAATCGAATCAACATGATGAAAGTGACTAGATGAAATTCCCGTGTACCCTCAAGAACGATTTGCTTATTATAAGAGACCATTTTGGACTGTCGTTTGCCTCAAAAGGATTGGGCTACCTTGCTGCACTTTTGTTACTACTATCATTACTTGCTCATTACAAATTATCTTGCTATCAAACTACTCTGTTACTTACCATTTTAGCACTTGCAGACATTACCTTGCTGAAAACCACTTGTCATTTCCTTTTGCTCCTCGTTGGGTTCGACACTCTTACTTATCTAAAAGGCTACAATTGATCCTATATAATTGTGGGTCATCAAGGCTATTTTCTTGCGCCATTGCCGGGGAGTGAAGTGCTCTTGGTAAGTGGAAATCGGTAAGGAAAAGTTATTACTACGTGCTGAAATTTATTGTCACTTATTACTATGGAGAACAATCCTTTGAGGGGTTTGCTCGAGGTATCTTCACCTTGACCGGAACCACAATTAGTTACCCCTCAACATACTGCACCTACTGAAAATATTGAATATGAAATTCCTTCGGGTATGATAGAACAACTGCTAGCTAATCCTTATGCAGGAGATGGAACTGAACATCCTGATATGCACTTGATATATGTGGAAGAAATTTGTGGATTGTTTAAGCTTGCAGGTTTACCCGGAGATGAAGTTAAGAAGAAGGTTGTCCCTTTATCTTTGAAGTGAAAAGCATTGACATGGTATAGGCTATGCGATGATATTGGATCTTGGAATTGGAATCGATTGAAATTGAAGTTTCACCAAACAAATTATCCTATGCATCTAGTTCATTGTGATCGGAATTACATATATAATTTTTGGCCTCGTGAAGAAGAAAGTATTGCTCTAGCTTAGGGGAAGCTTAAGTCAATGTTATATTCATGCCCCAATCATGAGCTCTCAAGAGAAATTATTATCCAGAATTTTTATGCTCGGCTTTCTCATAATGATCGATCCATGCTTGATACTTCTTGTGCTGGTTCTTTTATAAAGAAGACTATTTAATTCTGGTGGGATCTTTTGGAAAGAATTAAATGCAACTCCGAAGATTGGGAACTCGACGAAGGTAAAGAGTTAGGTATTAAGCTGTTTGATTGTGTTAAATCTTTTATGAATACCGATGCTTTTCAAAAGTTTAGCACTAAATATGGACTAGACTCTGAGATAGTACCCTCCTTTTGTGAATCATTTGCTACTCATGTTGATCTCCCTAAGAAGAACGTGGTTTAAATATCACCCACCTATTAAAGAAGAAATTAAAGAACCGGTACTAGCTAAAGAGGAAACTATTATTTATAATGTTGATCCAGTTATTCCTACTGCTTATATTGAGAAACCACCTTTCTCTGTTAGGATCAAGGAACATGCTAAAGTTTCAACTGTGGTCAACAAAAGTTATATTAGAACACCTAAACTTGATGAACAAATCAAAGTAGAACCTAGTCTTGCTATGGTTAAGGATCTCCTGGAAGAAAATATAGATGGGCATGGTATTTACTTCTGTGAGGAAGCTGCTGGAATTGCCAAACCCGATAAAAGGATAAACATAGACATGTTGTTGGCATGCCCGTTTTCTCAGTTAAAATAGGAGATCACTGTTATCATGGTTTATGTGACATAGGTGCTAGCGTGAGTGATATTCCCTTTACCTTATATCAAGAAATTATGAATGACATAGCACCCGCAGAGATAGAAGACATAGATATTACTATTAAACTTCCTAATAGAGAGACTATATCACCAATTGGGATTGTTAGAGATGTTGAAGTCTTGTGTGGGAAAATAAAATACCCTACTAATTTTCTTGTTCTTAGTTCCCCACAAGATGATTTTTGTCCCATTATCTTTGATAGACATTTCTTGAACACCGTTAATGCTAAAATAGATTGTGAGAAACAAACTATCAGTGTTAGCTTTGGTGATGAGTCTCATGAGTTCAATTTTTCAAGTTTAGTAGATAACCTCATAAAAAGGAATTGCCTAGTAAGGATGAAATAATTGGTCTTGCTTCTATTGCTGTGCCTCCTACTGATTCTCTAGAAAAATATCTGCTAGACCATGAAAATGATTTACATATGCATGAAAGAATGAAATAGATAAGATTTTTTTTGAACAATGTCCTCTGCTTAAACACAATTTGCCTATTGAAACTCTACGAGGTCCTCCTCCACCTAAAGGTGATCCTGTGTTTGAATTAAAATAATTGCCAGACACTTTGAATATGCTTATCTTGATGAGAAGAAGATATATCCTGTTATTATTAGTGCTAACCTTTCAGAACATGAAGAAGAAAGATTATTGAAAGTTCTCAGGAAGCACCGAGCTGCTATTGGATATACTCTTGATGATTTAAAGGGCATTAGTCCACTCTATGTCAGCACAATATTAATATGGAACCTAATGCTAAACCCGTTGTTGACCACCAACGCCGGTTAAATCCGAAGATGAAGGAAGTCGTAAGAACGGAAATATTAAAACTTCTGGAAGCAGGTATAATCTATCATATAGCTGATAGTAGATGGGTAAGTCATGTTCATTGTGTCCCTAAGAAATGAGGTATTACTGTTGTTCCTAATGATAAGAATGAACTTATTCCACAAAGAATTGTTACGGGCTATAGAATGGTAATTGATTTTAGAAAATTAAACAAAGCAACTATAAAAGATCATTACCCTCTGCCTTTTATTGATCAAATGCTAGAAAGATTATCTAGGCACACACATTTTTGCTTCCTTAATGGATACTCATGTTTTTCACAAATACATGTTTCTCAACCTGATCAAGAAAAGACCACTCACTTGTCCCTTTGGTACTTTTGCTTATAGACGTATGCCTTTTGGTTTATGCAATGCACCTGCTACCTTTCAAAGATGTATGACTGCTATCTTCTCTGACTTTTGTGAAAAGATTGTTGAGGTTTTCATGGATGACTTCTCTGTTTATAGGAAGTCTTTTGATGATTGTTTAAGCAATCTTGATCGAGTTTTGCAGAGATGCGAGCAAACAAATCTTGTCTTAAATTGGGAGAAATGCCACTTTATGGTTAATGAAGGTATTGTTTTGGGCCATAAAATTTCTGAAAGAGGTATTGGAGTGGACAAAGCTAAGGTTGATGCAATTGAGAAAATGCCATGTCCTAAAGATATCAAAGGTATTCGCAGTTTCTTAGGTCATGCCTGTTTCTATAGGAGATTTGTCAAAGACTTTTCTAAAATTTCTAGGCCCCTTACAAATCTTTTGCAAAAGGATGTTCCTTTTGTTTTTGATGATGATTGTTTAGAAGCCTTCGAAACACTCAAGAAAGCCTTAATTTCTGCACCTATTGTTCAACCACCTGACTGGAACTTGCCTTTTGAAATTATGTGTGATGCTAGTGATTATGCTATTGATGATGTTCTAGGACAAAGAGTTGATAAGAAACTAAATGTTATTCATTATGCTAGTAAAACTCTAGACAGTGCTCAAAGAAATTATGCTACTATTGAAAAAGAATTTTTAGCAGTGGTGTTTGCGTGTGATAAATTTAGATCTTACATTGTTGATTCAAAGGTAATTGTTCACACCGACCATGCTGCTATTAAGTATCTTATGGAAAAGAAAGATGCTAAACCTAGGCTTATTCGATGGGTTCTCTTGCTACAAGAATTTGATTTACACATCACTGATAGAAAAGGAGCAGAGAACCCCGTAGCTGATAATTTGTCTAGGTTGGAGAATGTCCTTGATGACCCACTACCTATTGATGATAGTTTTCCTGATGAGCAGTTAGCTGCAATAAATGTTTCTCATAACACTCCTTGGTATGCTGACTATGCTAATTACATTGTTGCTAAATATTTACCACCTAGTTTTACATACCAACAAAAGAAAAAAAATCTTCTATGATTTGAGACATTACCTTGGGGATGACCCACATCTCTATAAAGGAGTAGATGGTATTATTAGACGTTGTGTACCTGAGCATGAACAGGGACAAATCCTACGGAAATGTCACTCCGAAGCTTACGGAGGCATCATGCGGGAGACAAAACTGCTCACAAGGTATTGCAGTCTGGGTTTTATTGGCCTACACTTTTCAAGGATGCTTGTAAGTTCGTCTTATCTTGTGATGAATTTCAAAGAATAGGTAATATTGGTAAGCGTCAAGAAATGCCTATGAATTATTCACTTGATGTTGATGAAGGAAATATGCCCTAGAGGCAATAATAAAGTTGTTATTTATATTTCCTTATATCATGATAAATGTTTATTATTCATGCTAGAATTGTATTAACCGGAAACTTGATACATGTGTGAATACATAGACAAAACAGAGTGTCCCTAGTATGCCTCTACTTGACTAGCTCGTTAATCAAAGATGGTTAAGTTTCCTAGCCATAGACATGTGTTGTCATTTGATGAAGGGGATCATATCGTTAGAGAATGATGTAATGGACAAGACCCATCCGTTAGCTTAGCATTATGATCGTTGAGTTTTATTGCTATTGCTTTCTTCATGACTTATACATGTTCCTCTGACTATGAGATTATGCAACTCCCGAATACCGGAGGAACACCTTGTGTGCTATCAAACGTCACAACGTAACTGGGTGATTATAAAGATGTTCTACAGGTGTCTCAGAAGGTGTTTGTTGGGTTGGCATAGATCGAGATTAGGATTTGTCACTCTGTGTATCAGAGAGGTATCTCTGGGCCCTCTCGGTAATGCACATCACTGTAAGCCTTGCAAGCTTACGGGATGATGCATTACGGTACAAGTAAAGAGATTTGCCGGTAACGAGATTGAACTAGGTATGGTGATACCGACGATCGAATATCGGGCAAGTAACATACCGATGACAAAGGAAACAACGTATGTTGTTATGCGGTTTGACCGATAAAGATCTTCGTAGAATATGTGGGAGCCAATATGAGCATCTAGGTTCCGCTATTGGTTATTGACTGGAGATGAGTCTCGGTCATGTCTACATAGTTCTCGAACCCGTAGGGTCCACACGCTTAACATTCGGTGATGATCGGTATTATGAGTTTATGTGTTTTGATGTACCGAAGGTTGTTCGGAGTCCCGGATGTGATCACGAACATGACGAGGAGACTCGAAATGGTCGAGACATGAAGATTGATATATTGGAAGGCTATGTTTGGACACCGGAAAGGTTTTGGATGAGTTCGGGCATTTTCCGGAGTACCGGGGGTTACCGGAACCCCCCGGGGGCTTGATGGGCCTACATGGGCTTTAGTGGAAGAGAGAGAGGACGCGGCCAAGAGGTGGGACACGCCCCCCAAGCCCAATCCAAATTGGGCGGGGGGCCGGCCCCCCTTTCCTTCTTCTCCTCTTCCCCTTCCTTCCCCCTCCTATTAGGACTAGGAAAGGGGGAACCTACTCCTAGTAGGAGTAGGATTTCCCCCTTGGGGACGCACCATGAGGCCGGCCGGCCCCCTCCTCCCTTCCTTTATATACGGGGGAGGGGGCACCCCATAGACACACAAGTTGATTGTTTAGCCGTGTGCGGTACCCCCCTCCACAGATTTTCACCTCAGTCATATCATTGTAGTGCTTAGGCGAAGCCCTGCGTTGGTAACTTCATCATCACCATCATCACGCCATCGTGCTGACGAAACTCTCCCTCGACCTCAGCTAGATCAAGAGTTCGAGGGACGTCACCGAGCTGAACGTGTGCAGATCGCGGAGGTGCCGTGCGTTCGGTACTTGATCGGTTGGATCGCGAAGACGTTCGACTACATCAACCACGTTACTTAACGCTTCCACTTTTGGTCTACGAGGGTTCGTGGACACACTCTCCCCGCTCGTTGCTATGCATCTCCTAGATAGATCTTGCGTGATCGTAGGAATTTTTTTGAAATACTGCGTTCACCAACAGTGGCATCTGAGCCAGGTCTATGCGTAGATGTTATATGCACGAGTAGAACACAAAGAGTTGTGGGCGATAATATTCATACTGCTTACCAGCATGCCATACTTTGATTCGGCGGTATTGTTGGATGAAGCGGCCTAGACCAACATTACATGACCGCGTTCATGAGACTGGTTCTACCGCCGTGCTTCGCACACAGGTGGCTAGTGGGTGTCTGTTTCTCCAACTTTAGTTGAATCGAGTTTGACTACGCCCGGTCCTTGTTGAAGGTTAAAACAACACATTTGACAAAAAATCATTGTGGTTTTGATGCGTAGGTAAGAACGGTTCTTGCTAAGCCCGTAGCAGCCACATAAAACTTGCAACAACAAAGTAGAGGACGTCTAACTTGTTTTTGCAGGGCTTGCTGTGATGTGATATGGTCAAGACATGATGATATATAAATTGTTGTATGAGATGATCATGTTTTGTAACAGTTATCGGCAACTGGCAGGAGCCATATGGTTGTCGCTTTATTGTATGAAATGCAATCACCATGTAATTGCTTTACTTTATCACTAAGCGGTAGCGATAGTTGTAGAAGCAATAGTTGGCGAGACGACAACGATGCTTCGATGGAGATCAAGGTGTCAAGCCGGTGACGATGGTGATCATGACGGTGCTTTGGAGATGGAGATCAAAGGCACAAGATGATGATGGCCATATCATACCACTTATTTTGATTGCATGTGATGTTTATCCTTTATGCATCTTATTTTGCTTAGTAAAGCGCTAGCATTATAAGATGACCCCTCATTAAATTTCAAGGTATAAGTGTTCTTCCCGAGTATGCACCGTTGCTACAGTTCTTCGTGCCGAGACACCACGTGATGATCAGGTGTGATAAGCTCTACGTTCACATACAACGGGTGCAAGCCAGTTTTGCACACGCAGAATACTCGGGTTAAACTTGACGAGCCTAGCATATGCAGATATGGCCTCGGAACACTGTGATTGAAAGGTCGTACGTGAATCATATAGTAGATATGATCAACATAGAGATGTTCACCATTGAAAACTACTCCATCTCACGTGATGATCGGCCATGGTTTAGTTGATATGGATCACGTGTTCATTTAGATGACTAGAGGGATGTCTATCTAAGTGGGAGTTCTTAAGTAATACGATTAATTAAACTTAATTTATCATGAACTTAGTCCTAATAGTATTTGCATATCTATGTTGTAGATCAATAGCTCACGTATAGCTTCCCTGTCTTATTTTTGATATGTTCCTAGAGAAAAATAAGTTGAAAGACGATAGTAGCAATGATGCGGACTTGGTCCGTGATCTGAGGATTATCCTCATTGCTGCACAGAAGAATTATGTCCTTGATGCACCGCTAGCTGACAGACCTATTGCAGGAGCAGATGCAGACGTTATGAACGTTTGACAAAGCTCGGTATGATGACTACTTGATAGTTTAGTGCACCATGCTTTATGGCTTAGAACCGGGACTTCAAAAACGTTTTGAATGCCACAGAGCATATGAGGTGTTCCAAGAGCTGAAATTGGTATTTCAGACTCATGCCCGAGTTAAGAGGTATGAGACCTCTGACAAGTACTTTGCCTACAAGATGGAGGTGAATAGCTCAACCAGTGAGCATGTGCTCAGAATGTCTGAGTACTACAATCGCTTGAATGAAGTGGGAGTTAATCTTCCAGATAAGATAGTGATTGACAAAGTTCTCTAGTCACTGTCACCAAGTTACTGGAACTTTGAGATGAACTATAATATGCAAGGGATGATGAAAACTATTCCCAAGCTCTTCGTGATGCTGAAATCAGCGAAGGTAGAAATCAAGAAAAGCATCAAGTGTTGATGGTTGACAAGACCACTAGTTTCAAGTAAAAGGGCAATAGAAAGAAAGGGAACTTCAAGAAGAATGGCATGCAAGTTGCCACTCCCATGAAGAAGCCCAAAGCTAGACCCAAGCCTGAAACTGAGTGCTTCTACTGCAAAGGAAATGGTCACTGGAAGTGGAACTGCCCTAGATACTTGGCGGATAAGAAGGATGGCAAAGTAAAGAAAGGTATATTTGATATACATGTTATTGACGTGTACTTTACTAGTGTTTATAGCAACCCCTCGGTATTTTATACTAGTTCAGTTGCTAAGAGTAGTAACTCGAAACAGGAGTTGCAAAATAAACAGAGACTAGTAGAGGGCGAGGTGATGATGTGAGTTGGAAGTGATTCCAAGGTTGATAAGATCACCATCGCACACTCCCTTTACCTTCGGGATTAATGTTGAACCTAAAATAAATGTTATTTGTTGTTTGCATTGAGCATGAATATGATTGGATCATGTTTATTGCAATACGATTATTCATTTACGTCAAATAATAATTGTTATTCTATTTACATGAATAAAACCTTCTATGGTCATACACTCAATATAAATGGTTTATTGAATCTCGATCGTAGTGATACACATATTCATAATATTGAAGCCAAAAGATGCAAAGTTAATAATGATAGTGCAGCTTAGATGTGGCACTGCCGTTTAGGTCATATTGGTGTAAAGCGCATGAAGAAACTCCATGCTGATGGACTTTTGGAATCACTTGATTATGAATCACTTGATGCTTGCGAACCATGCCTCATGGGCAAGATGACTAAGACTCCGTTCTCCGGAACAATGGAGCAAGAAACT
Source organism: Aegilops tauschii subsp. strangulata (assembly GCF_002575655.3). Lineage (NCBI taxonomy): Eukaryota > Viridiplantae > Streptophyta > Magnoliopsida > Poales > Poaceae > Aegilops > Aegilops tauschii. Next base: position 487,103,925 of record NC_053038.3, on the reverse strand, counting down.
GACTTATTGGAAATAATACATACTGATGTATGCGGTCCAATGAGTGTTGAGGCTCGCGGCGGGTATCATTATTTTCTAACCTTGACAGATGATTTGAGCAGATATGGGTATATCTACTTGATGAAACATAAAGTCTGGAACATTTTAAAAGTTCAAAGAATTTCAGAGTGAAGTGGACATCGTAACAAGAAAATAAAGTTTCTACGATCTGATCGTGGAGGCAAATATTTGAGTTACGAGTTTGGTCTTCATTTGAAACAATGTGAAAGATTTTCGCAACTCACGCCACCTGGAACACCACATCGCAATGGTGTGTCCAAATGTCGTAACCGTACTTTATTAGATATGGTGCGATCTATGATGGCTCTTATCGATTTACCACTATTGTTTTGGGGTTATGCATTAGAGACAACTGCATTCACGTTAAATAGGGCACCATCTAAATCCGTTGAGACGACACCATATGAACTGTGGTTTGGCATGAAACCTAAGTTGTCGTTTCTTAAAGTTTGGGGTTGTGATGCTTGTGAAAAAGCTTCAGCCTGATAAGCTCGAACCCAAATCGGAGAAGTGCGTCTTCATAGGATACCCAAAAGAAACTGTTGGGTACACCTTCTATCACAGATCCGAAGGCAAGATCTTTGTTGCTAAGAATGGATCCTTTCTAGAGAAGGAGTTTCTCACGAAAGAAGTGAGTGGGAGGAAAAGTAGAACTTGATGAGGTAATTGTACCTTCTCCCGAATTGGAAAGTAGGTCATCACAGAAATCAGTTCCAGTGATTCCTACAACAATTAGTGAGAAAGTTAATGATGATGATCATGAAACTTCGGGACAAGTTACTACAGAACTTCGGAGGTTAACCAAAGCACGATCTGCACTAGAGTGGTACGGTAATCCTGTACTGGAAGTCATGTTACTAGACCATGATGAACTTACGAACTATGAGGAAGCGATGATGAGCCCGGATTCCACGAAATGGCTCGAGGCCATGAAATCTAAGATATGATCCATGTATAAGAACAAAGTATGGACTTGCCCGATGATCGGTGAGCCATTGAGAATAAATGGATCTTCAAGAGGAAGATGGACGCCGATAGTAGTGTTACTATCTACAAAGCTCGAATTGTCACAAAAGGTTTTCGACAAGTTCAAGGTGTTGACTACGATGAGATTTTCTCACTCGTATCGATGCTTAGAGTCTGTCCGAATCATGTTAGCAATTGCCGCAGTTTATGAAATTTGGCAAATGGATGTCAAAACTGCATTCCTTAATGGATATCTCAAAGAAGAGTTGTATATGATGCAACCAGAAGGTTTTGTCGGTCCTAAAGGTGCTAACAAAGTGTGAAAGCTCTAGCGATCCATTTATGGACTGGTGTAAGCCTCTCGGAGTTGGAATATACGCTTTGATAGTGTGATCAAAGCATATGTTTTTATACAGACTTGTGGTGAAGCCTGTATTTACAAGAAAGTGAGTGGGAGCACTATAGCCTTTCTGATAAGTATATGTGAATGACATATTGTTGATCAGAAATGATGTATAATTTTTCTGGAAAGCATAAAGGAGTGTTTGAAAGGAGTTTTTCAAAGAAAGACCTCGGTGAAGCTGCTTACGTATTGAGCATCAAGATCTATAGAGATAGATCAAGATGCTTGATAAGATTTTTCAATGAACACATACGTTGACAAGATTTTGAAGTAGTTCAAAATGGAACAGTCAAAGAAGGAGCTCTTGCCTGTGTTGCAAGGTGTGAAGTTGAGTAAGACTCAAAACCCGACCACGGCAGAAAATAGAAAGAGAATGAAAGTCATTCCCTATGCCTCATCATAGGTTCTATAAAGTATGCTATGTTGTGTACTAGACCTATTGTGTACCTCGCCATAAGTTTGGCAAGAGGGTACAATAGTGATCCTGATCCAGGAGTGGATCACTGGACAACGGTCAAAATTATCCTTAGTGGAATAAGGATATGTTTCTTGGTTATGGAGGTGATAAAGTGTTCATCGAAAAGAGTTACCTCGATGCAAGCTTTGACACCGATCTGGATGACTCTAAGTCTCAATCTAGATACATATTGAAAGTAGGAGCATTTAGCTAGAGTAGCTCCGTGCAGAGCATTGTAGACATAGAAATTTGCAAAATACATACGGATCTGAATGTGGCAGACCCATTGACTAAACCTCTCTCACAAGTAAAACATGATCACACCTTAGTACTCTTTGGGTGTTAATCACATGGTATTATTAGAAGTTGTGTACCTGAGCATGAACAGGGACAAATCCTACGAAAATGTCACTCAGAAGCTTATGAAAGACATCATGCGGGAGACAGAACTGCACACAAGGTATTGCAGTCTGGGTTTTATTAGCCTACACTTTTCAAGGATGCTCGTAAGTTCGTCTTATCTTGTGATGAATGTCAAAGAATAGGTAATATCGGTAAGCGTTAAGAAATGCCTATGAATTATTCACTTGATGTTGATGAAGGAAATATGCCCTAGAGGCAATAATAAAGTTGTTATTTATATTTCCTTATATCATGATAAATGTTTATTATTCATGCTAGAATTGTATTAACCGGAAACTTGATACATGTGTGAATACATAGACAAAATAGAGTGTCCCTAGTATGCCTCTACTTGACTAGCTCGTTAATCAAAGATGGTTAAGTTTCCTAGCCATAGACATGTGTTGTCATTTGATGAAGGGGATCACATCATTAGAGAATGATGTGATGGACAAGACCCATCCGTTAGCTTAGCATTATGATCGTTGAGTTTTATTGCTATTGCTTTCTTCATGACTTATACATGTTCCTCTGACTATGAGATTATGCAACTCCCGAATACCGGAGGAACACCTTGTGTGCTATCAAACGTCACAACGTAACTGGGTGATTATAAAGATGCTCTACAGGTGTCTCCGAAGGTGTTTCTTGGGTTGGCATAGATCGAGATTAGGATTTTTCACTCCGTGTATCGGAGAGGTATCTCTGGGCCCTCTCGGCAATGCACATCACTATAAGCCTTGCAAGCAATGTGACTAATGAGTTAGTTGCGGGATGATGCATTACGGAACGAGTAAAGAGACTTGCCGGTAACGAGATTGAACTAGGTATGGGGATACCGATGATCAAATCTCGGGCAAGTAACATACCGATGACAAAGGGAACAACGTATGTTGTTATGCGGTTTGACCGATAAAGATCTTCGTAGAATATGTGGGAGCCAATATGAGCATCCAGGTTCCGCTATTGGTTATTGACTGGAGATGAGTCTCAGTCATGTCTACATAGTTCTCGAACCCGTAGGGTCCGCACACTTAACGTTCGGTGACAATCGATATTATGAGTTTATGTGTTTTGATGTACCGAAGGTTGTTCAGAGTCCTGGATGTGATCACGGACATGACGAGGAGTCTTGAAATGGTCGAGACATGAAGATTGATATATTGGAAGGCTATGTTTGGACACCGGAAAGGTTACGAATGAGTTCGGGCATTTTCCGGAGTACCAGGGGGTTACCGGAACCCCCCGGGGGCTTAATGGGCCTACATGGGCTTTAGTGGAAGAGAGAGGAGGCGACCAAGAGGTGCGGCGCCCCCCAAGCCCAATCCGAATTGGGAGGGGGACCAGCCCCCCTTTCCTTCTTCTCCTCTTCCCCTTCCTTCCCCCTCCTATTAGGATTAGGAAAGGGGGGACCTACTCCTAGTAGGAGTAGGATTCCCCCCCTTGGGGCTTACCATGAGGCCATCCGGCCCCCTCCACCCCTCCTTTATATACGGGGGATGGGGGCACCCCATAGACACACAAGTTGACTGTTTAGCCATGTGCGGTGCCCCCCTCCACAGATTTCCACCTCGGTCATATCGTTGTAGTGCTTAGGCGAAGCCCTGTGTCGGTAACTTCATCATCACCGTCATCACGCCGTCGTGCTGACGAAACTCTCCCTCGACCTCAGCTGGATCAAGAGTTCGAGGGACATCACCGAGCTGAACGTGTGCAGATCGCGGAGGTGCCGTGCGTTGATGCGTCTCCTTCGTATCTATAATTTTTGATTGTTCCATGCCAAAATTCTACAACTTTCATATACTTTTGGCAACTTTTTATACTATTTTTGGGACTAACATATTGATCCAGTGCCCAGTGCCAGTTCCTGTTTGTTGCATGTTTTTTGTTTCGCAGAAAATCCATATCAAACGGAGTCCAAACAGGGTAAAAACTGACGCATATTTTTTGGGAATATATCTGATTTTTGGGAAGTGGAATCAACGCGAGACGATGCCCGAGGGGGCCACGAGGCAGGGGGCGCGCCCCTGACCCTCGTGGACACCCTGTAAGGCGGTAGGAGCCCTTCTTTCGCCGCAAGAAAGCTAATATCCGGATAAAAATCGTGTTCAAATTTCAATCCAATCGGAGTTACGGATCTCCGTGAATATAAAAAACGGTGAAAGGCCAGAATCTGGAGTGCAGAAACAGAAAGAGACAGAGAGACAGATCCAATCTCGGAGGTGCTCTTGCCCCTCCCACGCCATGGAGACCATGGACCAGATGGGAAACCCTTCTCCCATCTAGGGATAAGGTCAAGGAAGAAGAAGAAGGAGGGGGGATCTCTCCCCCTCGCTTCCGGTGGCACCGGAATGCCGCCGGGGCCATCATCGTCACCGCAATCTACACCAACAACTGTTGGGGATCGTAGCAGAATTTTAAAATTTCCTACGCATCACCAAGATCCATCTATGGAGTATACTAGCAAAGAGGGGAAAGGAGTGCATCTACATACCCTTGTAGATCGCGAGCGGAAGCGTTCAAGTGAACGGGGTTGATGGAGTCGTACTCGCCGTGATCCAAATCACCGATGACCGAGTGCCGAACGGATGGCACCTCCGCGTTCAACACACGTACGGAGCAGCGACGTCTCCTCCTTCTTGATCCAGCAAGGGGGAAGGAGAGGTTGATGGAGATCCAGCAGCACGACGGCGTGGTGGTGGAAGTAGCGGGGATCTCGGCAGGGCTTCACCAAGCATCTGCGAGAGGGAGAGGTGTTGCAGGGGGAGAGGGAGGCGCTAGGGGCTGTGGTACTGCTGCCCTCCCTCCCCCCACTATATATCGGCCCCCTGGGAGGGGGGGCGCCGGCCCTGGATCCCATCTACAAGGGGGGCGGCGGCCAGGGGGAAGCTTGCCCCCCAAGGCAAGTGGGCCCCCCCCACCCCTAGGGTTTCCAACCCTAGGCGCAGGGGGAGGCCCAAGGGGGGCGCCCCAGCCCACTAAGGGCTGGTTCCCTTCCCACTTCAGCCCATGGGGCCCTCCGGGATAGGTGGCCCCACCCGGTGGACCCCCGGGACCCTTCCGGTGGTCCCGGTACAATACCGATAACCCCCGAAACTTTCCCAGTGGGCAAAACTTGACTTCCTACATATAATTCTTCACCTCCGGACCATTCCGGAACTCCTCGTGACGTCCGGGATCTCATCCAGGACTCCGAACAACTTTCGGGTTTCCGCATACTCATATCTCTACAACCCTAGCATCACCGAACCTTAAGTGTGTAGACCCTACGGGTTCGGGAGACATGCAGACATGACCGAGACGCCTCTCCGGTCAATAACCAACAACGGGATCTGGATACCCATGTTGGCTCCCACATGTTCCACGATGATCTCATCGGATGAACCACGATGTCGAGGATTCAATCAATCCCGTATACAATTCCCTTTGTCAATCGGTATGTTACTTGCCCGAGATTCGATCGTCGATATCCCAATACCTTGTTCAATCTCGTTACCGGCAAGTCTCTTTACTCGTACCGTAATGCATGATCCCGTGGCTAACTCCTTAGTCACATTGAGCTCATTATGATGATGCATTACTGAGTGGGCCCAGAGATACCTCTCCGTCATATGGAGTGACAAATCCCAGTCTCGATCTGTGCCAACCCAACAGATACTTTCGGAGATACCCGTAGTGCACCTTTATAGTCACCCAGTTACGTTGTGACGTTTGGCACACCCAAAGCACTCCTACGGCACCCGGGAGTTGCACGATCTCATGGTCTAAGGAAAAGACACTTGACATTGGAAAAAGCTCTAGCAAACGAACTACACGATCTTTTGTGCTATGCTTAGGATTGGGTCTTGTCCATCACATCATTCTCCTAATGATGTGATCCCGTTATCAATGACATCCAATGTCCATAGTTAGGAAACCATGACTATCTGTTGATCAACGAGCTAGTCAACTAGAGGCTTACTAGGGACACGTTATGCTCTATGTATTCACACATGTATTACGATTTCCGGATAATACAATTATAGCATGAACAATAGACAATTATCATGAACAAAGAAATATAATAATAACCATTTATTATTGCCTCTAGGGCATATTTCCAACAGTCTCCCACTTGCACTAGAGTCAATAATCTAGTTACATTGTGATGAATCGAACACCCATAGCATTCTGGTGTTGATCATGTTTTGCTCTAGGGAGAGGTTTAGTCAACGGATCTGCTACATTCAGGTCCGTATGTACTTTACAAATATCTATGTCTCCATTCTGAACACTTTCACGAATGGAGTTGAAGTGACGCTTGATATGCCTGGTCTTCCTTTGAAACCTGGGCTCCTTGGCAAGGGCAATAGCTCCAGTGTTGTCACATAAGAGAGTCATCGGGCCCGACGCATTGGGAATCACCCCTAGGTCCGTAATGAACTCCTTTATCCAGACTGCTTCCTGTGCTGCCTCTGAGGCCGCCATGTACTCCGCTTCACATGTAGATCCCGCCACGACGCTTTGCTTGCAACTGCACCAGCTTACTGCCCCTCCATTCAAAATATACACGTATCCGGTTTGTGACTTCGAGTCATCCAGATCTGTGTCGAAGCTAGCGTCGACGTAACCCTTTACGACGAGCTCTTCGTCACCTCCATAAACGAGAAACATATCCTTAGTCCTCTTCAGGTACTTCAGGATATTCTTGACCGCTGTCCAGTGTTCCATGCCGGGATTACTTTGGTACCTTTCTACCAAACCTACGGCAAGGTTTACATCAGGTCTGGTACACAGCATGGCATACATAATAGACCCTATGGCCGAGGCATAAGGGATGACACTCATCTTTTCTCTATCTTCTGCCGTGGTCGGGCATTGAGCCGTGCTCAATTGCACACCTTGCAATACAGGCAAGAACCCCTTCTTGGACTGATCCATATTGAACTTCTTCAATATCTTGTCAAGGTACGTACTCTGTGAAAGACCAATGAGGCGTCTTGATCTATCTCTATAGATCTTGATGCCTAATATATAAGCAGCTTCTCCAAGGTCCTTCATTGAAAAACACTTATTCAAATAGGCCTTTATACTTTGCAAGAATTCTATATCATTTCCCATCAATAGTATGTCATCCACATATAATATGAGAAATGCTATAGAGCTCCCACTCACTTTCTTGTAAACACAGGCTTCTCCATAAGTCTGTGTAAACCCAAACGCGTTGATCATCTCATCAAAGCAAATGTTCCAACTCCGAGATGCTTGCACCAGCCCATAGATTGAGCGCTGGAGCTTGCATACTTTGTTAGCATTCTTAGGATCGACAAAACCTTCCGGCTGCATCATATACAATTCTTCCTTAAGGAAGCCGTTAAGGAATGCCGTTTTGACGTCCATTTGCCATATCTCATAATCATAGAATGCGGCAATTTCTAACATGATTCGGACGGACTTCAGCTTCGCTACGGGTGAGAAAGTCTCATCGTAGTCAACCCCTTGAACTTGTCGATAACCCTTAGCGACAATTCGAGCCTTATAGATGGTTACATTACCATCCGCGTCTGTCTTCTTCTTAAAGATCCATTTATTTTCTATGGCTCGCCGATCATCGGGCAAGTCAGTCAAAGTCCATACTTCGTTTTCATACATGGATCCTATCTCGGATTTCATGGCTTCTTGCCATTTGTCGGAATCCGGGCCCGCCATCGCTTCTTCATAGTTCGAAGGTTCACCGTTGTCTAACAACATGATTTCCAAGACAGGGTTGCCGTACCACTCTGGTGCGGAACGTGTCCTTGTGGACCTTTGAAGTTCAGCAGTAACTTGATCCGAAGCTTCATGATCATCATCATTAACTTCCTCCCCAGTCGGTGTAGGCACCACATGAATATCTTCCTGCACTGCGCTACTTTCCGGTTCGGAAGGGGTGACTATCACCTCATCAAGTTCCACTTTCCTCCCACTTACTTCCTTCGAGAGAAACTCTTTCTCCAGAAAGGACCCGTTCTTGGCAACGAAGATCTTGCCTTCGGATCTGAGGTAGAAGGTATACCCAATAGTTTCCTTAGGGTATCCTATGAAGACGCATTTCTCTGACTTGGGTTCGAGCTTTTCAGGTTGAAGTTTCTTGACATAAGCATCGCATCCCCAAACTTTTAGAAATGACAGCTTAGGTTTCTTCCCAAACCATAATTCATACGGTGTCGTCTCAACGGATTTCGATGGAGCCCTATTTAAAGTGAATGCGGCAGTCTCTAAAGCATAGCCCCAAAATGAGAGCGGTAGATCGGTAAGAGACATCATAGATCGCACCATATCCAATAGAGTGCGATTACGACGTTCGGACACACCATTTCGCTGAGGTGTTCCAGGCGGCGTGAGTTGTGAAACGATTCCACATTTCTTTAAGTGCGTACCAAATTCGTGACTTAAATATTCTCCACCACGATCTGATCGTAAGAACTTTATTTTCCTGTCACGTTGATTCTCAACCTCACTCTGAAATTCCTTGAACTTTTCAAAGGTTTCAGACTTGTGTTTCATTAGGTAGACATACCCATATCTACTTAAGTCATCAGTGAGAGTGAGAACATAACGATATCCTCCGCGAGCCTCAACACTCATTGGACCGCACACATCGGTATGTATGATTTCCAATAAATTGGTTGCTCGCTCCATTGTTCCGGAGAACGGAGTCTTGGTCATCTTACCCATGAGGCATGGTTCGCACGTGTCAAATGATTCGTAATCAAGAGACTCCAAAAGTCCATCTGCATGGAGCTTCTTCATGCGCTTGACACCAATGTGACCAAGGCGGCAGTGCCACAAGTATGCGGGACTATCGTTATCAACTTTACATCTTTTGGTATTCACACTATGAATATGTGTAACATCACGTTCGAGATTCATCAAGAATAAACCATTGACCAGCGGGGCATGACCATAAAACATATCTCTCATATAAATAGAACAACCATTATTCTTGGATTTAAATGAGTAGCCATCTCGAATTAAACGAGATCCAGATACAATGTTCATGCTCAAAGCTGGCACTAAATAACAATTATTGAGGTTTAAAACTAATCCCGTAGGTAAATGCAGAGGCAGCGTGCCGACGGCGATCACATCGACCTTGGAACCATTCCCGACGCGCATCGTCACCTCGTCCTTCGCCAGTCTCCGCTTATTCCGCAGCTCCTGTTTTGAGTTACAAATATGAGCAACCGCACCGATATCAAATACCCAGGAGCTACTACGAGTACTGGTAAGGTACACATCAATTACATGTATATCACATATACCTTTGGTGTTGCCGACCTTCTTGTCCGCTAAGTATTTGGGGCAGTTCCGCTTCCAGTGACCACTTCCCTTGCAATAAAAGCACTCAGTCTCAGGCTTGGGTCCATTCCTCGGCTTCTTCCCGGCAACTGGCTTACCAGGCGCGGCAACTCCCTTGCCGTCCTTCTTGAAGTTCTTCTTGCCCTTGCGTTTCTTGAACTTAGTGGTTTTATTCACCATCAACACTTGATGTTCCTTTTTGATCTCCACCTCCGCTGATTTCAGCATTGAATATACCTCAGGAATGGTCTTTTCCATCCCTTGCATATTGAAGTTCATCACAAAGCTCTTGTAGCTCGGTGGAAGCGACTGAAGGATTCTGTCAATGACCGCGTCATCCGGGAGATTAACTCCCAGCTGAGACAAGCGGTTGTGTAACCCAGACATTCTGAGTATGTGCTCACTAACAGAACTATTTTCCTCCATTTTACAGCTGAAGAACTTGTCGGAGACTTCATATCTCTCGACCCGGGCATGAGCTTGGAAAACCATTTTCAGCTCTTCGAACATCTCATATGCTCCATGTTTCTCAAAACGCTTTTGGAGCCCCGGTTCTAAGCTGTAAAGCATGCCGCATTGAACGAGGGAGTAATCATCAGCACGTGATTGCCAAGCGTTCATAACGTCTTGGTTCTCTGGGATGGGTGCTTCACCTAGCGGTGCTTCTAGGACATAATCTTTCTTGGCAGCTATGAGGATGATCCTCAGGTTCCGGACCCAGTCCGTATAGTTGCTGCCATCATCTTTCAGCTTGGTTTTCTCTAGGAACGCGTTGAAGTTGAGGAAAACATGGGCCATTTGATCTACAAGACATATTGTAAAGATTTTAGACTAAGTTCATGATAATTAAGTTCATCTAATCAAATTATTCAATGAACTCCCACTCAGATAGACATCCCTCTAGTCATCTAAGTGAAACATGATCCGAGTTAACTAGGCCGTGTCCGATCATCACGTGAGACGGACTAGTCAAGATCGGTGAACATCTCCATGTTGATCGTATCTTCTATACGACTCATGCTCGACCTTTCGGTCTTCCGTGTTCCGAGGCCATGTCTGTACATGCTAGGCTCGTCAAGTCAACCTAAGTGTATTGCGTGTGTTCCAAGGCCATGTCTGTACATGCTAGGCTCGTCAACACCCGTTGTATGCGAACGTTAGAATCTATCACACCCGATCATCACGTGGTGCTTCGAAACAACGAACCTTTGCAACGGTGCACAGTTAGGGGGAACACTTTCTTGAAATTATTATAAGGGATCATCTTACTTACTACCGTCGTTCTAAGCAAATAAGATGCAAAACATGATAAACATCACATGCAATCAAATAGTGACATGATATGGCCAATATCATTTTGCTCCTTTGATCTCCATCTTCGGGGCGCCATGATCATCTTCGTCACCGGCATGACACCATGATCTCCATCATCGTGTCTTCATGAAGTTGTCACGCCAACGATTACTTCTACTTCTATGGCTAACGCGTTTAGCAATAAAGTAAAGTAATTTACATGGCGTTATTCAATAACACGCAGGTCATACAAAATAATAAAGACAACTCCTATGGCTCCTGCCGGTAGTCATACTCATCGACATGCAAGTCGTGATTCCTATTACAAGAATATGACCAATCTCATACATCACATCTTCTGGCCATATCACATCACAAGGCACATGCTGCAAAAACAAGTTAGACGTCCTCTAATTGTTGTTGCAAGTTTTTTTTACGTGGCTTCTATAGGTTTCTAGCAAGAACGTTTCTTACCTACGTAAAACCACAACGTGATATGCCAATTTCTATTTACCCTTCATAAGGACCCTTTTCATCGAATCCGTTCCGACTAAAGTGGGAGAGACAGACACCCGCTAGCCACCTTATGCAACTAGTGCATGTCAGTCGGTGGAACCTGTCTCACGTAAGCGTACGTGTAAGGTCGGTCCGGGCCGCTTCATCCCACAATACCGCCGAAACAAGGTAAGACTAGTAGTGGCAAGAAAAATTGACAACATCTACGCCCACAACTGCTTTGTGTTCTACTCGTGCATAGTAACTACGCATAAACCTGGCTCTGATACCACTGTTGGGGATCGTAGCAGAATTTTAAAATTTCCTACGCATCACCAAGATCCATCTATGGAGTATACTAGCAACGAGGGGAAAGGAGTGCATCTACATACCCTTGTAGATCGCGAGCGGAAGCGTTCAAGTGAACGGGGTTGATGGAGTCGTACTCGCCGTGATCCAAATCACCGATGACCGAGTGCCGAACGGACGGCACCTCCGCGTTCAACACACGTACGGAGCAGCGAAGTCTCCTCCTTCTTGATCCAGCAAGGGGGAAGGAGAGGTTGATGGAGATCTAGCAGCACGACGGCGTGGTGGTGGAAGTAGCGGGGATCTCGGCAGGGCTTCGCCAAGCTTCTGCGAGAGGGAGAGGTGTTGCAGGGGGAGAGGGAGGCGCCAGGGGCTGTGGTACTGCTGCCCTCCCTCCCCCCCACTATATATAGGCCCCCTGGGAGGGGGGCGCCGGCCCTGGATCCCATCTACAAGGGGGGGCGGCGGCCAGGGGGGAAGCTTGCCCCCCAAGGCAAGTGGGGCGCCCCCCACCCCTAGGGTTTCCAACCCTAGGCGCAGGGGGAGGCCCAAGGGGGGCGCCCCAGCCCACTAAGGGCTGGTTCCCTTCCCACTTCAGCCCATGGGGCCCTCCGGGATAGGTGGCCCCACCCGGTGGACCCCCGGGACCCTTCCGGTGGTCCCGGTACAATACCGATAACCCCCCAAACTTTCCCGGTGGCCAAAACTGGACTTCCTACATATAATTCTTCACCTCCGGACCATTCCGGAACTCCTCGTGACGTCCGGGATCTCATCCGGGACTCTGAACAACTTTCGGGTTTCCGCATACTCATATCTCTACAACCCTAGCGTCACCGAACCTTAAGTGTGTAGACCCGACTGGTTCGGGAGACATGCAGACATGACCGAGACGCCTCTCCGGTCAATAACCAATAGCGGGATCTGGTTACCCATGTTGGCTCCCACATGTTCCACGATGATCTCATCGGATGAACCACGATGTCGAGGATTCAATCAATCTCGTATACAATTCCCTTTGTCAATCGGTATGTTACTTGCCCGAGATTCGATCGTCGGTATCCCAATACCTTGTTCAATCTCGTTACCAGCAAGTCTCTTTACTCGTACCGTAATGCATGATCCCGTGGCTAACTCCTTAGTCACATTGAGCTCATTATGATGATGCATTACCGAGTGGGCCCAGAGATACCTCTCCGTCATACGGAGTGACAAATCCCAGTCTCGATCCGTGCCAACCCAACAGATACTTTCGGAGATACCCGTAGTGCACCTTTATAGTCACCCAGTTACGTTGTGACGTTTGGCACACCCAAAGCACTCCTACGGCACCCGGGAGTTGCACGATCTCATGGTCTAAGGAAAAGATACTTGACATTGGAAAAAGCTCTAGCAAACGAACTACACGATCTTTTGTGCTATGCTTAGGATTGGGTCTTGTCCATCACATCATTCTCCTAATGATGTGATCCCGTTATCAATGACATCCAATGTCCATAGTCAGGAAACCATGACTATCTGTTGATCAACGAGCTAGTCAACTAGAGGCTTACTAGGGACACGTTATGGTCTATGTATTCACACATGTATTACGATTTCCGGATAATACAATTATAGCATGAACAATAGACAATTATCATGAACAAAGAAATATAATAATAACCATTTATTATTGCCTCTAGGGCATATTTCCAACAACAACTTCACCGCCGTCATCACCAACTCTTCCCCCCTCTATTCAGCGGTGTAACCCCTCTTTTACCCATTGTAATATGTACTTAAACATGGTGCTCAACGCTATATATGATTTCCCAATGATGTATGGCTATCCTATGATGTTTGAGTAGATCTGTTTTGTCTTATGGGTTAATTGATGATCGTGATTGGTTTGAGTTGCATGTTTTATTATTGGTGCTGTCCTATGGTGCTCTCCGTGTCGCGCAAGCGTGAGGGATCCCCGTTGTAGGGTTTGCAATATGTTCATGGTTTACTTATTGTCTGCGTTGTGTGAGTGACTGAAACACAAACATGGATAAGTAGGTCATGGCGTATGGGAATAAAGAGGACTTGATACTTTAATGCTATGGTTGGGTTTTACCTTAATGATCTTTAGTAGTTGCGGATGCTTGCTAGAGTTCCAATCATAAGTGCATATGATCCAAGAAGAGAAAGTACTGCGGATGCTTGCTAGAGTTCCAATCATAAGTGCATATGATCCAAGAAGAGAAAGTACTGCAATAGTGATTACCTGTCTAGTTATCGATTGCGTAGGGACAAATAACTTTCTCATGACAAAAAGATCTTTACTAAAACTAATTTAGTTGTGTCTTTATCTAAACAGCCCCTAGATTTTATTTACGTGCTCTTTATTATCTTGCAAACCTATCTAAAAACACCTACAAAGTACTTCTAGTTTCATGTTCTAGGTAAAGCGAACGTTAAGCGTGCGTAGAGTTGTATTGGTGCTCGATAGAACTTGAGGGAATATTTGTTATACCTTTAGCTCCTCGTTGGGTTCGACACTCTTACTTATCGAAAGAGGCTACAATTGATCCCTTATACTTGTGGGTTATCAAGACCTTTTTCTGGCGCCGTTGCCGGGGAGTTATAGCGTGGGGTGAATATTCTCGTGTGTGCTTGTTTTCTTTATCACTAAGTAATTTTATTTGCTGTTCTAAGTTGTTCTCTATCTTTAGTTATGGATATGGAACACGAAATACCAAAAAAATAGGTGTACTTGCTAGTCATGGAGATGGGGAACCTCCTAAAACCCTCGATGTTGGTTATGTGAAAAATATTATGCACTACTTTAATAATCCCGAGAAAACCCCATTCAATTATGTAATGGGAGACACGTTGGATCAACGTGAATACTTTAGGGATTATCGCTTGACTCAAAAAGGGAAACTATTATGGGATCAAATTCATATGTTGCATTGGTATGATTGGGAACTATGCTTGAGATATGATTATACTTGTTGCTCTAGGATAAAGGCTCCACACCTTCCCTTTTCATGCAAATTTAATGATGATAAAACCTTGGGTTCTTATGCGAATGGTATATATGATTACTATGATGTGGAACAAATAGAAGAATTCGTTGCTTTTATGGGTGCTTATGAAATTGAATCTTTGTTTAAAGGGTGTGAAAATCTTGATGATGTTGTTTACAGACCTGAAATTTTTTCTATACTTAAATATTGCTATGAGAATTATGAATTCAATTCCGATATTGATGATTTTGTTGAGAGAGTCTCCGCTGTCCAAGAAGAGACTAATATTTTGCAGGAGTCTATGGAAGAAGAAATTGATGAAACTGTGAGCTCATTGGATGAAAAAGATGAGGAGGAGAGCGAAGAACAAAAGAAGGAAGAGCGGATTAGCTACCCATTCCCACCTTCTAATGAGAGTAACTCTTCAACTCATACATTGTTTAATTTCCCTTCGTGCTTACCGAAGGATGATTGCTATAATAATTGCTGATCCCGTTGATTCATTTGAAATATCCCTTTTTGATGATGCTTGCTATGCTTGTGGCCAAGATGCCAATACGAATTATGCTCATGGAGATGAACTTGCTATAGTTCCTTATGTTAAACATGAAATTGTTGCTATTGCACCCACGCATGATAGTCCTATTATCTTTTTGAATTCTCCCGACTACACTATATCGGAGAAGTTTGCACTCATTAAGGATTATATTGATGGGTTGACTTTTACCATTGCACATGATGATTTTGATGAATATAATATGCATGTGCTTGCTGCTCCTACTTGCAATTATTATGAGAGAGGAACTACATCTCCTCCTCTCCATGTTTCCAATATGATAAAATTGCAAGAAACTGTTTATACTATGCATTGGCCTTTACTATGTGTGCATGAATTGTTCTTTTATGACATGCCGATGCATAGAAAGAGAGTTAGACTTCGTCATTGCTTGATATATGTTGCTTTGTGCTCACTACTAAATGCCAAATCATTGCTAATTCAAATTGGCTTTGATACACCTTGGGATCTGGGTGGATCCATTACTTGAGCACTATATGCCTAGCTTAATGGCTTTCAAGAAAGCGCTGCCAGGGAGACAAATCGGAAGTTTCAGAGAGTCATTTATTTCTGTTGTGTGCTTTTATAAAGTTTAAAAATAAAAATAATGTGCCAAGTTTCGCCTTTAGGATGTTTACATTGCTTGTTGGTTTGTGCGGTGCAAAACAGAAACTTCGGCTGTAGTGCGTGATTTTACATTTTTTACTGGAACGTCAAACGGTTCTGAAACTTTTTGCACTGTCTTTCTATACAAATTCTTTATTTTTCCTAATTTTGGAAGAATTTGTTGATTACCAGAGGTATGGTGAATGTTCAGATTACTACAGACTGTCCTGTTTAAGACAGATTCTGTTTTTGATGCATAGTTTGCTTGTTTTGATGGAACTATCAATTCCTATCAGTGGATTAAGCCATGGAAAATTTATATTACAGTAGCTACAGTGAAAAAACAAAATATGAATTGGTTTGCGACAGTACTTAGAGTAGTGATTTGCTTTATTATACTAACGGATCTTACTGAACTTTCTGTTGAGTTTTGTGTGGATGAAGTGTTCGAAGATCGAGGAGGTCTCGATGTGAGGAGAAGGAGGAGAGGCAAGAGCTCAAGCTTGGGGATGCCCAAGGCACCCCAAGTAAATATTCAAGAAGACTCAAGCGTCTAAGCTTGGGGATGCCCCGGAAGGCATCCCATCTTTCTTCAACAAGTATCAGTACGTTTTCGGATTCGTTTCGTTCATGTGATATGTGCAAATCTTGGAGCGTCTTTTGCATTTAGTTTTCACTTTTCTTTGATGCACCATGCTGGTATGAGATAGTCCTTGGTTGTTTATAGAATGCTCATTGCACTTCACTTATATCTTTTGAGTATGGCTTTATAGAATGCTTCATGTTCTTCACTTATATCATTTGAAGTTTGGATTGCCTGTTTCTCTTCACATAGAAAACCGCCATTTGTAGACTGCTCTTTTGCTTCACTTATATTTGTTAGAGCGTGGGCATATCTTTTGTAGAAAGAATTAAACTCTCTTTCTTCACTTATATCTATTTAGAGAGATGACAGGAATTGGTCATTCACATGGTTAGTCATAAAATCCTACATAAAACTTGTAGATCACTGAATACGATATGTTTGATTTCTTGCAATAGTTTTGCGATATAAAGATGGTGATATTAGAGTCATGCTAGTGGGTAGTTGTGGATTGTCTAAATACTTGTGTTGAAGTTTGTGATTCCCGTAGCATGCACGTATGGTGAACCGTTATGTAACGAAGTTGGAGCATGAGGTATTTATTGATTGTCTTCCTTATGAGTGGCGGTCGGCGACGAGCGATGGTATTTTCCTACCAATATATCCCCCTAGGAGCATGCGTGTAGTACTTTGTTTCAATGACTACTAGATTTTTGCAATAAGTATGTGAGTTCTTTATGACTAATGTTGAGTCCATGGATTATACGCACTCTCACCCTTCAATCATTGCTAGCCTCTTCGGTACCGTGCATTTCCCTTTCTCACCTCAAGAGTCGGTGCAAACTTCGCCGGTGCACCCAAACCTCGTGATACGATACACTCTATCACACATAAGCCTCCTTATATCTTCCTCAAAACAGCCACCATACCTACATATCATGGCATTTCCATAACCATTCCGAGATATATTGCCATGCAACTTCCATCATCATCATATACATGACTTGAGCATTTATTGTCATATTGCTTTGCATGATCGTAAGATAGCTAGCATGATGTTTTCATGGCTTGTCCGTTTTTTTATGTCATTGCTACTCTAGATCATTGCACATCCCGGTACACCACCGGAGGCATTCATATAGAGTCATATCTTTGTTCTAGTATTGAGTTGTAAGTAAATAAAAGTGTGATGATCATCATCATTAGAACATTCTCCCATGTGACGTTATCAAAATAAAAGTGGCCAAAGAAGCCCCCCAAAAAAGAGAGAGGCCAAAGAAGCCTAAAGAAAGAAAAAGAAAAAAAAGAAGAAAAAAAGAAAAAAAATGAGAGAAAAGAGAGAAGGGACAATGTTACTATTCTTTTACCACACTTGTGCTTCAGAGTAGCACCATGTTCTTCATATAGAGAGTCTCTTGAGTTATCACTTTCATATACTAGTGGGAATTTTCATTATTGAACTTGGCTTGTATATTCCAACGATGGGCTTCCTCAAATGCCCTAGGTCTTCATGAGCAAGCAAGTTGGATGCACACCCACTTAGTTTCAGTTTGAGCTTTCATACACTTATAGCTCTAGTGCATCCGTTGCATGGCAATCCCTACTCCTCACATTGACATCAATTGATGGGCATCTCCATAGCCCGTTGATTAGCCGCGTCGATGTGATACTTTCTCCTTTTTGTCTTCTCCACACAACCTCCACTATCATATTCTATTCCACCTATAGTGCTATGTCCATGGCTGACGCTCATGTATTGCGTGAAAGTTGAAAAGGTTTGGGAACGTCAAAAGTATGAAACAATTGCTTGGCTTGTCATCGGGGTTGTGCATGATTTGAATATTTTGTGTGGTGAAGATGGAGCATAGTCAGACTATATGATTTTGTAGGGATAACTTTCTTTGGCCATGTTATTTTGAAAAGACATGATTGCTTTATTAGTATGCTTGAAGTATTATTATCTTAATGTCAAACGATAGACTATTGCTTTGAATCACTCGTGTCTTAATATTCATGCCATGATTAGATTATATGATCAAGATTATGCTAGGTAGCATTCCATATAAAAAATTATCTTTTTTATCATTTACCTACTCGAGGACGAGCAGCAATTAAGCTTGGGGATGTTGATACGTCTCCATCGTATCTATAATTTTTGATTGTTTCATGCCAATATTCTACAACTTTCATATACTTTTGGCAACTTTTTATACTATTTTTGGGACTAACATATTGATCCAGTGCCCAGTGCTAGTTCCTGTTTGTTGCATGTTTTTTGTTTCGCAGAAAATCCATATCAAACGGAGTCCAAACCGGATAAAAACTGACGGAGATTTTTTTTGGAATATATCTGATTTTTGGGACGTGGAATCAACGTGAGACGATGCCCGAGGGGGAAGGCAGGGGGCGCGCCCCAGGGGGGCAGGCGCATCCCTACCCTCGTGGAGACCCCATAAGGCGGTTGGAGCCCTTCTTTCGCCACAAGAAATCGAATATCCGAATAAAAATCGTGTTCAAATTTCAATCCAATCAGAGTTACGGATCTCCGGGAATATAAGAAACGGTGAAAGGCCAGAATCTAGAGTGCAGAAACAGAGAGAGACAGAGAGACAGATCCAATCTCGGAGGGGCTCTTGCCCCTCCCACGCCATGGAGACCATGGACCAGAGGGGAAACCCTTCTCCCATCTAGGGAGAAGGTCAAGGAAGAAGAAGAAGGAGGAGGGCTCTCTCCCCCTCGCTTCCGGTGGCACCGGAGTGCCGCCGGGGCCATCATCGTCACCGCAATCTACACCAACAACTTCACCGCCGTCATCACCAACTCTTCCCCCCTCTATGCAGTGGTGTAACCCCTCTTTTACCCGCTGTAATCTCTACTTAAACATGGTGCTCAACGCTATATATTATTTCCCAATGATGTATGGCTATCCTATGATGTTTGAGTAGATCCGTTTTGTCCTATGGGTTAATTGATGATCGTGATTGGTTTGAGTTGCATGTTTTATTATTGGTGCTGTCCTATGGTGCTCTCCGTGTCGCGCAAGCGTGAGGGATCCCCGCTGTAGGGTTTGCAATATGTTCATGGTTTACTTATTGTCCGCATTGCGTGAGTGACCGAAACACAAACATGGATAAGTGGGTCATGGCGTATGGGAATAAAGAGGACTGATACTTTAATGCTATGGTTGGGTTTTACCTTAATGATCTTTAGTAGTTGCGGATGCTTGCTAGAGTTCCAATCATAAGTGCAGATGATCCAAGAAGAGAAAGTATGTTAGCTTATGTCTCTCCCTCAAATAAAATTGCAATAGTGATTACCGGTCTAGTTATCGATTGCCTAGGGACAAATAACTTTCTCTTGACAAAAAGCTCTTTACTAAAACTAATTTAGTTGTGTCTTTATCTAAACAGCCCCTAGATTTTATTTACGCGCTCTTTATTATCTTGCAAACCTATCTAAAAACACCTACAAAGTACTTCTAGTTTCATACTTGTTCTAGGTAAAGCGAACGTTAAGCGTGCGTAGAGTTGTATCGGTGGTCGATAGAACTTGAGGGAATATTTGTTCTACCTTTAGCTCCTCGTTGGGTTCGACACTCTTACTTATCGAAAGAGGCTACTATTGATCCCCTATACTTGTGGGTTATCATGCGTTCGGTACTTGATCGGTTGGATTGCGAAGACGTTCGACTACATCAACCGTGTTACTTAACGCTTCCGCTTTCGGTCTACGAGGGTACGTGGACACACTCTTCCCACTCGTTGCTATGCATCTCCTAGATAGATCTTGCTGTTGGGGAACATAGTAATTTCAAAAAAATTCTTACGCACACACAGGGTCATGGTGATGCATATCAACGAGAGGGGAAAGTGTGTCCACGTACCCTCGTAGACCGAAAGCGGAAGCGTTAGCACAATGCGGTTGATGTAGTCGTACGTCTTCATGATCCGACCGATCCAAGTACCGAACGTACGGCACCTCCGAGTTCAGCACATGTTCAGCTTGATGACGTCCCGCGAACTCCGATCCAGCAGAGCTTCACGGGAGAGTTCCGTCAGCACGACGGCGTGATGACGATGATGATGTTGCTACCGACGCAGGGCTTCGCCTAAGCACCGCTACGATATGATCATGGTGGAATATGGCGGAGCGGGGCACCGCACACGGCTAAGAGATCAAGAGATCAATTGTTGTCTAGAGGTGCCCCCTGCCCCCGTATATAAAGGATCAGGGGGAGGAGGCCGCCAGCCAGGAGGAGGGCGCGCCAGGGAGGAGTCCTACTCCCACCGGGAGTAGGACTCCCTCTTTTCCTAGTTGGAGTAGGAGGGGGAAAGGAAGGGAAGGAGAGAGGAAGAAGGAAAGGGGGCGCCGCCCTCCCTCCTTGTCCAATTCGGACTAGAGGGGGAGGGGGCGCGCGGCCAGCCCTAGCTGCCCCTCCTCTTCTCCACTAAGGCCCATCTTGGCCCATTAAACTCCCCGGGGGGTTCCAGTAACCCCCCGGTACTCCGGTATATGTCCGAAACTCTCCGAAACCATTCCGGTGTCCGAACATAGTCATCCAATATATCGATCTTTACGTCTCGACCATTTCGAGACTCCTCGTCATGTCTGTGATCACATCCGAGACTCCGAACTACCTTCGGTACATCAAAACACAAAAACTCATAATACAATCGTCATCAAACTTTAAGCGTGCGGACCCTACGGGTTCGAGAACTATGTAGACATGACCGAGACACGTCTCCGGTCAATAGCCAATAGCGGAACCTGGATGCTCATATTGGCTCCCACATATTCTATGAAGATCTTTATTAGTCAAACCGCATAACAACATACGTTGTTCCCTTTGTCATCAGTATCTTACTTGCCCGAGATTCGATCGTCAGTATCTCAATACCTAGTTCAATCTTGTTACCGGCAAGTCTCTTTACTCGTTCCGTAACGCATCATCCTGTAACTAACTCATTAGTTACTATGCTTGCAAGGCTTATAGTGATGTGCATTACCGAGTGGGCCCAGAGATACCTCTCCGACAATCGGAGTGACAAATCCTAATCTCGAAATACGCCAACCCAACAAGTACCTTCGGAGACACCCGTAGAGCACCTTTATAATCACCCAGTTATGTTGTGACGTTTGGTAGCACACAAAGTGTTCCTCCAGTAAACGGGAGTTGCATAATCTCATAGTCATAGGAACATGTATAAGTCATGAAGAAAGCAATAGCAACATACTAAATGATCAAGTGCTAAGCTAACGGAATGGGTCAACTCAATCACATCATTCTCTAATGATGTGATCCCGTTAATCAAATGACAACTCATGTCTATGGCTAGGAAACTTAACCATCTTTGATTCAACGAGCTAGTCAAGTAGAGGCATACTAGTGACACTCTGTTTGTCTATGTATCCACACATGTACTAAGTTTCCGGTTAATACAATTCTAGCATGAATAATAAACATTTATCATGAAATAAGGAAATAAATAATAACTTTATTATTGCCTCTAGGGCATATTTCCTTCAGTCTCCCACTTGCACTAGAGTCAATTATCTAGTTCACATCGCCATGTGATTTAACACCAATAGTTCACATCACCATGTGATTAACACCCATAGTTCACATCGCCATGTGACCAACACTCAAAAGGTTTACTGGAGTCAGTAATCTAGTTCACATCGCCATGTGATTAACACCCAAAGAGTACTAAGGTGTGATCATGTTTTGCTTGTGAGAGAAGTTTAGTCAACGGGTCTGTCAAATTCAGATCCGTATGTATTTTGCAAATTTCTATGTCTACAATGCTCTGCACGGAGCTACATTAGCTAATTGCTCCCACTTTCAATATGTATCCAGATTGAAACTTAGAGTCATCTGGATCAGTGTCAAAACTTGCATCGACGTAACCCTTTACGACGAACTTTTGTCACCTCCATAATCGAGAAACATATCCTTATTCCACTAAGGATAATTTTGACCAATGTCCGGTGATCTACTCCTAGATCACTATTGTACTCCTTGCCCAACTCAGGGCAGGGTATACAATAGGTCTGGTATACAGCATGGCATACTTTATAGAACCTATGGCTGAGGCATAGGGAATGACTTTCATTCTCTTTCTATCTTCTGCCGTGGTTGGGTTTTGAGTCTTACTCAACTTCACACCTTGCAACACAGGCAAGAACTCTTTCTTTGACTGTTCCACTTTGAACTACTTCAAAAACTTGTCAAGGTATGTACTCATTGAAAAACTTATCAAGCGTCTTGATCTATCTCTATAGATCTTGATGCTCAATATGTAAGCAGCTTCACCGAGGTCTTTCTTTGAAAAACTCCTTTCAAATACTCCTTTATGCTTTCCAGAAAATCTACATTATTTCCGATCAATATTATGTCATTCACATATACTTATCAGAAAATGCTGTAGTGCTCCCACTCACTTTCTTGTAAATACAGGCTTCACCGCAAGTCTGTATAAAACTATATGCTTTGATCAACTCATCAAAGCGTATATTCCAACTCCGAGAAGCTTGCACCAGTCCATAGATGGATCGCTAGAGCTTGCACTTTTTGTTAACACCTTTAGGATCGAAAAACCTTCTGGTTGCATCATATACAACTCTTCTTTAAGAAATCCATTAAGGATTGTAGTTTTGACATCCATTTGCTAGATTTCATAAAATGTGGCAATTTGCTAACATGATTCGGACAGACTTTAAGCATCGCTACGAGTGAGAAAATCTCATCATTAGTCAACACCTTGAACTTTGTCAAAACCTTTTTCAACAAGTCTAGCTTTGTAGATAGTAACACTACTGTCCGTCTTCCTCTTGAAGATCCAATTATTTTCTATGGCTTGCCGATCATCGGGCAAGTCAACCAAAGTCCACACTTTGTTCTCATGGATCCCATCTCAGATTTCATGGCCTTAAACCATTTTGCGGAATCTGGGCTCATCATCGCTTCCTCATAGTTCGTAGGTTCGTCATGGTCAAGTAACATGACCTCCAGAACAGGATTACCGTACCACTCTGGTGCGGATCTTACTCTAGTTGACCTACGAGGTTCGGTAGTAACTTGATCTGAAGTTACATGATCATCATCATTAGCTTCCTCAATAATTGGTGTAGGAGTCACAGGAACAGATTTCTTTGATGAACTACTTTCCAATAAGAGAGCAGGTACAACTACCTCATCAAGTTCTACTTTCCTCCCATTAGGGATGAAAATGGAGTGAAAAGTTTCCGCTTTTCCGGATGAAAAATGGAAACGGAGAGGAAATATGAAAATGGAAATGGAAATTTGCAAAACGGAAATGGAAATGGAATTTTTTATGCGAAAACGGAAACAAAAACGGAATGGTGTTTTCCGGTGGAATACACGTGGAAACGGAACTTTTCGTTTATGTTAATATGGAATTTTTGTTTCTACTATAGGCCCATGGCTGCTTTGTAGCCCAACTACCAAACAACACGCAATGACAAAATGTATAATTTGAGTTCCAACTTTTACTACCACACACATACTCAACTAGACCCTATACAGAATTGTCATGTACTACTACAATACTACCCTATGTTACCAACACAACCATATTATTTTGTAGCCATGTTAACAATTCCATCAATTTGTTTGTTTTTTGTCTGTATTTCTCCATGATTCAAGGGGTCTTTAAGTTCCGGTCAACACACAGTTTTGTTTCCGTGTCTGCTCCGTATTCGCTTCGTGTTTGTTTACGGTAGTATCTATTTCCGTATTCATTTCCGGGGTTTCTGTATTCGTTTCCGCTTCTGCAAGAAAATATGAAAACAAATATGGTAGTACCTAGTTCCGTCCGTTTCCGCGCCGTTTTCATCCCTACCTCCCACTCACTTCTTTCGAGAGAAAACTCCTTCTCTAGAAAGGATCCATTCTTAGCAATGAATATCTTGCCTTTGGATCTGTGATAGAAGGTGTACCCAACAGTTTCCTTTGGGTATCCAATGAAGATACATTTCCCCGATTTGAGTTTGAGCTTATCAGGTTGAAACTTTTTCATATAAGCATCGCAACCCCAAACTTTAAGAAACGACAACTTTGGTTTCTTGCCAAACCACAGTTCATATGGTGTCGTCTCAACGGATTTAGATGGTGCCCTATTTAACGTGAATGCAGCTGTCTCTAATGCATAACCCCAAAACGATAGTGGTAAATCGGTAAGAGACATCATAGATTGCACCATATCTAATAAAGTACGGTTACGATGTTCGGACACGCCATTACGCTGTGGTGTTCCAGGTGGCGTGAGTTGCGAAACTATTCCGCATTGTTTCAAATGAAGACCAAACTCGTAACTCAAATATTCTCTTCCACGATCAGATCGTAGAAACTTTATTTTCTTGTTACGATGATTTTCCACTTCACTCTGAAATTATATGAACTTTTCAAATGTTTCACACTTATGTTTAATCAAGTAGATATACTCATATCTGCTCAAATCATCTGTGAAGGTCAGAAAATAACGATACCCGCCACGAGCCTCAACACTCATCGGATCACATACATCAGTATGTATTATTTCCAATAAATTAGTTGCTCGCTCCATTGTTCCGGAGAACGGAGTCTTAGTCATCTTGCCCATAAGGCATGGTTCGCAAGCATCAAGTGATTCATAATCAAGTGATTCCAAAATCCCATCAACATGGAATTTCTTCATGCGCTTTACACCAATATGACCTAAACGGCAGTGCCATAAATAAGTTGCACTATCATTATTAACTTTGCATCTTTTGGCTTCAATATTATGAATATGTGTATCACTACGATCGAGATCCAACAAACCATTTTCATTGGGTGTATGACCATAGAAGGTTTTATTCATGTAAACAGAACAACAATTATTCTCTTTAACTTAAATGAATAACCGTATTGCAATAAACATGATCAAATCATATTCATGCTCAACGGAAACACCAAATAACACTTATTTAGGTTCAACACTAATCCCGAAAGTATAGGGAGTGTGCGATGATGATCATATCAATCTTGGAACTACTTCCAACACACATCGTCACCTTGCCCTTAACTAGTTTCTGTTCATTCTGCAACTCCCGTTTCGAGTTACTATTCTTAGCAACTGAACCAGTATCAAATGCCGAGGGGTTGCTATAAACACTAGTAAAGTACACATCAATAACATGTATATCAAATATACCTTTGTTTACTTTGCCATCCTTCTTATCCACCAAATACTTGGGGCAGTTCCGCTTCCAGTGACCAGTCCCTTTGCAGTAGAAGCACTCAGTCTCAGGCTTAGGTCCAGACTTGGGTTTCTTCACTTGAGTAGCAACTTGCTTGCCGTTCTTCTTGAAGTTCCCCTTCTTCCCTTTGCCCTTTTCTTGAAACTGGTGGTCTTGTCAACCATCAACACTTGATGCTCTTTCTTGATTTCTACGTTCGTCGATTTCAGCATCGCGAAGAGCTCGGGAATTACTTTCGTCATCCCTTGCATATTATAGTTCATCCCGAAGTTCTAGTAACTTGGTGATAGTGACTAGAGAACTTTGTCAATTACTATCTTATCTAGAAGATTAACTCCCACTTGATTCAAGCAATTGTAGTACTCACACAATCTGAGCACATGCTCACTGGTTGAGCTATTCTCCTCCATCTTATAGGCAAAGTACTGTCAGAGGTCTCATACCTCTCGACACGGACATGAGTATGAAATACCAATTTCAACTCTTGGAACATCTGATATGCTCCGTGGTGTTCAAAGCATTTTTGAAGTCCCGGTTCTAAGCCGTAAAGCATGGTGCACTAAACTATGAAGTAGTCATCATACCGAGCTTTTGTCAAAACGTTCATTACGTCTGCATCTGCTCCTGCAATAGTTCTGTCACCTAGCGGTGCATCAATGACATAATACTTCTGTGCAGCAATGAGGATAATTCCTCAGATCACGGATCCAGTCCGCATCATTGCTACCAACATCTTTCAACTTAATTTTCTCTAGGAATATATCAAAAATAAAACAGGGGAGCTAAACGCGAGCTATTGATCTACAACATAGATATGCTAATACTACCAGGTACTAAGTTCATGATAAATTTAAGTTCAATTAATCATATTACTTAAGAACTCCCACTTAGATAGACACCCCTCTAATCATCTAAGTGATCACGTGATCAAAATCAACTAAACCATGTCCGATCATCACATGAGATGGAGTAGTTTTCAATGGTGAACATCACTATGTTGATCATATCTACTATATGATTCACGCTCGGCCTTTCGGTCTCAGTGTTCCGAGGCCATATCTGCATATGCTAGGCTCGTCAAGTTTAACCTGAGTATTCCGCGTGTGCAACTGTTTTGCACCTGTTGTATTTGAACGTAGAGCTTATCACACCCGATCATCACGTGGTGTCTCAGCACGAAGAACTTTCGCAACGGTGCATACTCAGGGAGAACACTTTTATCTTGAAATTTAGTGAGAGATCATCTTATAATGCTACCGTCAATCAAAGCAAGATAAGATGCATAAAAGATAAACATCACATGTAATCAATATAAGTGATATGATATGGCCATCATCATCTTGTGCTTGTGATCTCCATCTCCGAAGCACCGTCATGATCACCATCGTCACCGGCGCGACACCTTGATCTCCATCGTAGCATCGTTGTCGTCTCGCCAACTTATGCTTCTACGACTATCGCTACCGCTTAGTGATAAAGTAAAGCATTACAGGGCGATTGCATTGCATACAATAAATCGACAACAATATGGCTCCTGCCAGTTGCCGATAACTCGGTTACAAAACATGATCATCTCATACAATAAAATATAGCATCATGTCTTGACCATATCACATCACAACACGCCCTGCAAAAACAAGTTAGACGTCCTCTATTTTGTTGTTGCAAGTTTTACGTGGCTGCTACGGGCTTGAGCAAGAACCGTTCTTACCTACGCATCAAAACCACAACGATAATTCGTCAAGTTAGTGTTGTTTTAACTTTCTCAAGGACCGGGCGTAGCCACACTCGGTTCAACTAAAGATGGAGAAACTGACACCCGCCAGCCACCTGTGTGCAAAGCACGTCGGTAGAACCAGTCTCGCGTAAGCGTACGCGTAATGTCGGTCCGGGCCGCTTCATCCAACAATACCGCCGAACCAAAGTATGACATGCTGGTAAGCAGTATGACTTGTATCGCCCACAACTCACTTGTGTTCTACTCGTGCATATAACATCTACTCATAAACCTGGCTCGGATGCTACTGTTGGGGAAAGTAGTAATTTCATAAAATTTCTTACGCACACACAGGGTCATGGGGATGCATAGCAACGAGAGGGGAGAGTGTGTCCACGTACCCTCGTAGACCGAAAGCGGAAGCGTTAGCACAACGCGGTTGATGTAGTCGTACGTCCTCACGATCCGACCGATCCAAGTACCGAACGTATGGCACCTCCGAGTTCAGCACACGTTCAGCTCGATGACGTCTCGCGAACTCCGATCCAGCAGAGCTTCACGGGAGAGTTCCGTCAGCACGACGGCGTGATGACGGTGATGATGTTGCTACCGACTTAGGCCTTCGCCTAAGCACCGCTACGATATGATCGAGGTGGAATATGGTGGAGGGGGGCACCGCACACGGCTAAGAGATCAAGAGATCAATTGTTGTCTAGAGGTGCCCCCTTGCCCCCGTATATAAAGGATCAGGGGGAGGAGGTCGCCGCCAGGAGGAGGGTGCGCCAGGGAGGAGTCCTACTCCCACCGGGAGTAGGACTCCCTCTTTTCCTAGTTGGAGTAGGAGGGGGAAAGGAAGGGAAGGAGAGAGGAGGAAGGAAAGGGGGCGCCGCCCCCTCCTTGTCCAATTCGGACTAGAGGGGGAGGGGGCGCGCGGCCAGCCCTAGCCGCCCCTCCTCTTCTCCACTAAGGCCCATCTTGGCCCATTAAACTCCCCCGGGGGGGGTCCGGTAACCCCCTGGTACTCCGGTATATGTCCGAAACTCTCCAAAACCATTCCGGTGTTCGAACATAGTCATCCAATATATCGATCTTTACGTCTCGACCATTTCGAGACTCCTCGTCATGTCCGTGATCACATCCGGGAGTCTGAACTACCTTCGGTACATCAAAACACAAAAACTCATAATACAATCGTCATCGAACTTTAAGCGTGCGGACCCTACGGGTTCGAGAACTATGTAGACATGACCGAGACATGTCTCCGGTCAATAACCAATAGCGGAACCTGGATGCTCATATTGGCTCCCACATATTCTACGAAGATCTTTATTGGTCAAACCGCATAACAACATACGTTGTTCCCTTTGTCATCAGTATGTTACTTACCAGAGATTCGATCGTCGGTATCTCAATACCTAGTTCAATCTCGTTACCGGCAAGTCTCTTTACTCGTTCCGTAACGCATCATCCTGCAACTAACTCATTAGTTACTATGCTTGCAAGGCTTATAGTGATGTGCATTACAGAGTGGGCCCAGAGATACCTCTCCGACAATCGGAGTGACAAATCCTAATCTCGAAATACGCCAACCCAACAAATACCTTCGGAGACACCTGTAGAGCACCTTTATAATCACCCAGTTACATTGTGACGTTTGGTAGCACACAAAGTGTTCCTCCGGTAAACGGGAGTTGCATAATCTCATAGTCATAGGAACATGTATAAGTCATGAAGAAAGCAATAGCAACATACTAAACGATCAAGTGCTAAGCTAACGGAATGGGTCAAGTCAATCACATCATTCTCTAATGATGTGATCCCGTTAATCAAATGACAACTCATGTCTATGGCTAGGAAACTTAACCATCTTTGATTCAACGAGCTAGTCAAGTAGAGGCATACTAGTGACACTCTGTTTGTCTATGTATCCACACATGTACTAAGTTTCCGGTTAATACAATTCTAGCATGAATAATAAACATTTATCATGAAATAAGGAAATAAATAATAACTTTATTATTGCCTCTAGGGTAGATTTCCTTCACTTGCGTGATCGTAGGAATTTTTTTGAAATACTGCGTTCACCAACAGTTGAACCATTTGATGTTTGGGTTTTGATTACATGGGACCTTTTCCTTCCTCTAACGGGTATACACATATTTTGGTTGCTGTTGATTATGTTACTAAGTGGGTAGAAGCTATTACAACTAGTAGTGCTGATCACAACACCTCTATTAAAATGCTTAAGGAAGTTATTTTCCCAAGGTTTGGAGTCCCTAGATATTTAATGACTGATGGTGGTTCACACTATATTCATGGTTCTTTCCGAAAAATGCTTGCCAAGTATGATGTTAACCATAGAATTGCATCACCTTATCATCCTCAGTCTAGTGGCCAAGTTGAACTTAGCAAGAGAGAAATAAAATTAATTTTGCAAAAGACTATCAATAGGTCCCGGAAGAATTGGTCTAAGAAATTAGATGATGCACTTTGGGCTTATAGAACAGCATATAAAAATCCTATGGGTATGTCTCCTTATAAAATGGTTTATGGAAAAGCTTGTCATTTGCCTCTTGAGTTAGAACATAAAGCTTATTGGGCAGTCAAAGAACTCAACTATGATTTCAAACTTGCTGGTGAGAAGAGGTTATTTGATATTAGCTCATTAGATGAATGGAAAACCCAAGCTTATGAAAATGCCAAGTTATTTAAAGAAAAAGTTAAAAGATGGCATGATAAAAGAACCCAAAAGTGTGAGTTCAAAGTTGGAGAATATGTTCTTTTGTACAACTCTCGTTTCAGATTCTTTGCATGAAAACTCCTCTCCAAATGGGAAGGACCCTATGTTATCGAGGAGGTTTATCAGTGTGGAGCTATCGAAATAAATAATGCCGAAGGTACTAACCCGAAGGTTGTTAATGGGCAACGAATAAAACATTATATCTCAGGTACGCCCATTAATGTTGAAAGTAATATTATCCAAACTATGACACCGGAAGAACACATAAAAGAGACCTTCCAGAACACTCCAGAATCGTAAAAAAGAGGAGGTACGTGATACGGTAAGTAAATGGACTCCGAAAAATCTGCAAAAATATTTTCTATCCATTTTGGAAAATAACAAAAATTAGGAAAATAAGAAACAACCAGGAAGGTACCTGGTGGGCACAAGACACCAGGGCGCGCCTGGCAGCCAGGCGCGCCCAGGTGGGTTGTGCCCACGTCGAGCACCTTCCGGACTCCGTTTTCTTCCGTTTGCTTATTTCCCAAGATAAAAACCCCTTATATACCCCCCGAACCTATTGACCACTGTATCACGGAGAAATCTTCTGTTTTATTTTCTTGCTGTTTTCCTGGTAGATCCGAAAATATGTCATCCCAAGACTCTGAGGGTGAGAGCTATGTTGCTGATTTTATCGCAAACCCCAAGTCTTATGGGGATGTATAGCATTATGGCTGGACTTCGGAGGAAGAGGAAGACTATTATCCTAGGGAGAAGGAGGTGACGAGCTCAGACGAGGATGAAGCCCCATTGCCTCAACCTGGGGACAGGCATGTGGAATTCAAGAAGTCAAGCCTCCCAAACAAAGAAAAGAGGCCTAAGGTTCAGTTTATACCCTTCCACTTTTGCAGGAAAATAAGCAAGATTTATGCAAAAAGGTACTGGAGCTTGAGCAGGAGGTCGGTGAATTGAAGGAGGAAAATTCCATCCACAAGCGTAAGATGAGGAAGAAGGACAAACCCTCTACTACTTCATCACCAAAAGAAAATTGAGTATCGGGTATGGGCACTCCCCTTGGCTTCCGCTAAGCTTGGGAGAGGTGCCCCGGTATCGTATCACCCCACTATCTTTTGCCTTTACTTATCTTAGTTCGATCCATAGTTATCTTTAGCTTTAGATGAATAAAAGTTTAGTTCGATCCTTTCTTTTTGAGAGTTTGCTTTGTGATCTATTATCCTTGTAATCGTGTGCGAGATATATAATAAAGTTTAGTTTGAGTTTTTGCTTTCTTTACATTCATGTTCCAATAAAAAGAAAGGAAATAAATGAAAAAGATCATATGCTAATCTTATGGTAGGTAATCACACCACATAAGGAAAAGTATAAGTAGAAAATTTTATTAGAGATTGACAAACATAGCATTGGTCAATGATGCAACTCATGAAAGAATTAATAAGGGAAGAAAAGATTCACATGCAAATACACTATCCTGGAAATCTTTTGTGATTGTGAGCCCCCATCAAAATATTATATGCCAAAATTGTTGACGTTGGACAAGGAAGACAACGTAATGGTTTATGTTTGTTCATATTCACATAGAAGTTATATTGTCATAGATCCTTCAACATGTGGTGTTTGCCCCCCATCTTTGCTAGCCAAAAATTCCGCACCAAGTAGAGATACTACTTGCGCATCCAAAAACCCTTAAACCCAAATCTTATTTTCAAGAGTCCACCATACCTACCTAAGGATTGAGTAAGATCCTTCAATTAAGTTGTCACCAGTGCAATAAGGCAATAAAAAATGCTTCTAAAAGTGTTAGATCATTTAGTTAAGAGAAATTGAGCGTTGTACGAACTTGTGATAACAAAGAATAAAAGTGACAGACTGCATAATAAAGGCTGCTATCATAAGGGGCAATATAACGTGATGTTCTTTTGCACTAAGGGGTTGAGCATACAAACAAATAAGCCCATGGCAACCTCTGCTTCCCTCTGCGAAGGGCCTATCTTTTACTTTTATGTATTTATTTTTATGCAAGAGTCAAAGCTTTTCTTTCTATTCCTTCTTATTTTTCTCCTTTGGCAAGCATCATGTGGTGAGGAAAGATCTAGGCACATATGTCCAGTTGAATATGGGTGGCATGAGTTATTATTGTTGACATCACCGTTGAGGTGAACACGTTGGGAGGCGAAATTATAAGCCCCTATCTTTCTATGTGTCCGGTTGAAACGTTTTGCTCATTGATATGTCTCCAACGTATCTATAATTTTTGATTGTTCCATGCTATATTATATTCTGTTTTGGATGTTTAATGGACTTTATTATACACTTTTATATTATTTTTGGGACTAACCTATTAACCGGAGGCCCAGCCCAAATTGCTGTTTTTTGCCTATTTCAGTGTTTCGCAGAAAAAGAATATCAAACGGAGTCCAAACGGAATGAAACCTTCGGGAACGTGATTTTCAGAACAAACGTGATCCAGAGGACTTGGAATCCACGTCAAGAAATCAACCAGGAGAGCACGAGGCAGGGGGGCGCGCCTACCCCCCCCAGGCGCGCCCTCCACCCTTGTGGGGCCCACGTCGCTCCACCGACGTACTTCTTCCTCCTATATATACCTACGTACCCCCAAACCATCAGAGGCATCCACGAAAACCTAATTCCACCGCCGCAACCTTCTGTACCCGTGAGATCCCATCTTGGGGCCTTTTCTGGCGTCCTGCCGGAGGGGGCATTGATCACGGAGGGCTTCTACATCAACACCATAGCCTCTCCAATGATGTGTGAGTAGTTTACCTCAGACCTTCGGGTCCATAGTTATTAGCTAGATGGCTTCTTCTCTCTCTTTGGATCTCAATACAAAGTTATCCACGATTCTCGTGGTGATCTATTTGATGTAACTCTTCTTTTGCGGTGTGTTTGTTGAGACCAATGAATTGTGGGTTTATGATCAAGATTATCTATGAACAATATTTGAATCTCCTCTGAATTCTTTTATGTATGATTGATTATCTTTGCAAGTCTCTTCGAATTATCAGTTTGGTTTGGCCTACTAGATTGATCTTTCTTGCAATGGGAGAAGTGCTTAGCTTTGGGTTCAATCTTGCGGTGTCCTTTCCCAGTGACAGCAGGGGCAGCAAGGCACGTATTGTATTGTTGCCATCGAGGATAACAAGATGGGGTTTATATCATATTGCATGAGTTTATCCCTCTACATCATGCCATCTTACTTAAAGCATTACTCTATTCTTTTGAACTTAATACTCTAGATGCATGCTGGATAGCGGTCGATGTGTGGAGTAATAGTAGTAGATGCAGAATCGTTTCGGTCTACTTGTCGCGGACGTGATGCCTATATACATGATCATACCTAGATATTCTCATAACTATGCTTAATTCTATCAATTGCTCAACAGTAATTTGTTCACCCACCGTAATACTTATGCTTTTGAGAGAAGCCACTAGTGAAACCTATGGCCCCCGGGTCTATTTTCCATCATATTAATCTTCCAACACTTAGCAATTTTTGTTGCCTTTTATTTTACTTTGCATCTTTATCATAAAAATACAAAAAATATTATCTTATCATGTCTATCAGATCTCACTTTCGTAAGTGACTGTGAAGGGATTTGCAACCCCTTTATTGTGTTGGTTGCGAGGTTCTTATTTGTTTGTGTAGGTGCGAGGGACTTGAGCGTGGCCTCCTACTGGATTGATACCTTGGTTCTCAAAACTGAGGGAAATACTTAGGCTACTTTGCTGCATGCTACCTCTTGAGCACTGCGTTGGTTTTCCTTGAAGAGGAAAGGGTGATGCAGGAAAGTAGCGTA
This sequence comes from Aegilops tauschii subsp. strangulata, assembly GCF_002575655.3. NCBI lineage: Eukaryota > Viridiplantae > Streptophyta > Magnoliopsida > Poales > Poaceae > Aegilops > Aegilops tauschii. The sequence continues at coordinate 487,069,967 of NC_053038.3, read as the reverse complement.
AGTATTTCCCTCAGTTTTTGAGAACCAAGGTATCAATCCAGTAGGAGGCCACGCACAAGTCCCTCGCACCTACACAAACAAATAAATCCTCGCAACCACCGCAATAAAGGGGTTGTCAATCCCTTCACGGTCACTTACGAGAGTGAGATCTGATAGATATGATAAGATAATATTTTTGGTATTTTTATGATAAAGATGCAAAGTAAAGAAAGCAAAATAAAAACGGCGCCAGAAATAACTTGTTGTCGGGAGATTAAATATGATGGAAAACAGACCCCGGGGCCATAGGTTTCACTAGTGGCTTCTCTCAAGAGCATAAGTATTACGGTGGGTGAACAAATTACTGTTGAGCAATTGACAGAATTGAGCATAGTTATGAGAATATCTAGGTATGATCATGTATATAGGCATCACGTCTGAGACAAGTAGACCGACTCCTGCCTGCATCTACTACTATTACTCCACACATCGACCGCTATCCAGCATGCATCTAGAGTATTAAGTTCATAAGAACAGAGTAACGCTTTAAGCAAGATGACATGATGTAGAGGGATAAACTCATGCAATATGATATAAACCCCATCTTGTTATCCTCGATGGAAACAATACAATACGTGCCTTGCTGCCCCTACTATCACTGGGAAAGGACACCGCAAGATTGAACCCAAAGCTAAGCACTTCTCCCATTGCAAGAAAGATCATTCTAGTAGGCCAAGCCAAACTGATAATTCGAAGAGACTTGCAAAGATAACCAATCATACATAAAATAATTCAGAAGATTCAAATATTGTTCATAGATAAACTTGATCATAAACCCACAATTCATCGATCTCAACAAACACACCGCAAAAGAAGATTACATCGAATAGATCTCCACAAGAGAGGGGGAGAACATTGTATTGAGATCCAAAAAGAAAGAGGAAGCCATCTAGCTAATAACTATGGACCCGAAGGTCTGAGGTAAACTGTTCACACATCATCGGAGAGGCTATGGTGTTGATGTAGAAGCCCTCCGTGATCGATGCCCCCTCTGGCGGAGGTCCGGAAAAGGCCCCAAGATGGGATCTCACGGGTACAGAAGGATGCGGCGGTGGAATTAGGTTTTTGGCTCCGTATCTGGTAGTTTGGGGGTACGTAGGTATATATAGGAGGAAGGAGTACGTCGGTGGAGCAACATGGGGCCCATGACGATGGAGGGCACGCCCAGGGAGGGTAAGCGCGCCCCCCTACCTCGTGCCCTCCTGGTTGATGTCTTGACGTAGGGTCCAAGTCCTCTGGATCACATTCCCGAAGGTTTCATTCCGTTTGGACTCCGTTTGATATTCTTTTTCCGCGAAACTCTGAAATAGGCAAAAAACAGCAATTCTGAGCTGGGCCTCCGGTTAATAGGTTAGTCCCAAAAATAATATAAAAGTGTATAATAAAGCCCAATAATGTCCAAAACAGAATATAATATAGCATGGAATAGTAAAAAATTATAGATACGTTGGAGACGTATCAAGCATCCCCAAGCTTAATTCCTGCTCGTCCTCGAGTAGGTAAATGATAAAAACAGAATTTTTGATGTGGAATGCTACTTGGCATAATTTCAATGTAATTCTTCTTAATTGTGGTATGAATATTCAGATCCAAAAGATTCAAGATAAAAGTTTAATACTGACATAAAAATAATAATACTTCAAGCATACTAACTAAGCAATTATGTCCTCTGAAAATAACATGGCCAAAGAAAGTTCATCCCTACAGAATCATATAGTTTAGTCATGCTCCATTTTCGTCACATAAGAATGCTCTCATCATGCACAACCCCGATGACAAGCCAAGCAATTGTTTCATACTTTAGTAATCTAAAACTTTTTCAACCTTCACGCAATACATGAGCGTGAGCCATGGAGATAGCACTATGGTGGAATAGAATATAATGACGGGGGTTATGTGGAGAAGACAAAAAGGGAGAAAGTCTCACACCAACGTGGCTAATAATTGAGCTATGGATATTCCCATCGATTGATGTTAATGCAAGGAGTAGGGATTGCCATGCAACGGATGCACTAGACCTATAAATATATGAAAGCTCAACAAAAGAAACTAAGTGGGTGTGCATCCAACTTGGTTGCTCACGAAGACCTAGGGCATTTGAGGAAGCCCATTGTTGGAATATACAAGCCAAGTTCTATAATGAAAAGTTCCCACTAGTATATGAAAGTGACAAAACAAGAGACTCTCTATCATGAAGATTATGGTGCTACTTTGAAGCACAAGTGTAGTAAAAAGGATAGTAACATTGTCCCTTCTCTCTTTTTCTCTCATTTTTTTGGGCCTTCTTATTTTTTATGGCCTTTCTCTTTTTTTTTCCTCACTTGGGACAATGCTCTAGAAAATGATGATCATCACACTTCTATTTATTTACAACTCAATGATTACAACTCGATACTAGAACAAAGTATGACTCTATATGAATGCCTCCGGCAGTGTACCGGGATATGCAATGAATCAAGAGTGACATGTATGAAAGAATTATGAATGGTGGCCTTGCCACAAATACTATGTCAACTACATGATCATGCAAAGCAATATGACAATGATGAACGTGTCATGATAAACGGAACGGTGGAAAGTTGCATGGCAATATATCTCGGAATGGCTATGGAAATGCCATAATAGGTAGGTATGGTGGCTGTTTTGAGGAAGATATAAGGAGGTTTATGTGTGAAAGAGCGTATCATATCACGATGTTTGGATGCACCGGCGAAGTTTGCACCAACTCTCAATGTGAGAAAGGGCAATGCACGGTACCGAAGAGTCTAGCAATGATGGAAAGGTGAGAGTGCGTATAATCCATGGACTCAACATTAGTCATAAAGAACTCACATACTTATTGCAAAAATCTACAAGTCATCAAAAACCAAGCACTACGCGCATGCTCCTAGGGGGATAGATTGGTAGGAAAAGACCATCGCTCGTCCCCGACCGCCACTCATAAGGAGGACAATCAAAGAACACCTCATGTTTGAAATTTGTTACATAACGTTTACCATACGTGGATGCTACGGGACTTGCAAACTTCAACACAAGTATTTCTCAAATTCACAACTACAAACTAGCACAACTTTAATATCACTACCTCCATATCTCAAAACAATCATCAAGCATCAAACTTCTCTTAGTATTCAACACACTCATAAGAAAGTTTTTACTAGTCTTGAATACCTAGCATATTAGGATTAAGCAAATTACCATGCTGTTTAAGACTCTAAAAATAATATAAGTGAATTATGAGAGAACAATAGTTTCTATAAAACAAAACCACCACCGTGCTCTAAAAGATATAAGTGAAGTACTAGAGCAAAAACTATATAACTCAAAAGATATAAGTGAAGCACATAGAGTATTCTAATAATTTTCGAATCATGTGTGTCTCTCTCAAAAGGTGTGTCCAGCAAAGATGATTGTGGTAAACTAAAAAGCAAAGACTCAAATCATACAAGACGCTCCAAGCAAAACACATATCATGTGGTGAATAAAAATATAGCTCCAAGTAAGTTACCGATGGAACTAGAAGAAAGAGGGGATGCCTTCCGGGGCATCCCCAAGCTTTGGCTTTTTGGTGTCCTTAGATTATCTTGGGGTGCCTTGGGCATCCCCAAGATTAGGCTCTTGCCACTCCTTGTTCCATAATCCATCAAATCTTTTACCCAAAATTTGAAAACTTCACAACACAAAACTTAACAGAAAATCTCGTGAGCTCCGTTAGCGAAAGAAAGCAAAACACCACTTCAAGGTACTGTAATGAACTAATTCTTTATTTATATTGGTGTTAAACCTACTGTATTCCAACTTCTGTATGGTTTATAAACTATTTTACTAGCCATAGAATCATCAAAATAAGCAAACAACACACGAAAAACAGAATCTGTCAAAAACAGAACAGTCTGTAGTAATCTGTAACTAACGCAAATTTCTGGAACTCCAAAACTTCATCCAAAATAGGACGACCTAGATAATTTGTTTATTGATCAGCAACAATTGGAATCAATATTTTATCACGTTCTGGTGATTTTTAACAATTATTTTTGTGAATAGAAAGTTTCTGAAATTTTCAGCAAGATCAAATAACTATCATCCAAGAAGATCCTATAGGTTTAACTTGGCACAAACACTAATTAAAACATAAAAACACATCTAACAAGAGGCTAGATCAAATATTTATTCCTAAACAGAAGCAAAAGCAAAAAAAACTAAAACTAAAATTGGGTTGCCTCCCAACAAGCGCTATCCTTTAACGCCCCTAGCTAGGCATAAAAGCAAGGATAGATCTAGGTATTGCCATCTTTGGTTGGCAATCCGTAAGTGGCTCTCATGATAGATTCATATGGTAATATTATTTTCTTTCTAGGGAAGTGTTCCATGCCTTTCCTTAACAGAAATTGGAATCTAATATTTCCTTTCTTCATATCAATAATTGCACCAATAGTTCTAAGGAAAGGTCTACCAAGAATAATAGGGCATGAAGGATTGCAATCTATATCAAGAACAATAAAATCTACAGGCACATAATTCCTATTTGCAACAATAAGAACATCATTAATTCTTCCCATAGGTTTCTTAATAGTGGAATCGGCAAGGTGCAAGTTTAGAGAGCAATCATCAAAATCACGGAAACCTAGCAAATCACACAAAGTCTTTGGAATCGTGGAAACACTAGCACCCAAATCACATAAAGCATAACATTCATGATCTCTAATTTTTATTTTAATAGTAGGTTCCCACTCATCATAAAGTTTTCTAGGGATAGAAACTTCCAACTCAGGTTTTTCTTCATAAGATTGCATCAAAGCATCAACGATATGTTTAGTAAAAGCCTTATGTTGACTATAAGCATGAGGAGAATTTAGCACGGATTGCAACAAGGAAATACAATCTATCAAAGAGCACTTATCATAATTAAATTCCTTGAAATCCAAAATAGTGGGTGCATTGAGATCTAAAGTTTTAACTTCTTCAATCTTACTTTTATCAATTTTAGCATCAAGATTTAAAAACTCAGAATTTTTGGAACGCCTTCTAGGTAAAGGTGGAGCATATTCAGTCCCATCATTATCAAGATTCATATTGCAAAACAAAAATTTAATAGGGGACACATCAATAACTTTTAGATCTTCATCTTTATTTTCATAGAAATTAGAAGAACACGCTTTCACAAAGCAATCTTTCTTAGCACGCATCCTAGCGGTTCTTTCTTTGCACTCATCAATGGAAATTCTCATGGCTTTGAGAGACTCATTGATATCATGCTTAGGAGGAATAGATCTAAGTTTCAAAGAATCAACATCAAGAGAAATTCTATCAACGTTCCTAGCCAATTCATCGACTTTAAGCAATTTTTCTTCAAGCAAAGCATTGAAATTCTTTTGCGAATTCATAAATTCTTTAACACTAGTCTCAAATTCAGAAGGCATCTTATTAAAATTTCCATAAGAATTGTTGTAGGAATTACCATAATTATTAGAGGAATTACTAGGGTAAGGCCTAGGGTTAAAGTTTCCTCTATACGCGTTGTTACCAAAATTATTCCTACCAACAAAATTCACATCCATAGATTCATTATTATTCTCAATCAAAGTAGACAAAGGCATATCATTAGGATCAGAAGAAACACTCTTAGTAGCAAATAATTTCATAAGTTCATCCATCTTTCCACTCAAAACATTAATTTCTTCTATTGCATGCACCTTTTTACTAGTAGATCTTTCAGTGTGCCATTGAGAATAATTAACCATAATATTATCTAGGAGTTTAGTGGCTTCTCCTAAAGTGATTTCCATAAAAGTGCCTCCCGCGGCCGAATCTAAGAGATTTCTAGAAGCAAAATTCAATCCGGCATAAAAAAATTGTATGATCATCCATAAATTCAAACCATGTGTAGGACAATTACGTATCATTAATTTCATCCTCTCCCAAGCTTGTGCAACATGTTCATGATCAAGTTGCTTAAAATTCATAATATCGTTTCTAAGATAGATGATCCTAGCGGGAGGAAAATACTTAGAGATAAAAGCATCTTTGCACTTATTCCAAGAATCAATACTATTTTTAGGCAAAGATGAAAACCAAGCTTTAGCACGATCTCTAAGCGAAAAAGGAAATAGCTTCAATTTAACAATATCATTGTCCACATCTTTCTTCTTTTGCATATCACACAAATCAACGAAGCTAATTAGATGGGTAGCGGCATCTTCACTAAGAAGGCCGGCGAATTGATCTTTCATGACAAGGTTCAACAAAGCAGCATTGATTTCACAAGATTCAGTATCGGTAAGAGGAGAAATCGGAGTGCTAAGAAAATCATTGTTGTTGGTATTGGTGAAATCACACAATTTGGTATTATCTTGAGCCATCGTGACAAGCAAGCAATCCAACACACGAGCAAAGAAGCAAGCGAAAAAGAGGCGAATGGAAAAGAGAGGGCGAATAAAACGGCAAGGGTGAAGTGGGGGAGAGGAAAACGAGAGGCAAATGGCAAATAATGTAATGCGGGAGATAAGGGTTTGTGATGGGTACTTGGTATGTTGACTTTTGCGTAGACTCCCCGGCAACGGCGCCAGAAATCCTTCTTGCTACCTCTTGAGCACTGCGTTGGTTTTCCCTTGAAGAGGAAAGGGTGATGCAGCAAAGTAGCATAAGTATTTCCCTCAGTTTTTGAGAACCAAGGTATCAATCCAGTAGGAGGCCACGCACAAGTCCCTCGCACCAACACAAACAAATAAATCCTCGCAACCAACGCAATAAAGGGGTTGTCAATCCCTTCACGGTCACTTACGAGAGTGAGATCTGATAGATATGATAAGATAATATTTTTGGTATTTTTATGATAAAGATGCAAAGTAAAGAAAGAAAAATAAAAACGGCGCCAGAAATAACTTGTTGTCGGGAGATTAAATATGATGGAAAACAGACCCCGGGGCCATAGGTTTCACTAGTGGCTTCTCTCAAGAGCATAAGTATTACGGTGGGTGAACAAATTACTGTTGAGCAATTGACAGAATTGAGCATAGTTATGAGAATATCTAGGTATGATCATGTATATAGGCATCACGTCTGAGACAAGTAGACCGACTCCTGCCTGCATCTACTACTATTACTCCACACATCGACCGCTATCCAGCATGCATCTAGAGTATTAAGTTCATAAGAACAGAGTAACGCTTTAAGCAAGATGACATGATGTAGAGGGATAAACTCATGCAATATGATATAAACCCCATCTTGTTATCCTTGATGGCAACAATACAATACGTGCCTTGCTGCCCCTACTGTCACTGGGAAAGGACACCGCAAGATTGAAACCAAAGCTAAGCACTTCTCCCATTGCAAGAAAGATCAATCTAGTAGGCCAAACCAAACTGATAATTCGAAGAGACTTGCAAAGATAACCAATCATACGTAAAAGAATTCAGAGAAGATTCAAATATTGTTCATAGATAAGCTTGATCATAAACCCACAATTCATCGGTCTCAACAAACACACCGCAAAAGAAGATTACATCGAATAGATCTCCACAAGAGAGGGGGAGAACATTGTATTGAGATCCAAAAAGAGAGAAGAAGCCACCTAGCTAATAACTATGGACCTGAAGGTCTGAGGTAAACTACTCACACATCATCGGAGAGGCTATGGTGTTGATGTAGAAGCCCTCCGTGATCGATGCCCCCTCCGGCGGAGGTCCGGAAAAGGCCCCAAGATGGGATCTCACGGGTACAGAAGGTTGCGGTGGTGGAATTAGGTTTTTGGCTCCGTATCTGGTAGTTTGGGGGTACATAGGTATATATAGGAGGAAGAAGTACGTTGGTGGAGCAATGTGGGGCCCATGAGGGTGGAGGGCGCGCCCAGGGGGGTAGGCGCGCCCCCTACCTCGTGCCCTCCTGGTTAATGTCTTGACGTAGGGCCCAAGTCCTCTGGATCACGTTCGTTCCGAAAATCACGTTCCCGAAGGTTTCCTTCCGTTTGGACTCCGTTTGATATTCTTTTTCTGCGAAACTCTGAAATAGGCAAAAAACAACAATTCTGGGCTGGGCCTCCGGTTAATAGGTTAGTCCCAAAAATAATATAAAAGTGTATAATAAAGCCTAATAATGTCCAAAACAGAATATAATATAGCATGGAACAGTCAAAAATTATAGATACGTTGGAGACGTATCACTGCATCACCCTTTCCTCTTCAAGGGAAAAACCAACGCAGTGCTCAAGAGGTAGCACTCATGTGCATCCGGTGAGTGTTAGCAATCATAGAAGAATATATGATGGTTCGGTATGTGGACTTGCCTAAAGGCTCCGATACGTGACCCTTCCTAAAAAGATGATGAATTGTAGTTGCAAAGTTGACCGAGAATATAGTTTGTTGGTTTCCAATAGAGTTTATGCTTTATACTTCGATAGTGTGATGAATGTTACTTATTCATGAGAAGTCTATGATAAAATTTTTATATTAAAGTTTGTTGCTGTTATAATAATTCACATGATGCTTCTATGTTCATATATTGTTTTATCGACACCTCTCTCTCTAAGCATGCGGACATGTTTTTTTTGGTTTTCGCTTGAGGACAAGCGAGGTCCAAGCTTGGGGGAGTTGATACGTCCATTTTGCATCATGTTTACCTACTGTTATTTATAATGTTTTTATTCATAATACTGCTTTCTGGAGTAATTCTAATGCCTTTTCTCTCATAATATGCAAGATACACACAAAGAGGGAGAATTCCGGCAGCTGGAAATTTGGACCTGAAAAAGCTACGCCAGGCTACCTATTCTGCACAATTCCAAATGGGCTGAACCTTCACGAGGATTTTTTATGGAATAAATAAGAAATACTGGAGCAAATAACCACCGGAGGGGGGCCACCTGGTGGGTTGTGCTTAGCCCGGCCCACCTCTGGTGCCCATCTTCTGGTATATAAGTCATTTTGACCTAGAAAAAATAGGGAGAGGACTTTTGGGATGGAGCGCCGCCGTTTCAAGGCGGAACTTGGGCAGGAGCACTTTTGCCCTCCGGTGGAGCGATTCCGCCGGGGGAACTTCGCTCCTGGAGGGGGAAATCATCATCATCATCATCATCATCACCAACAACTCTCCCATCTTGGGGAGGGCAATCTCCATCAACATATTCAACAACACCATCTCCTCTCAAACCCTAGTTCATCTCTTGTGTTCAATCTTTGTACCAGAACTATAGATTGCTGCTTGTGGGTGACTAGTAGTGTTGATTACATCTTGTAGTTGATTACTATATGGTTTATTTGGTGGAAGATTATATGTTCAGATCCAATATGCTATTTAATACCCCTTTGAGGTCACGGGAGAAATCTTGTTGCAAGTAATCATGTGAACTTGATATGTGTTCGATATTTTGATAGTGTGTATGTTGTGATTCCCTTAGTGGTGTCATGTGAACGTCAACTACATGACACTTCACCATATTTGGGCCTAAGGGAATGCATTGTGGAGTAGTTATTAGATGATGGGTTGTGAGAGTGACAGAAGCTTAAACCCTAGTTTATGCGCTATTTCGTAAGGGACCGATTGGATCCAAAAGTTTAATGCTATGGTTAGAATTCATTCTTAATACTTTTCTCATAGTTGCGGATGCTTGCGAGGGGGTTAATCATAAGTAGGAGGTTTGTTCAAGTAAGAACAACACCTAAGCATCGGTCCACCCACATATCAAATTATCAAAGTAGCGAACACGAATTGAATCAACATGATGAAAGTGACTAGATGAAATTTCCGTGTACCCTCAAGAACACTTTGCTTATTATAAGAGACTGTTTTGGCCTATCCTTTGCCTCAAAAGGATTGGGCTACCTTGCTGCACTTTTATTACTACTATCATTACTTGCTCGTTACAAATTATCTTGCTATCAAACTACTCTGTTACTTACAATTTTAGCACTTGCAGACATTACCTTGCTGAAAACCACTTGTCATTTCCTTCTGCTCCTTGTTGGGTTCTACACTCTTACTTATCGAAAAGGCTACAATTGATCCCATATACTTGTGGGTCATCAAATACCCAAATAATTTACTAGAGTCAACAATCTAGTTCACATCGCCATGTGATTAACACGCATAGTTCACATCGCCATGTGATTAATACCCGAAGAGTTTACTAGAGTCAATAATCTAGTTCACATCACCATGTGATTAACACTCCAGGAGTTCTAAGGTATGATCATGTTTTGCTTGTGAGAGAGGTTTTAGTCAACGGGTCTGTCACATTCAGATCCGTATGTATTTTGCAAATTTCTTTGTCTACAATGCTCTACATGGAGCTACTCTAGCTAATTGCTCCCACTTTCAATACGTATCTAGATTGAGACTTAGAGTCATCGGGATCAGTGTCAAAGCTTGCATCGACGTAACCCTTTACGACGAACTCTTTATCACCTCCATCACTGAGAAACATTTCCTTAGTCCTAAGGATAATTTTGATCGCTGTCCAGTGATCTACTCCTGGATCACCATTGTACCCCCTTGCCAAACTCATGGCAAGGTACACAATAGGTATGGTACACAGCATGGCATACTTTATAGAACCTATGGTTGAGGCATAGGGAATGACTTTCATTCTCTTTATCTTCTGCTCTGGTCGTTCTTTGAGTCTTACTCAACTTCACACCTTACAATACAGGAAAGAACTCCTTCTTTGACTAATCCATTTTGAACTCCTTAAAAATCTTGTCAAGGTATGTATTCATTGAAAGTCTTATCAAGCGTCTTGATCTATCTCTATAGATATTGATGCCCAATATGTAAGCAGCTTCTTCGAGGTCTTTCATTGAAAAATTCTTATTCAAGTATCCTTTTATGCTATCCAGAATTTCTATATCATTTCCAATCGGCAATATGTCATCCACCTATAATATTAGAAATGCTACAGAGCTCCCACTCACTTTCTTGTAAATACAGGATTCACCATAAGTCTGTATAAAACCATATGCTTTGATCACCTCATCAAAGCATATATTCCAACTCTGAGATGCTTGCACCAGTCCATATATGGATCGCTAGAGTTTGCACACTTTGTTAGCACCTTTAGGATCGACAAAACCTTCTGGTTGCATCATATACAACTCTTATTTAAGAAACCCATTAAGGAATGCAGTTTTGATGTCCATTTACCAGATTTCATAATCATAAAATGCGGCAATTGCTAACATATTCAGACTAACTTAAGCATCGCTACGAGTGAGAAAGTCTCATCGTAGTCAACCCCTTGAACTTGTCGAAAACCTTTCGCGACAAGTCGAGCTTTGTAGATGGTGACATTACACCATTAGCGTCTGTCTTCTTCTCGAAGATCCATATATTCTTAATGGCTTGTCGATCATCGGGCAAGTCCACCAAAGTCCACACTTTGTTCTCATACATGGATGCTATCTTAGATTTCATGGCCTCAAGCCATTTATCAAAATCTGGGCTCACCATAGCTTCTTGATAGTTCGTAGGTTCGTCATGGTCTAGTAACATGACTTCCAGAACGGGATTACCGTACCACTCTGGTGCGGATCGTGCTCTGGTTGACCTACGAGGTTCTGTAGCAACTTGATCTAAAGTTTCATGATCATTATCATTTGCTTCCTCTCTAGTTGGTGTAGGCATCACTGGAATGGTTTTCTATGATGTGCTACTTTCCAATCCGAGAGAAGGTAAGTTACCTCATCAAGTTCTACTTTTCTCCCACTCACTTCTTTTGAGAGAAACTCCTTCTCTAGAAAGGTTCCATTCTTGGCAACAAAGATCTTGCCTTCGGATCTGTGGTAGAAGGTGTACCCAATTGTTTCTTTTAGGGTATCCTATGAAGACGCACTTCTCCGATTTAGGTTCGAGCTTATCTGGCTAAAGCCTTTTAACATAAGCATTGCATCCCTAAACTTTAAGAAATGACACCTTAGGTTTCTTGCCAAACCATAGATCATATGGTGTCATCTCAATGGATTTAGACTGTGCCCTATTTAACGTGAATGCAGCTGTCTCTAATGCATAACCCCAAAACGATAGTGGTAATCAGTAAGAGACATCATAGATCGCACCATACGTAATAAAGTACGATTACGACATTCGGACACACCATTACGCTGTGGTGTTCCAGGTGGCGTGAGTTGTGAAACTATTCCACATTGTTTTTAAATGAAGGCCAAACTCGTAACTCAAATATTCACCTCCACTATCAGGTCGTAGAAACTTTATTTTCTTGTTATGATGATTCTCCACTTCACTCTAAAGTTCTTTGAACTTTTTAAATGTTTCAGACTTGTGTTTCATCAAGTAGGTATACCCATACCTACTCAAATCATCTGTGAAGGTCAGAAAATAATTATACCCGCCGCGTGTTTCAACACTCATCGGACCACATACATCGGTATGTATTATTTCCAATAAGTCATTGGCTCGCTCCATTGTTCCGGGGAACAGAGTTTTAGTCATCTTGCCCATGAGGCATGGTTCGCAAGTATCAAATAATTCATAATAAAGTGATTCCAAAAGTCCATCCGCATGGAGTTTCTTCATGCGCTTTACACCAATATGACCTAAACGACAGTGCACTATCATTATCAACTTTGCATCTTTTGGCATCAATATTATGAATATGTGTATCACTACGATCAATATTCAATAAACCATTTACATTGGGTGTATGACCATAGAAGGTTTTATTCATGTAAACAGAACAACAATTATTCTCTGACTTAAATGAATAACCGTATTGCAATAGATATGATCTAATCATATTCATGCTCAACGCAAACACCAAATAACATTTATTTAGGTTCAACACTAATCCCGAAGGTAGAGTGAGTGTGCGATGGTGATCGTATCAACCTTGGAATTAATTCCAACACACATCGTCACCTTGCCCTTAACTAGTCTCTGTTTATTCTACAACTCCTGTTTCGAGTTACTAATCTTAGCAACTGAACCGGTATCAAATACCCAAATGCTACTACGAACACTAGTAAGGTACACATCACTAATCTGTATATCAAATATACCTTTGTTCACTTTGCCGTCCTTCTTATCCGCCCAAAGTTTGGGGCAGTTCCGCTTCCAGTGACCATTTCCTTTGCAGTCGAAGCACCCAGTTTCAGGCTTGGGTCCAACTTTGGGCTTCTTCACGGGAGTGGCAACTTGCTTGCCATTCTTCTTGAAGTTCCCTTTCTTTCCCTTTGCCCTTTTTCTTGAAACTAGTGGTCTTGTTAACCATCAACACTTGATGCTCTTTCTTGATTTCTACCTTCGCCGATTTCAGCATCGCGAAGAGCTTGGGAATCATTTTCGTCATCCCTTGCATATTATAGTTCATCACGAAGTTCTAGTAGCTTGGTGATAGTGACTAGAGAACTCTGTCAATCACTATCTTATCTAGAAGATTAACTCCCACTTGATTCAAGTGATTGTAGTACCCAGATATTCTGAGCACGTGCTCACTGGCTGAGCTATTCTCCTCCATCTTGTAGGCAAAGTACTTGTCAGAGGTCTCATACCTCTTAACACGGGCATGAGTCTGAAATACCAATTTCAGCTCTTGGAACATCTGATATGCTCCATGGCGTTCATAACTTTTTTGAAGTCCCGGTTCTAAGCCGTAAAGCATGGCACACTTGAACTATTAAGTAGTCATCATATCGAGCTTGCCAAACATTCATAACGTCTGCATCTGCTCCTGCAATAGGTCTATCACCTCGCGATGCATCAAGGACATAATTTTCTGTGCAGCAATGAGGATAATCCTCAGATCAGGGACCCAGTCCGCATCATTGCTACTATCATCTTTCAACTTATTTTTCTCAAGGAACATATCAAAAAATAGTGGAGCTACATCGCGAGCTATTGATCTATAACATAATTTGCAAATACTATCAGGACTAAGTTCATGATAAATTAAGTTCAATTTAATCAAATTACAAATGAACTCCCACTTAAATAAACATCCCTCAAGTTATCTAAGTGATACGTGATCCAAATCAACTAACCCATGCCCGATCATCACGTGAGATGGGGTAGTGATCAATGGTGAACATCGCTATGTTGATCATATCTACTATATAACTCATGTTTGACCTTTCGGTCTCCAGTTTTCCGAGACCATGCATGTACATGCTAGGCTCATCAAGTTTAACCCAAGTATTTTGCATGTGCAAAACTGTCTTACACCCATTGTATGTGAACGTAGAGTCTATCACACCCGATCATCATGTGGTGTCTCGAAATGATGAACTTTCACAACGGTGCATACTCGGGGAGAACACTTATATCTTGAAATTTAGTGAAGGGATAATCTTATAATGCTACCATCGTTCTAAGAAAAATAAGATGCATAAAAGATAAACATCACATACAATCAAAATATGTGACATGATATGGCCATCATCATCTCGTGCTTTTGATCTCCATCTCCAAAGCATGGTCATGATCTCCATCGTCACCGGCTCGACACCTTGATCTCCATCGTTGCGTCGTGGTCGTCTCACTAACTATTGCTTCTACAACTATTGCTAACGCATAGCGATAAAGTAAAGCAATTACATGGCGTTTGCATTTCATACAATAAAGACACAACCATAAGGCTCCTGCCGGTTGCCGATAAATTACAAAACATGATCATCTCATACAATAACGTATATCACTGATACGTCTCCAACGTATCTATAATTTTTTATTGTTCCATGCTATTATATTATCTGTTTTGGATGTTTAATGGGCTTTAATATGCTCTTTTATATTACTTTTGGGACTAACCTATTAACCGAAGGCCCATTGCAAATTGCTGTTTTTTTGCCTATTTCAGTGTTTCGCAGAAAAGGAATATCAAACGGAATCCAAACAGAATGAAACCTTCGCGAGGATCTTTCTTGGGACAAACGCAACCCAGGAGACTTGGAGTGGAAGTCTGGAACTCCGCGAGAAAGCCACGAGGCAGGAGGGCGCGCCCCCACCCTCGTGGACCCCTCGCAGCTCCACCGACCTACTTCTTTCGCCTATATATACTCTTATGCCCTGAAAACATCCAGGGGAGCCATGAAACCACTTTTCCACCGCCTCAACCTTCTGTACCCGTGAGATCCCATCTTGGGGCCTTTTCCGGCGATCTGCCGGAGGGGGATTCGATCACGGAGGGCTTCTACATCAACACCATAGCCTCTCCGATGATGTGTGAGTAGTTTACCACAGACCTTCGGGTCCATAGTTATTAGCTAGATGGCTTCTTCTCTCTCTTTGGTTCTCAATACAAAGTTCTCCTCGATGTTCTTGGAGATCTATTCGATGTAATAATTTTTGCGGTGTGTTTGTTGAGATCCGATGAATTGTGGGTTTATGATCAAGATTATCTATGAACAATATTTGATTCTTCTCTGGGTTCTTATATGCATGATTTTATATCTTTGCAAGTCTCTTCGAATTATCAGTTCGGTTTGGCCTACTAGATTGATCTTTCTTGCAATGGGAGAAGTGCTTAGCTTTGGGTTCAATCTTGCGGTGTCCTTTCCCAATGACTGTAGGGGCAGCAAGGCATGTATTGTATTTTTGCCATCGAGGATAAAAAGATGGGGTTTATATCATATTGCTTGAGTTTATCCCTCTACATCATGTCATCTTGCTTAATGCGTTACTCTGTTCTTATGAACTTAATACTCTAGATGCATGCTGAATAGCGGTCGATGTGTGGAGTAATAGTAGTAGATGCAGAATCATTTCGGTCTACTTGACACGGACATGATGCCTATGTTCATGATCATGCCTAGATATTCTCATAACTATGCGCTTTTCTATCAATTGCTCGGCAGTAATTTGTTCACCCACCGTAATATATGCTATCTTGAGAGAAGCCACTAGTGAAACCTATGGCCCCCGGGTCTACTTTACATCATATTAGTTTCCTGTCAACTAGCTATTTCTGTCGCCATTTATTTTGCAATCTTTATTTTCCAATCTACACAACAAAAGTACCAAAAATATTTATCTTATTATCTTTATCAGATCTTACTTTTGCAAGTGGCCGTGAAGGGATTGACAACCCCTTTATCGCGTTGGTTGCAAGGTTCTTAATTGTTTGTGCAGGTACTAGGCGATTTGAGTGTAGTCTCCTACTGGATTGATACCTTGGTTCTCAAAAACTGAGGGAAATACTTACGCTACTTTGCTGCATCACCCTTTCCTCTTCAAGGGAAAACCAACGCATGCTCAAGAGGTAGCAAGAAGGATTTCTGGCGCCGTTGCCGGGGAGATCTACGCACAAGTCAAGACATACCAAGTACCCTTCACAAACTCTTCTCCCTCGCATTACATTATTTGCCATTTGCCTCTCATTTTCCTCTCCCCCACTTCACCTTTGCCGTTTTATTCGCCCTCTTCCATTCGGTTCCTTTTGCTTATCTTTTGTGTGTTCGCTTTTTGTGCGATTTGTTGCCATCATGTCTGAAACTGGGGAGGTTATCATTGATAAGGATAATAGTAATAACGGGGGAAACTTTGATGCTTTTTATGATCCTCATGAAGAACCTACTATTTTACACACTAAAAAGTTTCGGATTGGTAGTGGTAATATTATTGGAAAAGGAGTTATTCAAGATTTCTTTACTTGTGCCGGTGCCCTGCCCACTATGGGTGGGTCTATTCTTCATAGAACTAGTAGTCTTGCGGATGCTATATCTTTGCTCGTAGTTGAACTTGAGAGACAGTTTATTCATATGCATCCTTGCATACAAAGGATTTTTCTAGAATTTTCCAATATTGAGCATTCTTCTGTTAAGCGTGCGGCTACTATCTTTTTAGCACATGAGTTCAGATTATTAATGAAAGAGGCCAATGAAATTTTTGCGCATTGTAGGGTGGACGCTAGTCATCCTCCCATAGAAGCTATCCTTTTTAATCAAGAAGATGTAATGCGTTTACGATCTTTAGATCATGTTGCTTATAATGAAAATCTTAGAAAGAAGGTTCCTACCAATGTTCTAGTTGATAGAATCTCTGAACTTAATGATGATTTTGCTATACAGAATAATGGGTTAGGATTTCCTCTTGAACATAGGCTCATAACTTTTTGCCAAAAGAACGCTTATAATGATGAATTAGTTGTGCAATATTAGGGGCCAAAGGAGGAAGCACTACCTCCCGAGCTTGATCTTGGGGACTTTTGCCCCATTAAATTTAGCCCTTTTGATTACTTTTGCCTGCCGCAAAGAAAGCTTGCTGCTGAACGTAGGGAGTATGAGATGAGTTTTCGTGATTTGCCTTATCATTATGACAATACCTAGATCTATTCTTGTTTTTGTGCCTAGCTAGGGGCGTTAAACGATAGCGCTTGTTGGGAGGCAACCCAATTTTATTTTTGTTTCTTACTTTTGTTCCTGTTTAGTAATAAATAATTCATCTAGCCTCTGGTTATATGTGGTTTTATGTTTTAATTAGTGTTTGTGCCAAGTAAAACCTATAGGATCTTCTTGGATGATAATTATTTGATCTTGCTGAAAAAGACATAAACTTTCTACTCACGAAAACAATTGTTAAAAATCACCAGAAAGTGATAAATACTGATTCCAATTGAAGTAGATCAATAAAGAAATTATCTAGGTCTTCCTATTTTTGCAGAATTTTTGGAGTTACAGAAGTATGTGTTTGATACAGATTACTACAGACTGTTCTATTTTTGGCAGATTCTGTTTTTCGTGTGTTGTTTGCTTATTTTAATGAATCTATGGCTAGTGTCGGGGGGTATGAACCATAGAGAAGTTGGAATACAGTAGGTTTAACACCAATATAAATAAACAATGAGTTCATTACAGTACCTTAAAGTGGTGATTTGTTTTCTTATACTAATGGAGCTCATGAGATTTTCTGTTGAGTTTTGTGTTGTGAAGTTTTCAAGTTTTTGGGTAAAGATTTGATGGATTTTGGAATAAGGAGTGGCAAGAGCCTAAGCTTGGGGATGCCCAAGGCACCCCAAGGTAAAATTCAAGGACAACCAAAAGCCTAAGCTTGGGGATGCCCCAGAAGGCATCCCCTCCTTCGTCTATGTCTATCGGTAACTTTACTTGAGGCTATATTTTTATTCAACACATGATATGTGTTTTGCTTGGAGCGTCTTGTATGATTTGAGTCTTTTGTTTTTAGTTTACCACAATCATCCTTGCTGTACATACCTTTTGGAGAGACACACATGAATCGGAATTTATTAGAATACTCTATGTGCTTCACTTATATCTTTTGAGCTATATAATTTTGCTCTAGTGCTTCACTTATATCTTTTAGAGCACGGTGGTGGTTTTATTTTATAGAAATTATTGATCTCTCATGCTTCACTTATATTATTTTGAGAGTCTTTTAGAACAACATGGTAATTTGCTTTGGCTATAAAATTAGTCCTAATATGATGGGTATCCAAGATGGGTATAATAAAAACTTCCATATATAGTGCATTGAATACCATGAGAAGTTCGATACTTGATGATTGTTTTGAGATAGGAAGATGGTAATATTAGAGTCGTGCTAGTTGAGTAATTGTGAATTTGAGAAATTCTTGTGTTGAAGTTTGCAAGTCCCGTAGCATGCACGTATGGTAACCGTTGTGTGACAAAATTGAAGCATGAGGTGTTTCTTTGATTGTCCTCCTTATGAGTGGCGGTCGGGGACAAGCGATGGTCTTTTCCTACCAATCTATCCCCATAGGAGCATGCGCGTAGTGCTTGGTTTTTGATGACTTGTAGATTTTTGCAATAAGTATGTGAGTTCTTTATGACTAATGTTGAGTCCATGGATTACACGCACTCTCACCTTCCATCATTGCTAGCCTCTTCGGTACCGTGCATTGCCCTTTCTCACCTTGAGAGTTGGTGCAAACTTCGCCGGTACATCCAAACCCCGTGATATGATATGCTCTATCACACATAAACCTCCTTATATCTTCCTCAAAACAGCCAGCATACCTACCTATTATGGCATTTCCATAGCCATTCCGAGGTATATTGCCATGCAACTTTCCACCGTTCCGTTTATTATGACACGCTTCATCATTGTCATATTGCCTTGCATGATCATGTAGTTGACATCGTATTTGTGGCAAGGCCACCATGCATAATTTTTCATACATGTCACTCTTGATTCATTGCCCATCCCGGTACACCGCCGGAGGCACTCATATAGAGTCATATTTTGTTCTTGTATTGAGTTGTAAATAAATAGAAGTGTGATGATCATCATTATTAGAGCATTGTCCCGTGTGAAAAAAAGAGAAAGGCCAAAAAAAGGGAAGGCCCAAAAAAAGGGACAATGATACTATCCTTTTTCCACATTTGTGCTTCAAAGTAGCACCATGATCTTTATGATAGAGAGTCTCTTATTTTGTCACTTTCATATACTAGTGGGAATTTTTAATTATAGAACTTGGCTTGTATATTCCAACAATGGGCTTCCTCAAATGCCCTAGGTCTTCGTGAGCAAGCAAGTTGGATGCACACCCACTTAGTTTCTTTTTGTTGAGCTTTCATACATTTATAGGTCTAGTGCGTCCATTGCATGGCAATCCCTACTCCTCGCATTGACATCAATTGATAGGCATCTCCATAGCCCGTCGATGTGAGACTTTCTCCTTTTTTGTCTTATCCACACAACCTCCATCATCATATTCTATTCCACCCATAGTGCTATGTCCATGGCTCACGCTCATATATTACGTGAAAGTTGAAAAAAGTTTGAGAATACTAAAGTATGAAACAATTGCTTGGCTTGTCATCGGGGTTGTGCAAGATGAGAGCATTTTGTGTGACGAAAATGAAACATGGCTTAATTATATGATTTTGTAGGGATGAGCTTTCTTTGGCCATGTTATTTTGAGAAGACATAATTGCTTAGTTAGTATGCTTGAAGTATTATTATTTTTATGTCAATATTAAACTTTTGTCTTGAATCTTTCGGATCTGAACATTCATGCCACAATAAAGAAAATTACATTGAAAATTATGCTAGGTAGCATTCCACATCAAAAATTCTGTTTTTATCATTTACCTACTTGAGGACGAGCAGGAATTAAGCTTGGGGATGCTTGATAAGTCTCCAACGTATCTATAATTTTTGATTGTTCCATGATATTATATTAACTATTTTGGATGTTTAATGGGCTTTAATATGCTCTTTTATATTATTTTTGGGACTAACCTATTAACCGAAGGCCCAGTGCAAATTGCTGACTTTTGCATATTTCAGTGTTTCGCAGAAAAGGAATATCCAACGGAATCCAAACGGAATGAAACCTTCGCGAGGATCTTTCTTGGAACAAACGCAACCCAGGAAACTTGGAGTGGAAGTCTGGAACTCCGCGAGGAAGCCACAAAGCAGGAGGGTGCGCCCAGGGGGGTAGGCGCGCCCCCACCCTCGTGGGCCCCTCGCAACTCCACCGACCTACTTCTTTCGCCTATATATACTCTTATTCCCTGGAAACATCCAGGGAGCCACGAAACCACTTTTCCACCGCTGTGATACGTCTCCAACGTATCTATAATTTTTGATTGCTCCATGCTATATTATCTTCTGTTTTGGACATTATTGGGCTTTATTATACAGTTTTATATTATTTTTGAGGCTAACCTATTAACCGGAGGCCTAGCCCAGAATTGCTGTTTTTTGCGTATTTCAGAGTTTCGCAGAAAAAGAATATCAAACGGAGTCCAAACGGAATGAAACCTTCGGGAACGTGATTTTCGGAATGAACATGATCCAGAGGACTTGGACCCTACGTCAAGAAAGCTACCAGGAAGCCACGAGGTAGGGGGCGCGCCTACCCCACTAGGCGCGCCCTCCACCCTTGTGGGCCCCACGTTGCTCCACCGACGTACTCCTTCCTCCTATATATACCTACGTACCCCCAAACTACCAGATACGGAGCCAAAAACCTAATTCCACCGCCGCAACCTTCTGTACCCGTGAGATCCCATCTTGGGGCCTGTTCTGGAGCTCCGCCGGAGGGGGCATCGATCACGGAGGGCTTCTACATCAACACCATAGCCTCTCTGATGATGTGTGAGTAGTTTACTCAGACCTTCGGGTCCATAGTTATTACCTAGATGGCTTCCTCTCTCTTTTTGGATCTCAATACAATGTTGTCCCCCTCTCTTGTGGAGATCTATTCGATGTAATCTTCTTTTGCGGTGTGTTTGTTGAGACCGATGAATTGTGGGTTTATGATCAAGTTTATCTATGAACAATATTTGAATCTTCTGAATTCTTTTATGTATGATTGGTTATCTTTGCAAGTCTCTTCGAATTATCAGTTTGGTTTGTCCTACTAGATTGATCTTTCTTGCAATGGGAGAAGTGCTTAGCTTTGGGTTCAATCTTGCGGTGTCCTTTCCCAGTGACAGTAAGGGCAGCAAGGCACGTATTGTATTGTTGCCATCAAGGATAACAAGATGGGGTTTATATCATATTGCATGAGTTTATCCCTCTACATCATGTCATCTTGCTTAAAGCGTTACTCTGTTCTTATGAACTTAATACTCTAGATGCATGCTGGATAGCGGTCGATGTGTGGAGTAATAGTAGTAGATGCAGGCAGGCGTCAGTCTACTTGTCTCCGACGTGATGCCTATATACATGATCATACCTAGATATTCTCATAACTACGCTCAATTCTGTCAATTGCTCAACAGTAATTTGTTCACCCACCGTAAAATACTTATGCTCTTGAGAGAAGCCACTAGTGAAATCTATGGCCCCCGGGTCTATTTTCCATCATATTAATCTCCCGACAACAAGCTATTTCTGTCGTCGTTTTTATTACTTTCTTTACTTTGCATCTTTATCATAAAAATACCAAAATATTATCCTATCATATCTATCAGTTATCACTCTCGTAAGTGACCGTGTAGGGATTGACAACCCCTTATCGCGTTGGTTGCGAGGATTTATTTGTTTGTGTAGATGCGAAGGACTCGTGTGTGGCCTCCTACTGGATTGATACCTTGGTTCTCAAAAACTAAGGGAAATACTTACGCTACTTTGCTGCCTCACCCTTTCCTCTTCAAGGGAAAACCAAGGCAGTGCTCAAGAGGTAGCAAGAAGGATTTCTGGCGCCGTTGTCGGGGAGGTCTACGCAAAAGTCAACATACCAAGTACCCATCACAAACCCTTATCTCCCGCATTACATTATTTGCCATTTTCCTCTCGTTTTCCTCTCCCCCACTTCACCCTTGCCGTTTTATTCGCCCTCTCTTTTCCGTTCGCCTCCTTTTCATTCGTTTGCTTGTCATTATGGCTAGTCCTCTATCTTCTCCGTTGTCTCCCGAGAATGAAGTTCTAAATTTTAAGCAAAGGGAGGGAGAAAATCTAAAAGACGCTTGGTATAGAATTTGCAATGCTCAAAATAGATCTACCAGGAAGCAATCTACTTCCGTTCTTCTTCGCAATTTTTATGTAGGCGCTACTCCTTGGTACAGATATATCCTTGATACCATTACCGGAGGGAATTTCTTGGGTAGCCATACTTTTGATTCTTATAATGCTATCATAGATTTGTTTGGCTCACCACCTCTTTTGGTTAATGGAACTATGTTAACTTTGGAGCATGTAATGCAAAGACTTGAAATTATTGAAAATTAAGTTGCTATCATAGAGTTAATTGAAAATCTGGATAAAAAGATCCACAACCAAATTACCCAATATGGATCTAAAGTAGGAGTCACTTTGAAAAATATTAAGGAGAAGGAACCCATAGTTAATGAAAGAATAAATCAAGATTCCACTAGAATCGATAAACTTGAGGGTATCATTACCAACTTGGGAACCGCTTTTTCTTCCGTAAAGAATAATCCAAGTCCTACAACTAAAATTGCCAAGCTTATGTATGTTCCTAAAAACAAGGGAGAATCCTCTAGTAAGGAAACTGCGGATCTCAAGTCTATAAGTATTCATCCCAATCTTTTTGCTATCATTAAGGAACCATTTGCTACAAATGAGTTTTTCGATTTTGTGCCTAGGAATTTGATAATTAATAAAAAGAAAGAATCTCCTAAGGGTGATAGATGTCTTATTAAAGAGTTGCTTACCAAAGATGGCAATACCTAGATCTATCCTTGTTATTATGCCTAGCTAGGGCGTTAAACGATAGCGCTTATTGGGAGGCAACCCAATTTTATTTTTAGTTTTTTTTTGCTTTTTGCTTCTGTTTAGGAATAAATATTTGTTCTAGCCTCTGGTTAGATGTGTTTTTATATTTTAATTAGTGTTTGTGCCAAGTTTAACCTATAGGATCTTCTTGGATGATAGTTATTTGATCTTGCAGAAAATTCCAGAAACTTTCTGTTCACGAAAATAATTGTTAAAAATCACCAGAACGTGATAAAATATTGATTCCAATTGCTGCTGATCAATACACAAATTTTCTAGGTCGTCCTATTTTGGCTGATTTTTTGGAGTTCCAGAAGTTTGCGTTAGTTACAGATTACTACAGACTGTTCTGTTTTTGACAGATTCTGTTTTTCGTGTCTTGTTTGCTTATTTTGATGAATCTATGGCTAGTAAAATTATTTATAAACCATAGAGAAGTTGGAATACATTAGGTTTAATACCAATATAAATAAAGAATGAGTTAATTACAGTACCTTGAAGTGGTCTTTTGTTTTCTTTCGCTAACGGAGCTCACGAGATTCTCTGCTGAGTTTTGTGTTGTGAAGTTTTCAAGTTTTGGGTGAAAGATTTGATGGATTATGGAACAAGGAGTGGCAAGAGCCTAAGCTTGGGGATGCCCATCTCACCCCCAAGATAATCTAAGGACACCAAAAAGCCAAAGCTTGGGGATGCCCCGGAAGGCATCCCCTCTTTCATCTACTTCCATCGGTAACTTTACTTGGAGCTATATTTTTATTCACCACATGATATGTGTTTTGCTTGGAGCGTCTTGTATGATTTGAGTCTATGATTTTTAGTTTACCAAAATCATCTTTGATGTACACACCTTTTGAGAGAGATACACATGATTCGGAAATTATTAGAATACTCTATGTGCTTCACTTATATCTTTTGAGTTATATAGTTTTTGCTCTAGTACTTCACTTATATCTTTTAGAGTACGGTGGTGGATTTGTTTTATAGAAACTATTGATCTCTCATGCTTCACTTAGATTATTTTGAGAGTCTTAAATAGCATGGTAATTTGCTTAAATAATCATAATATGCTAGGTATTCAAGATTAGTAAAAACTTTCTTATGAGTGTTTTGAATACTAAGAGAAGTTTGATGCTTGATGATTGTTTTCAGACATGGAGGTAGTGATATTAAAGTTGTGCTAGTTGAGTAGTTGTGAATTTGAGAAATACTTGTGTTGAAGTTTTCAAGTCCCGTAGCATGCACGTATGGTAAACGTTATGTAACAAATTTGAAACATGAGGTGTTCTTTGATTGTCCTCCTTATGAGTGGCGGTCGGGGACGAGCGATGGTCTTTTCCTACCAATCTATCCCCCTAGGAGCATGCGCGTAGTGCTTGGTTTTTGATGACTTGTAGATTTTTGCAATAAGTATGTGAGTTCTTTATGACTAATGTTGAGTCCATGGATTATACGCACTCTCACCTTTCCATCATTGCTAGCCTCTTCGGTACCGTGCATTGCCCTTTCTCACATTGAGAGTTGGTGCAAACTTCGCCGGTGCATCCAAACCCCGTGATATGATACGCTCTTTCACACATAAACCTCCTTATATCTTCCTCAAAACAGCCACCATACCTACCTATTATGGCATTTCCATAGCCATTCCGAATTATATTGTCATTCAACTTTCCACCGTTCCGTTTATCATGACACGTTCATCCTTGTCATATTGCTTTGCATGATCATGTAGTTCACATAGTATTTGTGGCAAAGCCACCGTTCATAATTCTTTCATACATGTCACTCTTGGTTCATTGCATATCCTGGTACACCGCCGGAGGCATTCATATAGAGTCATACTCTGTTCTAGTATCGAGTTGTAATCATTGAGTTGTAAATAAATAGAAGTGTGATGATCACCATTTTCTAGAGCATTGTCCCAAGTGAGGAATATAAAAAAAGAGAAAGGCCATAAAAAAAGAGAAGGTCCAAAAAAATGAGAGAAAAAGAGAGAAGGGACAATGTTACTATCCTTTTACCACATTTGTGCTTCAAAATAGCACCATAATCTTCATGATAGAGAGTCTCTTATTTTGTCACTTTCATATACTAGTGGGAATTTTTCATTATAGAACTTGGCTTGTATATTCCAACAATGGGCCTCCTCAAGTGCCCTAGGTCTTCGTGAGCAAGCAAGTTGGATGCACACCCACTTAGTTTCTTTTGTTGAGCTTTCATATATTTATAGCTCTAGTGCATCCGTTGCATGGAAATCCCTACTCCTTGCATTAACATCAATCGATGGGCATCTCCATAGCTCATTGATTAGCCTCGTTGATGTGAGACTTTCTCCTTTTTGCCTTCTCCACATAACCCCCATCATCATATTTTATCCACCCATAGTGCTATATCCATGGCTCACGCTCATGTATTGCGTGAAGGTTGAAAAAGTTTGAGATTACTAAAGTATGAAACAATTGCTTGGCTTGTCATCGGGGTTGTGCATGATGAGAGCATTCTTGTGTGACGAAAATGGAGCATGACTAAACTATATGATTTTGTAGGGATGAACTTTCTTTTGGCCATGTTATTTTGAGAGGACATAATTGCTTAGTTAGTATGCTTGAAGTATTATTATTTCTATGTCAATATTGAACTTTTATCTTGAATCTTTCGGATCTGAATATTCATACCACAATTAAGAAGAATTACATTGAAATTATGCCAAGTAGCATTCCACATCAAAAATTCTGTTTTTATCATTTACCTACCCGAGGACGGGCAGGAATTAAGCTTGGGGATGCTTGATACGTCTCGAACGTATCTATAATTTTTGATTGCTCCATGCTATATTATCTTCTGTTTTGGACATTATTGGGCTTTATTATACACTTTTATATTATTTTTGTGACTAACCTATTAACCGGAGGCCCAGCCCAGAATTGTTGTTTTTTGCCTATTTCAGAGTTTCGCGGAAAAAGAATATCAAACGGAGTCCAAACGGAAGGAAACCTTCGGGAACGTGATTTTCGGAACGAACATGATCCAGAGGACTTGGACCCTACGTCAAGAAAGCTACCAGGAAGCCACGAGGTAGGGGGCGCGCCTACCCCCTGGGCGCGCCCTCCACCGTCGTGGGCCCCACGTTGCTCCACCGACATACTCCTTCCTCCTATATATACCTACGTACCCCCAAACTACCAGATACGGAGCCAAAAACCTAATTCCACCGCCGCAACCTTCTGTACCCGTGAGATCCCATCTTGGGGCCTGTTCCGGAGCTCCGCCGAATGGGGCATCGATCACGGAGGGCTTCTACATCAAAACCATAGCCTCTCCGATGATGTGTGAGTAGTTTACCTCAGACCTTCGGGTCCATAGTTATTAGCTAGATGGCTTCCTCTCTCTTTTTGGATCTCAATACAATGTTCTCCCCTCTCTTGTGGAGATCAATTCGATGTAATCTTCTTTTGCGGTGTGTTTGTTGAGACTGATGAATTTTGGGTTTATGATCAAGTTTATCTATGAACAATATTTGAATCTTCTGAATTCTTTTATGTATGATTGGTTATCTTTGCAAGTCTCTTCGAATTATCAGTTTGGTTTGGCCTACTAGATTGATCTTTCTTGCAATGGACGAAGTGCTTAGCTTTGGGTTCAATCTTGCGGTGTCCTTTCCCAGTGACAGTAGGGGCAACAAGGCACGTATTGTATTGTTGCCATCGAGGATAACAAGATGGGGTTTATATCATATTGCATGAGTTTATCCCTCTACATCATGTCATCTTGCTTAAAGCGTTACTCTGTTCTTATGAACTTAATACTCTAGATGCATGCTGGATAGCGGTCGATGTGTGGAGTAATAGTAGTAGATGCAAGCAGGAGTCGGTCTGCTTGTCTCGGACGTGATGCCTATATGCATGATCATACCTAGATATTCTCATAACTATGCTCAATTCTGTCAATTGCTCAACAGTAATTTGTTCACCCATCGTAAAATACTTATGCTCTTGAGAGAATCCACTAGTGAAATCTATGGCCCCTGGTCTATTTTCCATCATATTAATCTCCCGACAACAAGCTATTTCTGGCGCCGTTTTTATTACTTTCTTTACTTTGCATCTTTATCATAAAAATACCAAAAATATTATCTTATCATATCTATCAGATCTCACTCTCGTAAGTGACCGTGTAGGGATTGATAACCCCTTATCGCGTTGGTTGCGAGGATTTATTTGTTTGTGTAGGTGCGAGGGACTCGTGCGTGGCCTCCTACTGGATTGATACCTTGGTTCTCAAAAACTGAGGGAAATACTTACGCTACTTTGCTGCATCACCCTTTCCTCTTCAAGGGAAAACCAACTCAGTGCTCAAGAGGTACCACGCCGCAACCTTCTCTACCCATGAGATCCCATCTTGGGGCCTTTTCCGGCGATCTACCGGAGGGGGATTCGATCACGGAGGGCTTCTACATCAACACCATAGCCTCTCCGATGATGTGTGATTAGTTTACCACAGACCTTCGAGTCCATAGTTGTTAGCTAGATGGCTTCTTCTCTCTCTTTGGTTCTCAATACAAAGTTCTCCTCGATGTTCTTGGAGATCTATTCGATGTAATACTTTTTGCGGTGTTTTTGTCGAGATCCGATGAATTGTGGGTTTATGATCAAGATTATCTATGAACAATATTTGATTCTTCTCTGAATTCTTATATGCATGATTTGATATCTTTGCAAGTCTCTTCGAATTATCAGTTCGGTTTGGTCTACTAGATTGATCTTTCTTGCAATGGGAGAAGTGCTTAGCTTTTGGTTCAATCTTGCGGTGTCCTTTCCCAGTGATAGTAGGGGCAGCAAGGCACGTATTGTATTGTTGCCATCGAGGATAAAAAGATGGGGTTTATATCATATTGCTTGAGTTTATCCCTGTGACGCCCCCGATTCAATCGTACACTAATCATACACGCAAACGTGTACGATCAAGATCAGGGACTCACGGGAAGATATCACAACAGAACTCTAAAAATAAAATAAGTCATACAAGCATCATAATACAAGCCAGGGGCCTCGAGTGCTCGAATACAAGTGCTCGATCATAGATGAGTCAGCGGAAGCAACAATATCTGAGTACAGACATAAGTTAAACAAGTTTGCCTTAAGAAGGCTAGCACAACCTGGGATACAGATCGAAAGAGGCGCAGGCCTCCTGCCTGGGATCCTCCTAAACTACTCCTGCTCGTCGTCTGCGGCCTGCATGTAGTAGTAGGCACCTCTGGTGTAGTAGGAGTTGTCATCGACGGTGGCGTCTGGCTCCTGGGCTCCAACCTCTGGTTGCGACAAGCAGGTAAAAAGGAAAGGGGGAAAGAGGGAGAAAAGCAACCGTGAGTACTCATCCAAAGTACTCGCAAGCAAGGATCTACACTACTTATGCATGGGTATCTCTATAAAGGGGCAATATCAGTGGACTGAACTGCAGAAAGCCAGAATAAGAGGGGGATAACTAATCCTATCGAAGACTACGCTTCTGGCAGCCTCCATCTTGCAGCATGTAGAAGAGAATAGATGATAAGTTCACCAAGTATCATCGCATAGCATAATCCTACCCGGCGATCCTCTCCTTGTCGACCTGTGAGAGAGCGATCACCGGGTTGTATCTGGCACTTGGAAGGGTGTGTTTTATTAAGTATCCGGTTCTAGTTGTCATAAGGTCAAGGTACAACTCCAAGTCATCCTGTTACCGAAGATCACGACTATTCGAATAGATAAACCTCCCTGCAGGGGTGCACCACATAACCCAACACGCTTGATCCCATTTGGCCGGACACACTTTCCTGGGTCATGCCCGGCCTCGGAAGATCAACACGTCGCAGCCCTACCTAGGCACAACAACGAGGTCAGCACGCCGGTCTAAATCCTATGACGCAGGGGTCTGGGCCCATCGCCCATTGCACACCTGCATGTTGCGAGGGCAGCCGGAAGCAGACCTAGCAACCTCCATTACAAAGGAAGTCACGTTACGCGGTCCAATCTGGCGCGTGCCGCTCAGTCGCTGACGTCACGAAGGCTTCGGGTGATACCACGACGTCGAGTGCCCATATCTTTCCCACGTAGTTGGTTAGTGCGTATAGACCAAATGGCCAAACTCAGATCAAATACCAAGATCTCGTTAAGCGTGTTATTATGAAGTAACCGCGGACGCCGACCAGGGCCAGGCCCACCTCTCTCCTAGGTGGGCTCAACCTGCCCTGCCGCTCCGCCACAAAGTAACAGTCGGGGGCCGTCGGGAACCCAGGCCCACCTCTACCGGGATGGAGCCACCTGTCCCTTCAGCCCCCATCTCCGAACAGTATCATAAGTAATGTAACAGTATAAAGTATATAGCATATGCCCGTGATCACCTCCCGAAGTGATCACGGCCCAGTAGTATAGCATGGCAGACGGACAAGAGTGTAGGGCCACTGATGGAACACTAGCATCCTATACTAAGCATTAGGATAGCAGGTAAGGGTAACAACAGTAGTAGGAAGGACAGGCTATACATCAGGATTGGATTAACGGAAAGTAGTAACATGCTACACTACTCTAATGCAAGCAGTAGAGAGAAGAATAGGCGACATATGGTGATCAAGGGGGGCATGCCTGGTTGCTCTGGCAAGAGAAGGGTTCGTCGTCGATGTAGTCGATCACAAGGGTACCAGCAGCGGTCTCGGAGTCTACCGGAAAGAAGTAACAGAGGAGGGACACAATAAATAACAGAGCAATCAAAGCATCACAAAGCATAACATGGCAATACGTGGTGCTAGGGGTGACCTAACGCAGTACTAGGCGATACTGGCGAAGAGGGGAAACATCCGGGAAAGTATCCCCGGTGTTTCGCGTTTTCAGACAGACGATCCGGAGGGGGAAAGTTGCAGGTTCGCTATGCTAGGGACGCGTGGCAGACGAACGGTCTGCGTATTCAGATTCGTCTCGTCGCTCTGAGCAACTTTCATGTACAAAGTATTTTCATCCGAGTTACGGATTATTTTATATTAATTTATAAAGATTTAATCATTTTCTAGATTTCCTGGATTTAATTCAATTCGAAATTCGTTTAAATAATAAATGCTATGGGTACACAGAAGTGTACCCAAAGAGGTGCTAGTGAGGCTGACAGGTGGGGCTAGTTGACTGGGTCAACTGCCCAGTCAGGAGAGGTTGATAGTGGGGTCCAGGGGCTGAGTCAGCAGTCCAGTTAGCGGTCAACATATTGACTGTTGACTGGTCAAACTGGCTGGTGGGACCCAGCTGTCATAGAGACAGTGTAAATTAATTGTTTAATTAATTTTAACAAATTAGGTGGGGGCCACATGTCATTGACTTAGATAATTTTAAACAGGCTTTTAAAAGAAAAGGGTCCACATGTCATTTCTAGTTATTCAACTAACAGTTTTATTAGGTTCTATCTAATTACGTGGTTAGGGGATTGGTTAAACCGGGCGGGCCCACACGTCAGTGGGTCAACCCACTATTAGAACGTGCGTGTGTGCGTGCGCGTGTGCCCGTGGGTGAGTTCAGAGGACGGCGGCGCGCGCGGAGTCGGCTGCTCCGGCGACCAAAAGGGGCAGCCCGGGTGCCAAACGGATAAGCGCGAGGCGCCGCGTCGAGCTGGCTTCGTCTGTAGCTAGGAGCGGCTGAAACAGCGCCGGGGGCGACGACTATGGCGGAGCTAGCGGCAAACGGCGCTGGAGGGCACGGGGAGGAGGGGAAAAAGGCCGTGGAGGGCCGGAGGCTCACAGCGGAAGCAGCAGGGTGTTCGATGGAGCCGGTGGAGGTCGGGGTCGAGCGGATCGACGACGAGGTTAGCGGCGGCGTCCGACGGTGTCGGAGCAGGGGGCGCCTGTCGATGAGGGGACTCCGGCGAGGGGAGCATGGCAAGGGAGGCCGGATCCGCGACGAGGCCTCCGGGATCCGTCCCTCTCCGGCGAGGAGGCGGCTTGGCGTGGCACGGACACGGAGGACCAGGCGGGTGCGGCCATGGCAGGAGCTTTTGCGTAACGGTGGCACGAGGACGACAATAGGCGGCGGATCCCCGGGCACGGGCGCGGGGACGGCGGCGGCGGTGGGGCTCCGGCGCGGTAGGGGATGAGGCGCAGGGGCCTGGTGCTGGAGAACGAGAGGGAGTGGGGTATCGGTCGGGGCAGTTGGGGTCAACCCCGATCTAGATCGGATCGGGGGAAGAGTGTAGTGGGGGGGTGCGACGGGCTAGGGTTTCTTTTGGGGGGGAGGAAGGCCAAGTAGGCTAGGAGCGTGCGGGGGTGGGCCGGCAAGCCGCTCGGCCGCTCGGCCAACTGGGCCAAGGCCCAATCGGGGGGGGTGTTTTTTTGTGTGTGTGTGTTTTTCTATTTTGTCCTTTTTAACTTAGTTTCTATTTATTTTAGTTTTAATAAAATACGAAAATTGTACCTAATTTAGTAGAGGTAATTATGCCACTGCCACAAACATTTTGACACATTTAATACAGTAGTTTGTATTTGTTTATCATTATTTTTAAGAGCATTTAAATAATAGTTTTGCCGCTGATTTACTTATTATAGTGCAATTGAATATTCTACGGAAGTGTGGTTTCTCCACCAATAATTAGTATGGATTATTTCCCACATGCCAAACATTTTAGTTTTAATGTTTGAAAACATTTACCGTTAGACTTAATCCAAATCTGAATTTGGATCGGTTCTGAACTAACGCGAGATTAGCAACAGTAATCGAGGTGACATCGCATCATTAGCAGAGATTACTGTAGCTTAATTATCCGGGTGTCACAATCCCTCTACATCATGTCATCTTGCTTAATGTGTTACTCTGTTCTTATGAACGTAATACTCTAGATGCATGCTGGATAGCGGTCGATGTGTGGAGTAATAGTAGTAGATGCAGAATCGTTTCGGTCTACTTGGCACGGACGTGATGCCTATGTTCATGATCATGCCTAGATATTCTCATAACTATGCGCTTTTCTATCAATTGCTCGGCAGTAATTTGTTCACCCACCGTAATATATGCTATCTTGAGAGAAGCCACTAGTGAAACCTATGGCCCCCGGGTCTACTTTACATCATATTAGTTTCCCATCAACTAGCTATTTCTGTCGCCGTTTATTTTGCAATCTTTATTTTCCAATCTATATAACAAAAATACCAAAAATATTTATCTTATTATCTTTATCAGATCTCACTTTTGCAAGTGGCCGTGAAGGGATTGACAACCCCTTTATCGCGTTGGTTGCAAGGTTCTTGATTGTTTGTGCAGGTACTAGGCGATTTGCGTGTAGTCTCCTACTGGATTGATACCTCGGTTCTCAAAAACTGAGGGAAATACTTATGCTACTTTGCTGCATCACCCTTTCCTCTTCAAGGGAAAACCAACGCATGCTCAAGAGGTAGTAATCACATCATTTCTTGACCATATCACATCACAACATACCCTCCAAAAACATTAGACATCCTCTACTTTGTTGTTGCAAGTTTACGTGGCTGCTACGGGCTTCTAGCAAGAACCATTCTTACCTACGGCAAAAACCACAACGGTGATTTATCAAGTTTGCTGTTTTAACCTTCTTCAAGGACCGGCTGCAGTCAAATTTGATTCAACTAAAGTAGGAGAAACAGACACCCGCCAGCCACCTTTATCCAAAACTAGTTGCATGTCAGTCGATGGAACCAGTCTCATGTGCGTGGACATGTAAGGTTGGTCCGGTCCGCTTCATCCCACAATACCGCCGAATCAAAATAAGACGTTGGTGGTAAGCAGTATGACTATCACCGCCCACAACTCTTTGTGTTCTACTCGTGCATATCATCTACACATAGACCTGGCTCTGATGCCACTGTTGGGAATCGATGCATGGAAAACAAAAAAAATTCTACGCACACACAATAATCTATCCATGGAGATGCATAGCAAGGAGGGGGAGAGTGTGTCTACATACCCTCGTAGACCGTAAGCGGAAGCATTTGACAATGCCGTTGATGTAGTCGAACTTCTTCGTGCTTCAACCGATCAAGTACCGAATGCACGGCACCTCCGCGTTCTGCACACGTTCAGCTCGGTGACGTCCCTCGCCTTCTTGATCCAGCAAGACGTCGAGGTAGTAGATGAGTTTCATTAGCACGACGCCATGGTGACGGTGATGGTGAAGTTATCTCCGCAGGGCTTCGCCTAAGCACTATGAAAATATGACCAGGAGTGTAAACGGTGGAGGGGGGCGCCGCACACGGCTAACAATTGATTTCGTGTGTGCTAGGCGTACCCCTCCAACATATATATAGGTGGGAGGGAGGGAGGAGCATCCATAGGAGGCGCCCAAGTAGGAGGAATCCTACTTGGATTCCCTCCCAAGCCGCCCCCTGCCATATATACCTGAGGGGGAAGGAAAGAGGGGGGGGGAGGGAAGGAAGTGGGAATCCTAATCCACACTTTCCTTTCCCTTCTCCCCTTTCCTTCTCCTCCTTAGGCCGGACCATATGGTGGACGCACCAGCCCCTTGTGGCTGGTGCGTTTCCCCTCTTGGCCCATAAGGCCCATATCTTTTGCCGGGGGTGCCCGGAACCCCTTTCGGTGACCCGATAAGTACCCGGTATCCCCTGAAACACTTCTGGTATCCGAATACCATCGTCCTATATATCAATCTTTACCTCTAGACCATTTTGAGACTCCTCGTTATGTCCGTGATCTCATCCGGGACTCTGAACAACATTCGGTCACCAAATCACATAACTCATATAACACTATATCGTTAACGAACGTTAAGCGTGCGAACCCTACGGGTTCGAGAACTATGTAGACATGATCGAGACACCTCTCCGGTCAATAACAAATAGCGGAACCTAGATGCCCATATTGGATCCTACACATTCTACGAAGATCTTTATCGGTCGAACCGTTATGACAACATACGTAATTCCCTTTATCCATCGGTATGTTACTTGCCCGAGATTCGATCATCGGTATCTTCATACCTAGTTCAATCTTGTTACCTGCAAGTCTCTTTACTCGTTCCGTAATACATCACCTAGTGACCAACTCCTTAGTCGTTTGCTTGCAAGCTTATGATGTGTATTACCGAGAGGGCCCAGAGATACCTCTCCGAT
Organism: Aegilops tauschii subsp. strangulata; assembly: GCF_002575655.3. NCBI lineage: Eukaryota > Viridiplantae > Streptophyta > Magnoliopsida > Poales > Poaceae > Aegilops > Aegilops tauschii. The sequence goes on along the minus strand of NC_053038.3, from coordinate 487,035,709 downwards.
ACTCAAAGTGACAAATCCTAATCTCAATCTATGCCAACTCAACAAACACCTTCGGAGATACCAGTAGAACATCTTTATGATCATCCAGTTACGTTGTGACGTTTGATAGAACATAAGGTATTCCTCCGGTATCCGGGAGTTGCATAATCTCATAATCGAAGGAATATGTATTTGACATGAAAAAAGCAATAGCAATAAAACTGAACGATCATTATGCTAAGTTAACGGATGGGTCTTGTCCATCACATAATTCTCCCAATGATGTGATACCGTTATCAAATGACAACACATGTCTATGGTTGGGAAACCTTAACCATCTTTGATCAATAAGCTAGTCTAGTAGAGGCTCACTAGGGACACGGTATTTGTTTATGTATTCACACATGTATTTAAGTTTTTGGTCAATACAATTCTAGCACGAATAATAAACCTTTATCATGAATAAGAAAATATAATAATAACCATTTTATTATTGCCTCTAGGACATATTTCCATCAATTCTACCTACATTAAATAAATATTTTATAACTTTACATAATCAAATATAACAAGTCATATGTATTTCAGTTTTGGTTAACGTGTTAAATCTAAATATTTATGATCCACATAATCAAATCTCATTGGAATATATTGCAATCGATTCCAGCCGCAGCACGCGGGGTATCATCTTGTTTTTTATTTTCATAGAAACATAAGCTTTGTTATTGATAATATGAACATATTATAATTATGTGAAGATTTCTCTATATTTTAAACAAGAAAATTTTTTGAAAATCACATGGACATATTTTTTAAATATGCGGATTCTTTACAAAATTACACAAATGGTTTTGAAATGTATGATTTTTTACAAATTATTTACTAATTTTCATGAATTTTAAATTGCATGTTTCTTAAACCATGGTTCAAAAATGAAAATTAGAAAAAAGGAAAAAACAAGGAAAAATAGAAAAAAGGAAAGGAAACAAACATAAACCAAAAAAGAACTTTTATTTTTAAAAATTTCTATGTGTTTAAGAAAAAAGGTGGATTTTTTAAAAGAAATAAAAAAGGAAAAGAGAAGTAATAAAAAAGAACAGAAATATAAAGATAAAGAAAAAATCCAAAAGATAATGACCTAAACTGGGGGAAAATGGGAAAAGAAAATTGGTTCGAAATGAACTAGTCCCCTCTATGCATGTCGTGTGCGTTAGGGTGCTAGGATTTGTTGGGTACGTTGGCCGACCGTCGAGCGATAGAGTTTTTAACTGGGTCGTTTGCTGGAGCGAGATCGACAGACACTTGGACCTGTGGGAAGTGATGGATGCGTTGGTGGCCTCTAGATCCCAGACCTAGCCATTGACCGTTCAGGGTGACTCGGGGGTTGGTCAGTGGTGTGGCACCGACGACGACGACACGAAGTGCGCTGCATCGGTAGCTAGAGTGGGTGGGTGGCCACGGTCTATGGCGACTGTAGGGTTGACTGAATTTATGCACCATTGTCATCGCCAGCCTCTCGCACGTTGGCTCTAGAGAACGTGTGCGCGATTGAAGTTGCCAATGGCTTGGATCTCTGGTTTTTGGCCAATTCTTTATTCACAAGCTTGGATTTGGGAGCATCGTGAGTCCACGCCTGGGATATGCATGCGATTGATTGCCTCTACATGCCACAAAAAGGTGCATATTTCAGTTTTTCTATGACGATGGTGTGTATGCCACTCCATGCAACATCCACTTTGGGTAAAGGAATGGCGAAGGGCAACGAGGGTGACTTCAGTTTGGTGTTGCTTTTCAAGCATAGAGTCTCAAGCTCTCTGGTGAAACCCCTAGGTCCGAACTTCGATTATTATACCTGACAATGACAATGTTATGCACCGTGTCCAGGGCCGTAGCTAGGGGGTGGATAGGGTGGTCCATGGACCACACTGAATTTCTCCATATATATAGTTTAGTTTTTTTTAAACATTATATGATTATTGGACCACCCTGGCCCAATGAGTTGGCTATGCTACGAACCATGTCGGTGTTGAAGGGATTGCTTTGGAGTGAACTCGAACGATACTCTCTGAGGTGAAACCCAAGATTTGACCCTTGTAGTTGGATTCAGCGACAGCGTGACCTGCGCACCATTATTTTTGAAGGTGTTGCTTTAGATTACCTTTCTCGTGGTTCTTGAGTTATCAAGGACAGAAAATGATGTTGATGCTTAGCGCATGGTTAATAGTATAGCCAGCTGTTGGCTATATGAAATTGTCATGTCACCTAAAGCCATCCTGTATACTCACTTGTACAATGAGGTTGCATATAAGCTTGACTATTAGACTAGTATACTTTTTCTTATCTTCTCTCTTTCTCTATCATCTTATTTATTATTTTTGCTAGGAGCCTACTCCCATCCTTTTTTAGTCTCTTTTCTCCACATAGACACAATTGCCATTAGGCAAGCTATAAGTCCATTATTGAACTTGATCTTATATTTGTTAAATACTAGTCAATGTGTACGTGCAATGCACGTTAATTTGAAAGTATATTAAGTGCATGCGGATATTAAGTAGGATATTATTTGCATGTTATTATGTGATTAGGACTATATTTGGCATGAAATTAACTGCACGCTAAACGTGTTGAGTGCTCGACATTGAAGCAGTCTAGGTCGTTGGATTGACATGATTTGATGGCCGAGATTATTTGGATCTGCTCCTTTGGGTCTTTTTATATTGATGATATAGATAAAACTTTGTTCGCTATTTGTTCTTTCTTTTTGTCTTAATTTTTTTGCATGGTAGTACGTGTTTCATTCATATCATAAAGAACAAAGTACAAGTCACGTAAAGACCGACATGACAAAACTAAGAAGATAGCAGAACATCTCTGAGCTTGACAGCAACGCCCGTCATCTGCCTCCGGCACCACCACAGCAGCCGCCGAAAAAAAGAATGACAAATCACCTCCTCACCCGAGCTCGACGCGGCTTCATCGCTGATATGCAGCTTTACGGACCTCCAAGGTGGCTCACCAAAAGTGAAGCCCTTGCCGTTGAACGAATCAGACCGGGGCAACACCCCGGACACGCCATCAAACTCCTGATCTGGCACCCCACCACGACTAAGACGCCGAAGGAGAAACCATACCTGCCATCCACGAACCACCGTCCCCGTTTGTGAACGCTCTCCTAGCAATCACCGCCCCCATTTGTTTTATTTCCATGATGGCCGGTATCCCGTGGTCTTTATGCCGGCCGTATGTATCTTACCGCTGCCGCCAGTTGCATAATTACGGAGCGAGCGGGCGACGTGCAACAGCGAGAGCGAAGATTCCGAGCTCATCCACCGTCCTGCAAGGCCGTCTCCTCCTGGCACCAGCGGCGGCAGCATGTCTCCCCGTGTTGTCCCTTGTGTCATCCAGACGGCGGCCGTCGCCTCGCGGGAGAGCCGACGGAGGGCGGAGACGACGGCCGCGTAGGCTGCCTGTTGCCGTCACCGTGGCCGTCGACGCTCTCACATGCGCCTCGCTGCCCCGCCTTCCCCTAGCCTCCCTCCGTCACTGTGATACTGCCGCCACTGTGGCCAGTGGCGGAGCTACATGCAATGCTGAGGGGGCCGCGCCCCCCCCCCCCAGCCGTAGCGTATTTTCCGAAGGAAAAAAAATGAGATCCGTAATTAAATTGATTGCAGTCATTTGGCACACCTAAACATGTATATTTTCTCTTTGCCCCCCCTTTGATTCTCCGCTAGCTCCGCCATTGACTGTGGCCATCCCTCTAAACCTCGGGCACCTTTTCTTCAACAAGCCCACACCCCCACCTGAACCGGTCAACATCCGGACTCCCCTTCACCCGCGACACAGCTGTCATGTCGTTGTCTGCTCCGCGTCGCTCTCGTCCAAGGCCTCGCCGGCGTCCCTGTGCCTCACCGTGCTGGCACCATACCATCTTGTTCCTGATTTGACTCACTCTAGTTTGAAATTAAGGCAACTTACCTGCTGCATTTAAATTTTGAGTATTTTATTTACCATTTCTGCATTGATAAAAAAATAGGCCGTAAAAAATCAGGCTTCTAGTTTTTTTTTAGATTTTACCATTTTCGTGGTGTTAATTTGTATCTCCCCTTTAGTGTGGGATGGTAGAAAGATCGGAACATAAGGTATTCATATTCTGAGTGAAATGGAACTCTCGAGTGCAAATTTCCAAGAGTTGAGGCTTTTGTGCGGGAGGCTAGGGGAAAATAGCAAATCGTACCCACTTTCGTATGTATGGTGGGTCGCTGCCGGAACGTTTACGTCGTACATTACACCCCCTTGCGTAGCGGGCTTGGCCCATTTTTTTAACTTCCAAAAAATAGTAACCAGCTGCGAAAGCTCATGTGTTGTGCTTTACTACCACTTCATGTTGTTGTTGTTGTGCGACAAAGTGCAACGCCTTCCATGGCCGGTTTCTCTTCTGTATTTTTTTATCATTTTTCTGTTTCTATTTATTTTTATTTCTTTTCCTTTTTAAATTCGCAAATCTTTTATAAAATTGTCAATTTATCTTAAATTCTTCACCTTTTCAGATTCGTGAAGATTTTTTCAAATCCATGAAGTTTTTTTAAATCCGTGAATATTTTTATAAATTCACAATCTTTTTTGAAATCCCTGAACTTTCCTCAAATGTATAAATGTTATTCAAATCCACAAACTCTTTCCCATTTATATGAAACTTTTTAGTGTTTGTGAACATTTTCTTTCTAATTTGTAAACAAAATTTTGAAAGCAAAGGAATTTTAAAAAAATGAAAAATATTTGGAAAAGAGAACATTTTTTTGGATTTGTGATTTGTTTTGGAAACGGGAACACCTTTTCAAACTCTGAACAAAATTTGACAACATGAGCATCTTTTTGAATTTATGGAACTTTTTATGAATTGTCGATTTTTTTAAAAAAAATTGAACATTTATTAATAAGTATGAACAAAAAAGTAAAACTGAGCGAAACATGGAAATATTCTGAACTCTTTTTTGAAAATATGACCAAGCTTTGGAAAACATGAAATATTTTGAAATTTTGGACACAATTTTGAAATTTATGAAAAAATAAACAAAAAATAGCAAAAGAAAAAGAATCAAGGAAAACCAAAAAGGAAAGAAAAAGAAACATAAACACGAAAATAGGAGAGAAGATAAAAAGAAAAACAAAAAGAAAAATAAAAGGAAAAAACGTTGTTCAGGAACCTCCTTGAAGGTCCCAAATAGCAACTTTTTTAGCGCACTTTTGTTTTTTGAAAATTTCGAATTTTTTCAAACCTGTGAACATTTTTTTTCAAAATCGATGAGTTTTTTCAAATGTGTGAGAGCTTGGGCTGGCCCAACAGGAGCGATCACATTAGTAGTGTACCGAATCATTAACATCTCCAAATGATCTGAGCCATCCAACGTCTCACACTGCTCAAATGATGTATCGATCACATCATTAATAATTTAAAACATGTAGTAATTGCATTAATTGTAATTTGAAAATAACATTAATTGTATTTAACACAATTAATCTTGGAATCAACATTAATTGTGATTAATATAGAAAATATATATTGCTGTCAAACTAGACGGGTGTGCATATACAATATTACTAGTTAAGGAGGTTGTGATTGTGATTCAGTAGTAGAGATAATAATAGATAATAAATGGTGTAGTGCACGCGATTAGCTATTTTTTATTGAGGAATAACAGATTTTGTTTTGGAGGGTTGTTGGAAAAAATCTTCAAACCGTCTTATAGGAAGGTGATCTCACATAGTATATGGTGTGATTTCTGAAGTCTGAATTACATAACATACGTGATTCAATTGAGTCGGCACCTGTCAAAGTAAGCAAAAAAATGAACAAGGAGGGGTGGACGAATCTATGCGGTTTTTAGTGGGAAGGGAGAAAAACCAGCATGGAGGGGGTGATGGGAGGTGTGGCGAAACTAAGCTAGAGGCGAGACTACCAACTCCTCTTTAATATAGTAGAGGTTTCATCGAACATCTAATGGGTGTTGAGGTGAATTCCGTTCTGTGTAGCTCACCTGGGTCGAGGTGGTCGCTGGTCCAGCTAGGAATGGCGTCGGGATCTTCCAAGGCAGGGGGATCCATGGGATATGGCCAAATCCGTCAGCACCATGCCGACTAAGTGTCGAGAGTCTGAAAGGAGTGGTGGTTCGACAGGTGGTCGTGGCAGCCGCTAATCGACGTCAATAGGCGACGGTGGTGTTCCGGCGACCATCTCGAGCAGCGGCGTTCTGACATTCGACAACGGCAGCAGGCGCGGAGGGCATCCCGAGCAGCGGGAATGAGCAGCGGGGCCAGGGTGGCTGAAGGAGTTATGGCAGCAGAAAAGTTTCGCCGTGGGGGTTGGGTTTCCCATGGAATCCAAATCGGTTTTGCAGCAACAACTAGTGGTGATGTATATTTGCATCGCTTGTTGCAAGATTTTGGGCATGTGATTTTTTTGCGACACCATATACCTATAGGGCATCTGTTTGGAGACCTTTTTTTCCTCTCACTAGCCAAATATACTCCCTTCGTTTTTATTTACTCTGTATATTAGAGTTGACTGAAATCAAACTTCATAAAGTTTGACCAAGTTTATAGAAAATAATATACCATAACAAATCTATATGATGTGAAAGTACATCTAATAATAAATCTAATGGTATTGATTTGTTATTCTATATGTTCATATTTTTGTTTATAAACTTTGTCAAAGTTTACAAAGCTTGACTTTGACCAAAGATAATACGCGGACTAAATAAAAACTGAGGGAGTAAGTGTTCTGGAGAGGCTAGATGCTATTAACATATATGACCATTCATGTTTTTCTTTTGAGAGAAATGACCATTCATGTTTTTCTTTTGAGAGAAATGACCATTCATGTGTACTAACTGTTGTTGGAGACCTCCTATTTAACGACATGCATGCGGGAGACGTGCACCCCCCCCCCCCCCCCACGCAGGCAGGATTTGGGCCGGCTCATGTGGTTGCACCCCAGTTTTTGTTCGATTGCTTCATAATGCTCAGGATTTCAACAACAACAAAAAAAATCAAATTTCATAAAACCTTCAAGAATTTTAAAAAGTATTAGATTTAACACATTTTTGCTAGATCAGAAAAATGTTCTCAAATTTAAAAAATCTTCATGCATTTGAAAAAGGCTCGTGAATTCAAATGTTTGCAAAATCAAAAAATTGAGAAATATGTTTGAGATTACGATTTTTTGTAATTTTTTCAAAAATATTCCACAAATTAGAAAAATGTTCACGATTTTCAATTTTTTTATGAGTCGAAAAATGTTCAATAATTTTAAAAAATATTGGCATGTTTAAAAAATGTTCAAGAATTCATAAAATTGAACACAAATTCAAAAAATGATTATGAATTTTTAGTCGTCAGTTGGAAAAAATGTTCACAAGTTTCCAATATAAGTTAAAAGTTTGAAAAAAATGTCTACAAATTTCGGAAATTTTCTCAAATTCATAAAATGTTCAAAAATTTGAAATTATTCGTGATTTTCATTGTGGGTTCATGATTTTAGAAATGTAATGTTTTTTAAAGTGAAAACTAATAATAAAAGAGCGAAATCCAATTTGGACCGGGAGCATGTGCTCCTGCATGCGAAAACGATTTTTAAAATGTCAAAAAAATTGCAACAAAATATTTTTGTATTCATAGTCACATCCATATGCTACCAGCAAATTCTTAGGGAAAAAGGTTAAACATTTTGGACTGTGCAAAAAAAATTGAACAACAAATGTTACCCCAAAATCTCACCCCAAGTTTGTTTTTTCACCGATGAAATACTATTGCTATTTTCGCATGAAAATTGTCAAGCATGCTTGTAACACTAACACAAACATCCAAAATAAATTCGGAATTTTTGGAAAACATTTTACTACTTTTTGAATTACTTTCATGCGGGAGCACGTGGTCCCGGGAGCCAAAACGCCTCCCCCGGAGAAAAAGAAACATAAAAGAGAAAGTGAAAAGAAAAAAGAAAAAGAAAATAAAAATGGGAAGAAAAAACAAAAACTACTTCAGAGAAGGTTCTAGAGCTTTCCAAAAGTGATGGGGAAAAAAACCCCAGAATGTGTCGGCCCATAGAGAGAACCATGCGTGCGAGGGGTATTGTGATTGATCGTTATTCGTCGATAAACCCCGGCATGGGCAGCCCAGCCCGATGACCCGGCCCGTAAAACCCGGGCCGAGCTTGACATTCGGCCGGGCTCAGGCCTTGTTTTGCAGCCCGAAAGATAGTTTTTGGGCCAGGCTCGGGCTTCACTTTTTCTGTATTTCGGGCCGGGCTTGCACGTGCGCACACTAAAAAACAGCGTTCGGGGCCGGGTTGATTTCTGGCTAGGCTCGGGCTTGAAAACGGGGAGTATTTTAGGCTTCGGGCCGGGCTCGGGCTTGAGAAATGACGGTCGGGCTTTTACAAGCCCGGCCCAAAACCCGGCCCGGCACGCCGTTTGCCCGCGTTTATTCATCGACCTACGCAGGGAATAGGATATGCCTTGCTGTTGATATTGAACCATGGTGCTGCAAAGATACCCACAAGCTCTTTGCTTAAGCCCGACATAGTTTGTACTTCGAGGTGGTGAGGCCCATGACCTTATTCATCTTGCTTGTGGTAGTTTATATTGAACCTGCACAAGTGCCTTCTAAACATCGTTACTTCCATCTTGACCCGCTTCTTCTTTACCTCCCTCAAAACTTGCTCAAAAAGAAGAAGAAACTCCCTAAAAACAAGTTCACAGAGCTCCAACGGCCACCGAGGCGCCTCCTCCGACGGTCAGTGCAATTTACATGAAAGCGACAAGCGGCGGCGAGAGGACGCGGTTACAGACGCTCACTCCGTCGGTCTTCGTTCTTCTGCGTCTGCAGGTTGGATCTTTCGATCTACGCTTCTCTTCATTGGCGGCGGTTGTTGTTCTGGTGCGCTAATCCTATAGCGTCTTAGCACGATGACTTCCTGACGGTTACTACAAATAGGTTTGCCCGCCTCCGATGAGGGAGGGGCGATGACGGCGGCGCGTCTTCAGCTCACTCCATTGCTTGTAGTCATCGTTAGGTGGCCTACGGACCTGGATGCAATTTTTTACTTATAGTGTTCTTTGTAATATCTTGATAGTTGATGAATAGATTGAAAGTTTTCTAAAAAATAAAATAACTGTTGAAATTGGACCATAGTTCTGCAATCATAATGACAAGCTTTTTTGCTTAAGCCCAACACAGTTTCTATCGAGCATCACATTATTGGGGGCGCCTAACGGGCGCCTTCAGCGCCGGTTCCCGTTCTGGTGCCCACACACGCGCGAGCTGGGCCGACCAGCTTGCCTCGTTCGCTTGTTCCACTTCTGCTTGTTCGCTCCCCTCGCTCCCTCGTTCATTCTCCCTCGATCGCCTAGTTCGGTCCCCTAGATCAGTCAAGTATTGACTTTTGACGAAAAAAAATCGAAAAATTTGAAAAATTTCGTGAATTCAAGAATTTTCATAAAACTTGAAAGAAAGTCCAGGAACTTACAAAAAAGTTCACAAATTTGAAAAAAAGTTCATCAATAAAGAAAAATCGATTTTGAATTTTTTATTAAAAATGAAAAAGAGTTCATCGAATTTGAGTTCATTGATTTTGAAAGAAGTTTATCAAATTTGAAAAATTTCATCAAATTTAAAGAAAATCATGAGTTTTGAAAAAGTTCATCGAATTTGAAAAAGAGTTCATCGATTTTGAAAAAAGTTCATCGAATTTGAAAAGAGTTCATCGATTTTGAAAAAAGTTCACTGAATTTTAAAAAAGGTTCATCGAATTTAAAAAAAGTTCATCGATTTTGAAAAAGAGTTCATCGATCTTGAAACACTTTCATCAAATTCAAAAAAGTTCATCAATTTTGAAAAAATTTCATCGAATTTGAAAAGAGTTCATCGATTTTGAAAAAAGTTCGCTGAATTTTTAGAAAAGTTATTCAATTTCAAAAAAAATCATCGAATTTAATAAAAGTTCATCGATTTTGAAAAACTTTCATCAAATTCAAAAAAGTTCATCGATTTTGAAAAAATTTGATCAAATTTGAAAAAAGTTCACCGACTTTAACAAAAGTTAATTCAGCTTGTAAAAAGTTTAAGACTTTGAAAAAACGTTCGCGCATTTATAAGAAAATAAAAAGAAAAGGAAAAAAGGAACCAGAAAAAAAACGCGTAGAAATCACGAAGCCGTGGAAAACTGGTTTGGGTGGCTCCCGCAGCCTACGTAATAAAAACAGGGGGAAGAAGTGAATAGACACTTGCGGTAGGATGTCCTGCTGGTCAGTGCGCTGCTTTATCATCTGAGAGATCGCGAGTTCGATGCCGCGCTTAGGAAAATCGATTATTGCTGCAGTTTTGAACAAAGAAAGAAAGACACGGGCCGGCCCAGCGCGGTGCGAAGGGTATGCGTCCGTTTGCGGTTACTGAAGAAACGGACGCTTAAGGCACCCGTTAGGAAATGCCCCCATTATTCGTCTTGCTGTGGTGGCTTATATTGGACCGGGCCAGGTGCCTTCTAAACACCTTTCCTTCCATCTTCGGCCCCTTGCTTCTTACCTCCGTCAAAACTCGGATCCAAAAAAAAGTTCACGAAGCTCCGACGGCCGCCGGCGCAATTTAGATGAAAGCGATGGGCGGCGGCGAGGACGTTGACTGAGACACTCACTTCGAGAGAGATGGGAGGCGGGAAGTGCCGGTGCCGAGGCACCGTATAATTCGTGCCGATGCAGAAGGCATGATGTGGGAGGAGATCTACTGCCCCGTCCAAGACCAAATGAAGATCGAAATCCACATTAACGCCAAGGTAATCCCCTCTGATCACTGGGTCATTAGATGGTTAGATGAGTACTGTACTTAGAGGATGGGTTCAGGGCAGGATGCTAAAGGGTCAAATTATGTAGCATAATGGGTCTAGTTCCCTTGAAAACCAATTTTTTTGTGTGTGGAAAAGGTGGGTTTTATTCCTCAGAAACGGAATTACAGTCAGCTAGTACAACATGAGCAAAGAAAAAAAGACACGGGCCGGCCCAGCGCGGTGCGAAGGGTATGCGTCCGTTTGCGGTTACTGAAGAAACGGACGCTTAAGGCGCCCGTTACGAAATGCCCCCATTATTCGTCTTGCTGTGGTGGCTTATATTGAACCGGCCCAGGTGCCTTCTAAACACCTTTCCTTCCATCTTCGGCCCCTTGCTTCTTACCTCCGTCAAAACTCGGATCCAAAAAAAAGTTCACGAAGCTTCGACGGCCGCCGGCGCAATTTAGATGAAAGCGATGGGCGGCGGCGAGGACGTTGACTGAGACACTCACTCCGAGAGAGATGGGAGGCGGAAAGTGCCGGTGCCGAGGCACCGTATAATTCGTGCCGATGCAGAAGGCATGATGTGGGAGGAGATCTACTGCCCCGTCCAAGACCAAATGAAGATCGAAATCCACATTAACGCCAAGGTAATCCCCTCTGATCACTGGGTCATTAGATGGTTAGATGAGTACTGTACTTAGAGGATGGGTTCAGGGCAGGATGCTAAAGGGTCAAATTATGTAGCATAATGGGTCTAGTTCCCTTGAAAACCAATTTTTTTGTGTGTGGAAAAGGTGGGTTTTATTCCTCAGAAACAGAATTACAGTCAGCTAGTACAACATGAGCAACACTGTCTGGCACCCGGCGCAATCAACAAGTGGTGCTACCACCAGATCTTCCTATACTAGCTAAACTATGAGCAACTCTATTTTGATGACGCTCAATTTTCAACGGAATAAACCCACGCGACTCAAGAATTTTCTTGATTTCTAACATGAGATAACCGTATGCAGAACGGTCCAGTGAGTCATCAGTCAGTGCAGCAACAGCCATCGCGTTATCGGATTGGATCACAATTGGAAAATCCGACCATTGTATACTAATTGATAGTCCTTCAAGAATAGCACTAATCTCTGCTTCAAGTGCGTCTTTGCAGTTAAACAGGTACCGGCAAGCCGAGAAAATAACCCCCCCCCTCGGAATCCCTAAGCACCATGCCGGACCCAGCTAGTCATGTCTCCTTCACAAATGATCCATCCGTAGATAGTGCAACCCAGCCTATGGGTGCTTTTGGCCAGGGTGCACGTTGAGCATTAACAGGAGCCGAGGTGACCACCTGTTCATCCATGGACATTTTTCCTTTAAGAATATCATCGATGCTGTACTTCTGGGCTTGATCGAATGAAGATAGATAGCTGCACAAAAAGTCTTTTGTGATCTCAAGGGGTGGAATGACTTTGTGATGCAGTTGGTCATTCCATAAGGACCATATACGCCAAAGCAACATGATTATCATGGTGCGTATCTTCTCAGTCCTATCAGCAAGCAGGGACATTAACCATTCCGGCCCGTGTTGATTAACTTATCATTAGTTGGCAGTGGCCACACCTGTCTCATCGTATGCCATACCAAGACAGAACCTGGACAAGTTATTAACGCATGAAATGAGTCATCCTTAGCATCTCCGCACAGCCGGCAAGTTTCAGAGTCGCTGACGTGATGCTTTGCTTTGCATGGAGCAGTAGCCAGCGTGCCTACCGATACTTTCCATGCAAAAGTACGCATTTTATGTGGTACTCGGCCCTTCCACACCCAATTCCAACAGGGGCAAATGGTGCACATAATGGTTCCGATTGTCGTATCACTTTTGCTGCAGTTTTGAACAAAAAAAAAGACACGGGCCGGCCCAGCGCGGCGCGAGGGGTATGCGTCCGTTTGTGGTTACTGAAGAAACGGGCGCTTAAGGCGCCCGTTAGGAAATGCCCACATTATTCGTCTTGCTGTGGTGGCTTCTATTGGACCAGCCCCAGGTGCCTTCTAAACACCCTTCCTTCCATCTGCAGCCCCTTACTTCTTACCTCCGTCAAAACTCGGATCCAAAAAAAAGTTCACGAAGCTCCTCAGGCCGCCGAGGCGCCGCCTCAGGCCGCCGGTGCAATTTAGATGAAAGCGACGGGCGGCGGCGAGGACATTGACCGAGACGCTCACTCCGAGGGAGATGGGAGGCGGGAAGTGCCGGTGCCGAGGCACCGTATAATTCGTGCCGATGCAGAAGGCATGATGTGGGAGGAGATCTACTGCCCCGTCCAAGACCAAATGAAGATCGAAATCCACATTAACGCCAAGGTAATCCCCTCTGATCACTGGGTCATTAGATGGTTAGATGAGTACTGTACTTAGAGGATGGGTTCAGGGCAGGATGCTAAAGGGTCAAATTATGTAGCATAATGGGTCTAGTTCCCTTGAAAACCAATTTTTGTGTGTGTGGAAAAGGTGGGTTTTATTCTTCGGAAACAGAATTACAGTCAGCTAGTACAACATGAGCAAATAAAAAAAGACACGGGCCGGCCCAGCGCGGTGCGAAGGGTATGCGTCCGTTTGCGGTTACTGAAGAAACGGACGCTTAAGGCGCCCGTTAGGAAATGCCCCCATTATTCGTCTTGCTGTGGTGGCTTATATTGAACCGGCCCAGGTGCCTTCTAAACACCTTTCCTTCCATCTTCGGCCCCTTGCTTCTTACCTCCGTCAAAACTCGGATCCAAAAAAAAGTTCACGAAGCTCCGACGGCCGCCGGCACAATTTAGATGAAAGCGATGGGCGGCGGCGAGGACGTTGACTGAGACACTCACTCCGAGAGAGATGGGAGGCGGGAAGTGCCGGTGCCGAGGCACCGTATAATTCGTGCCGATGCAGAAGGCATGATGTGGGAGGAGATCTACTGCCCCGTCCAAGACCAAATGAAGATCGAAATCCACATTAACGCCAAGGTAATCCCCTCTGATCACTGGGTCATTAGATGGTTAGATGAGTACTGTACTTAGAGGATGGGTTCAGGGCAGGATGCTAAAGGGTCAAATTATGTAGCATAATGGGTCTAGTTCCCTTGAAAACCAATTTTTGTGTGTGTGGAAAAGGTGGGTTTTATTCCTCAGAAACAGAATTACAGTCAGCTAGTACAACATGAGCAACACTGTCTGGCACCCGGCGCAACCAACAAGTGGTGCTACCACCAGATCTTCCTATACTAGCTAAACTATGAGCAACTCTATTTTGATGACGCTCAATTTTCAACGGAATAAACCCACGCGACTCAAGAGTTTTCTTGATTTCTAACATGAGATAACCGTATGCAGAACGGTCCAGTGAGTCATCAGTCAGTGCAGCAACAGCCATCGCGTTATCGGATTGGATCACAATTGGAAAATCCGACCATTGTATACTAATTGATAGTCCTTCAAGAATAGCACTAATCTCTGCTTCAAGTGCGTCTTTGCAGTTAAACAGGTACCGGCAAGCCGAGAAAATAACCCCCCCCCTCGGAATCCCTAAGCACCATGCCGGACCCAGCTAGTCATGTCTCCTTCACAAATGATCCATCCGTAGATAGTGCAACCCAGCCTATGGGTGCTTTTGGCCAGGGTGCACGTTGAGCATTAACAGGAGCCGAGGTGACCACCTGTTCATCCATGGACATTTTTCCTTTAAGAATATCATCGATGCTGTACTTCTGGGCTTGATCGAATGAAGATAGATAGCTGCACAAAAAGTCTTTTGTGATCTCAAGGGGTGGAATGACTTTGTGATGCAGTTGGTCATTCCATAAGGACCATATACGCCAAAGCAACATGATTATCATGGTGCGTATCTTCTCAGTCCTATCAGCAAGCAGGGACATTAACCATTCCGGCCCGTGTTGATTAACTTATCATTAGTTGGCAGTGGCCACACCTGTCTCATCGTATGCCATACCAAGACAGAACCTGGACAAGTTATTAACGCATGAAATGAGTCATCCTTAGCATCTCCGCACAGCCGGCAAGTTTCAGAGTCGCTGACGTGATGCTTTGCTTTGCATGGAGCAGTAGCCAGCGTGCCTACCGATACTTTCCATGCAAAAGTACGCATTTTATGTGGTACTCGGCCCTTCCACACCCAATTCCAACAGGGGCAAATGGTGCACATAATGGTTCCGATTGTCGTATCACTTTTGCTGCAGTTTTGAACAAAAAAAAAGACACGGGCCGGCCCAGCGCGGCGCGAGGGGTATGCGTCCGTTTGTGGTTACTGAAGAAACGGGCGCTTAAGGCGCCCGTTAGGAAATGCCCACATTATTCGTCTTGCTGTGGTGGCTTCTATTGGACCAGCCCCAGGTGCCTTCTAAACACCCTTCCTTCCATCTGCAGCCCCTTACTTCTTACCTCCGTCAAAACTCGGATCCAAAAAAAAGTTCACGAAGCTCCTCAGGCCGCCGAGGCGCCGCCTCAGGCCGCCGGTGCAATTTAGATGAAAGCGACGGGCGGCGGCGAGGACATTGACCGAGACGCTCACTCCGAGGGAGATGGGAGGCGGGAAGTGCCGGTGCCGAGGCACCGTATAATTCGTGCCGATGCAGAAGGCATGATGTGGGAGGAGATCTACTGCCCCGTCCAAGACCAAATGAAGATCGAAATCCACATTAACGCCAAGGTAATCCCCTCTGATCACTGGGTCATTAGATGGTTAGATGAGTACTGTACTTAGAGGATGGGTTCAGGGCAGGATGCTAAAGGGTCAAATTATGTAGCATAATGGGTCTAGTTCTCTTGAAAACCAATTTTTGTGTGTGTGGAAAAGGTGGGTTTTATTCTTCGGAAACAGAATTACAGTCAGCTAGTACAACATGAGCAAATAAAAAAAGACACGGGCCGGCCCAGCGCGGTGCGAAGGGTATGCGTCCGTTTGCGGTTACTGAAGAAACGGACGCTTAAGGCGCCCGTTAGGAAATGCCCCCATTATTCGTCTTGCTGTGGTGGCTTATATTGAACCGGCCCAGGTGCCTTCTAAACACCTTTCCTTCCATCTTCGGCCCCTTGCTTCTTACCTCCGTCAAAACTCGGATCCAAAAAAAAGTTCACGAAGCTCCGACGGCCGCCGGCACAATTTAGATGAAAGCGATGGGCGGCGGCGAGGACGTTGACTGAGACACTCACTCCGAGAGAGATGGGAGGCGGGAAGTGCCGGTGCCGAGGCACCGTATAATTCGTGCCGATGCAGAAGGCATGATGTGGGAGGAGATCTACTGCCCCGTCCAAGACCAAATGAAGATCGAAATCCACATTAACGCCAAGGTAATCCCCTCTGATCACTGGGTCATTAGATGGTTAGATGAGTACTGTACTTAGAGGATGGGTTCAGGGCAGGATGCTAAAGGGTCAAATTATGTAGCATAATGGGTCTAGTTCCCTTGAAAACCAATTTTTGTGTGTGTGGAAAAGGTGGGTTTTATTCCTCAGAAACAGAATTACAGTCAGCTAGTACAACATGAGCAACACTGTCTGGCACCCGGCGCAACCAACAAGTGGTGCTACCACCAGATCTTCCTATACTAGCTAAACTATGAGCAACTCTATTTTGATGACGCTCAATTTTCAACGGAATAAACCCACGCGACTCAAGAGTTTTCTTGATTTCTAACATGAGATAACCGTATGCAGAACGGTCCAGTGAGTCATCAGTCAGTGCAGCAACAGCCATCGCGTTATCGGATTGGATCACAATTGGAAAATCCGACCATTGTATACTAATTGATAGTCCTTCAAGAATAGCACTAATCTCTGCTTCAAGTGCGTCTTTGCAGTTAAACAGGTACCGGCAAGCTGAGAAAATAACCCACCCCCTCGGAATCCCTAAGCACCATGCCGGACCCAGCTAGTCCTGTCTCCTTCACAAATGATCCATCCGTAGATAGTGCAACCCAGCCTATGGGTGCTTTTGGCCAGGGTGCACGTTGAGCATTAACAGGAGCCGAGGTGACCACCTGTTCATCCATGGACATTTTTCCTTTAAGAATATCATCGATGCTGTACTTCTGGGCTTGATCGAATGAAGATAGATAGCTGCACAAAAAGTCTTTTGTGATCTCAAGGGGTGGAATGACTTTGTGATGCAGTTGGTCATTCCATAAGGACCATATACGCCAAAGCAACATGATTATCATGGTGCGTATCTTCTCAGTCCTATCAGCAAGCAGGGACATTAACCATTCCGGCCCCGTGTTGATTAACTTATCATTAGTTGGCAGTGGCCACACCTGTCTCATCGTATGCCATACCAAGACAGAACCTGGACAAGTTATTAACGCATGAAATGAGTCATCCTTAGCATCTCCGCACAGCCGGCAAGTTTCAGAGTCGCTGACGTGATGCTTTGCTTTGCATGGAGCAGTAGCCAGCGTGCCTACCGATACTTTCCATGCAAAAGTACGCATTTTATGTGGTACTCGGCCCTTCCACACCCAATTCCAACAGGGGAAAATGGTGCACATAATGGTTCCGATTGTCGTATCACTTTTGCTGCAGTTTTGAACAAAAAAAAAAAGACACGGGCCGGCCCAGCGCGGCGCGAGGGGTATGCGTCCGTTTGCGGTTACTGAAGAAACGGGCGCTTAAGGCGCCCGTTAGGAAATGCCCACATTATTCGTCTTGCTGTGGTGGCTTCTATTGGACCGGCCCCAGGTGCCTTCTAAACAGCCTTCCTTCCATCTGCAGCCCCTTACTTCTTACCTCCGTCAAAACTCGGATCCAAAAAAAAGTTCACGAAGCTCCGACGGCCGCCGAGGCGCCTCCTCAGGCCGCCGGTGCAATTTAGATGAAAGCGACGGGCGGCGGCGAGGACATTGACCGAGACGCTCACTCCGAGGGAGATGGGAGGCGGGAAGTGCCGGTGCCGAGGCACCGTATAATTCGTGCCGATGCAGAAGGCATGATGTGGGAGGAGATCTACTGCCCCGTCCAAGACCAAATGAAGATCGAAATCCGCATTAACGCCAAGTTAATCCCCTCTGATCACTGGGCCATTAGATGGTTAGATGAGTACTGTACTTAGAGGATGGGTTCAGGGAGGATGCTAAAGGTCAAATTATGTAGCATAATGGGTCTAGTTCCCTTGAAAACCAATTTTTGTGTGTGTGGAAAAGGTGGGTTTTATTCCTCGGAAACAGAATTACAGTCAGCTAGTACAACATGAGCAAAGAAAAAAAGACACGGGCCTGCCCAGCGCGGTGCGAAGGGTATGCGTCCGTTTGCGGTTACTGAAGAAACGGACGCTTAAGGCGCCCGTTAGGAAATGCCCCCATTATTCGTCTTGCTGTGGTGGCTTATATTGAACCGGCCCAGGTGCCTTCTAAACACCTTTCCTTCCATCTTCGGCCCCTTGCTTCTTACCTCCGTCAAAACTCGGATCCAAAAAAAAGTTCACGAAGCTCCGACGGCCGCCGGCACAATTTAGATGAAAGCGATGGGCGGCGGCGAGGACGTTGACTGAGACACTCACTCCGAGAGAGATGGGAGGCGGGAAGTGCCGGTGCCGAGGCATCGTATAATTCGTGCCGATGCAGAAGGCATGATGTGGGAGGAGATCTACTGCCCCGTCCAAGACCAAATGAAGATCGAAATCCACATTAACGCCAAGGTAATCCCCTCTGATCACTGGGTCATTAGATGGTTAGATGAGTACTGTACTTAGAGGATGGGTTCAGGGCAGGATGCTAAAGGGTCAAATTATGTAGCATAATGGGTCTAGTTCCCTTGAAAACCAATTTTTTTGTGTGTGGAAAAGGTGGGTTTTATTCCTCAGAAACAGAATTACAGTCAGCTAGTACAACATGAGCAACACTGTCTGGCACCCGGCGCAACCAACAAGTGGTGCTACCACCAGATCTTCCTATACTAGCTAAACTATGAGCAACTCTATTTTGATGACGCTCAATTTTCAACGGAATAAACCCACGCGACTCAAGAGTTTTCTTGATTTCTAACATGAGATAACCGTATGCAGAACGGTCCAGTGAGTCATCAGTCAGTGCAACAACAGCCATCGCGTTATCGGATTGGATCACAATTGGAAAATCCGACCATTGTATACTAATTGATAGTCCTTCAAGAATAGCACTAATCTCTGCTTCAAGTGCGTCTTTGCAGTTAAACAGGTACCGGCAAGCCGAGAAAATAACCCCCCCCTCGGAATCCCTAAGCACCATGCCGGACCCAGCTAGTCCTGTCTCCTTCACAAATGATCCATCCGTAGATAGTGCAACCCAGCCTATGGGTGGTTTTGGCCAGGGTGCACGTTGAGCATTAACAGGAGCCGAGGTGACCACCTGTTCATCCATGGACATTTTTCCTTTAAGAATATCATCGATGCTGTACTTCTGGGCTTGATCGAATGAAGATAGATAGCTGCACAAAAAGTCTTTTGTGATCTCAAGGGGTGGAATGACTTTGTGATGCAGTTGGTCATTCCATAAGGACCATATACGCCAAAGCAACATGATTATCATGGTGCGTATCTTCTCAGTCCTATCAGCAAGCAGGGACATTAACCATTCCGGCCCCGTGTTGATTAACTTATCATTAGTTGGCAGTGGCCACACCTGTCTCATCGTATGCCATACCAAGACAGAACCTGGACAAGTTATTAACGCATGAAATGAGTCATCCTTAGCATCTCCGCACAGCCAGCAAGTTTCAGAATCGCTGACGTGATGCTTTGCTTTGCATGGAGCAGTAGCCAGCGTGCCTACCGATACTTTCCATGCAAAAGTACGCATTTTATGTGGTACTCGGCCCTTCCACACCCAATTCCAACAGGGGCAAATGGTGCACATAATGGTTCCGATTGTCGTATCACTTTTGCTGCAGTTTTGAACAAAAAAAAAAACACACGGGCCGGCCCAGCGCGGCGCGAGGGGTATGCGTCCGTTTGCGGTTACTGAAGAAACGGGCGCTTAAGGCGCCCGTTAGGAAATGCCCACATTATTCGTCTTGCTGTGGTGGCTTCTATTGGACCGGCCCCAGGTGCCTTCTAAACACCCTTCCTTCCATCTGCAGCCCCTTACTTCTTACCTCCGTCAAAACTCGGATCCAAAAAAAAGTTCACGAAGCTCCGACGGCCGCCGAGGCGCCTCCTCAGGCCGCCGGTGCAATTTAGATGAAAGCGACGGGCGGCGGCGAGGACATTGACCGAGACGCTCACTCCGAGGGAGATGGGAGGCGGGAAGTGCCGGTGCCGAGGCACCGTATAATTCGTGCCGATGCAGAAGGCATGATGTGGGAGGAGATCTACTGCCCCGTCCAAGACCAAATGAAGATCGAAATCCGCATTAACGCCAAGTTAATCCCCTCTGATCACTGGGCCATTAGATGGTTAGATGAGTACTGTACTTAGAGGATGGGTTCAGGGAGGATGCTAAAGGTCAAATTATGTAGCATAATGGGTCTAGTTCCCCTGAAAACCAAATTGTCTGTGCAGAGCATCAAATGGTGCACATAATGGTTCTGATTGTCGTATCACCTTTGCTGCAGTTTTGAACAAAGAAAAAAAGAGACGGGCCGGCCCAGCGCGGCGCGAGGGGTATGCGTCCGTTTGCGGTTACTGAAGAAACGGGCGCTTAAGGCGCCCGTTAGGAAATGCCCACATTATTCGTCTTGCTGTGGTGGCTTATATTGGACCGGCCCAGGTGCCTTCTAAACAGCCTTCCTTCCATCTTCTGCCCCTTGCTTCTTACCTCCGTCAAAACTCGGATCCAAAAAAAGTTCACGAAGCTCCGACGGCCGCCGAGGCGCCTCCTTCGGCCGCCGGCGCAATTTAGATGAAAGCAACGGGCGGCGGCGAGGACGTTGACCGAGACGCTCACTCCGAGGGAGATGGGAGGCGGGAAGTGCCGGTGCCGAGGCACCGTATAATTTGTGCCGATGCAGAAGGCATGATATGGGAGGAGATCTACTACCCCGTCCAAGACCAAATGAAGATCGAAATCCGCATTAACACCAAGGTAATCCCCTCTGATCACTGGGCCATTAGATGGTTAGATGAGTACTGTACTTAGAGGATGGGTTCAAGGCAGGATGCTAAAGGGTCAAATTATGTAGCATAATGGGTCTAGTTCCCCTGAAAACCAAATTGTCTGTGCAAAACAGCAAATGGTGCACACATTGCTTCTGATTGTCGTATCACTTCGCTTACTTTTATCTCTCATAAGCAAGCATGATATTCAGGGAAGGACTTTCGGGATTTCGCATGTCTACTAGCAAATGTAGTAAGACTAGCATCGGTGCCTGTCCACAAACAGCCAACTCATATCCTGTACTAGATCATCATGGCGCGTTGCTGTGCCCGTCTATTATGATAGAATTTTTTATTAACTTTGTGCACTATAATGATGGAATTTCCAAAAATACATTTAAGACCTTACGGCAGAATCGGAAAGTAGTGTTATTCTTACTTCTCATCACGTCTATAGTTCATGAGAAAACAGAAACATAGGTCAAGAGAGGAACAAATGGTTATCTAACGCTTCTGCTCATTTGTGTTCTTACATTTCAACAATATTTGCATTTGGGGATACACATGCAAAGCATTAAAACATGGACTAATCGAAGTCCATATAACACTAAAATCTGGATGGTCAAAAGAACCGTTTGTCAAAAAACATGTCAGACTTATTCATAGAATAGAGATGAAAATTACAGTCTTTTCTTAGAAACTGTTGAAATACAAATATCATTTCTCACTGACCATTCCTTGCTTTTCTTTGAATGTGCCTTTGGCTTATGCATTGAGGAGCTCCTCTGATTGAAGAATTTCATATGATCTACAATAAGAAATGTTTTATTGAGGTAAAAATCACCTCCAAAGAGCTCAGTCAAGTGGTGGTAGGTTGTTAAGTAGTATCACATGCAAAAAAAACTACAGTCAGATGAAAATAAAGCAACAACATAATGTAAACAATAATATTATGGTGTATATTGATGTAGCATACAATAGCATCGCTATTCAGATAGCATATATTTTAATATCCGTAACAGAACATCACCTATCATACGTATCTAATATCAAATTTAGAAATTTAGTTTGGCCATGGAACAGCCTTACTGATTTTTTTTTCAAGCTGGGAAATATAATATAGATCCACTCTCATGACATTGCTTATACATGCCCATAATAAAGTGTGGTACCTTTCCGCATTTAGCCACTTGCCTCAATACATGCAAAAAAAATTACAATAAGTGATCACAACATTAGACACATGTGGTTTTGATTTTTTTTCAAGAGAAACTGCCATAGTTTTTGTACGTGAGCGATATATAAAGTGATCATGAATAGGAACATATGGCACCTTCACTCATGTAAATGTAAGATCTTGATGTTTTGGCTTGCAGCTGCTCTGCCTACTCTTATTCCTGTTTCAACAAGCCTTGTTGCAAAGTGTTATTACTTTCCTGCAAACATGAAGAAACTTCTGAGGTGAAGCCAACAAGTGTCGGACAAGGAAAACTGAACAAATTGATGGCCGAAAAGTTACACATTTTGGTCAGCCGGCTCCAATTATGTTCCTGCTCCTTCCAATATCAACTTGAACATATGGACATAGGGCAAAAATGTTATGTAAGGTCCTAGGATACCTGCAGTATGATAAGAATCTTTGATCACCCGAGTTTGTACAGATCCTCGCTAGTCAAACTAATAGCATTATTTTCTCCACAAAGCAACAACCATGATATTTCAGTTGCAAGTAAAGAATACCTGACCATAGAGAAAGGCAGCAAAACTGATCAAACCAAAAAAGACTGGTCTATATAAACATATAGAGTTTCAAATAACATAATAAATGCAACCATGGCGCCTCAAATGATAGAAGTGTATAATGCATTACTTGGCTACGTCTAGAAAGCTTAGCTTCCGTTCACGCAATAGGAAATATAAAAAAAAAATTGTTGTTTGAACAGAGTTTCAGAGTCCACCTTGACATCCTTTACTACATCAGAAAAGTTCTCCCTTGCATGAGTATATAGCATGATAAACAAATCCAAATACAGAGAGTGCTCATCTGACTCAGAAACTCTTTTGTACCGGGATCTCAGAAGCTTATCACACTTCTTTAGTAGAATCATTGTGAACCCTAAGAAGTCGCAGGAAACAATAACCAAACATGTTTTTGCACAACTGGGACAGATGCCAATTAATGAATTTCGCTTTTACATTACCTAAGATTACCATGTTTTATTGAGTCATAGAATTTAACATGCTTCTGTACGAAGCAATGGAAATATGCTCATTCCGAAAACTCACGACGTGTGAGCTGTTACCTAGATGGGAAACTGCAAGAACAAAAGTATATAAATAGCACGGGAGGGAAGAAAAGTCAGGATCATTTGCTTTAATGTATCGTAACTCATAAGGTCAAATCCTCGGCAATAGCATCTGTTGTTCCTGACAGCATAAATGAAATTTAGAGTTAGCTTGCATATTGTCATTTACATTTTTTAATAGGAAGGGTTGTACGGTAATATGAATTAATGGCCAGGCATCAGACAACACGTGTGAGTTCAAATTTTATTTGGCAAAAAAGAAAATGATTGCAGATAGACAAACATCTCACCACAAAATAAATAACAGATTAGCAGTGCACACATCTTAAGATATTCTCTTATCATAGCCTGTGATGATAGCATATAAAAATGGTGTCCCTTCCAGAATCTGTGTTAACTGACACCATCAGAACGATATAAGAGAGTATAACACTTGAAGAGTGAGATTTACCTGGTGACCCAGCCTATCTCACGGTTCCCTCCCACTTCCAATTCTTTGAAGGGCGCCTAGGGTTAAAAAGGGGAGTTGAGGAGGCGCTGAAGAAACACAAAGAAGAAAGGGTCCAAACAGATTAGATCGGAGAAACAGATCATGGTGGTGAATCGAGCAAATACCAAACCTTTGAGTCGTGCGGAACTGGAAGATCGAGTCCAGCGGCTTCCATCCCATCCCTGCGACGCGAAGAGATGTTCCTCGCATCGTTGATCGAGCACGGCACTGCCTTCTTCACCTCTTTCCCGTCGCCCTACTCTCTGAGTCTTCCCTCGGCTCAGTCCCGACCCTCATCTTCCAGATCCAACCAAAGAGACGCTGGATGGTCGACGGGAGGTTGTGATGCCGCAGCCTGCCGTGGAGAGAGGATATGTCAGGAGCCGCCACACTAGGGTTTGCTCACGAAAGGACGGAGGATTTTTTTTTTTGAGAACTACGAAAGGACGGAGGAGCGACGCCTTTTTAGGAAACGGATCACTTTTGATTAGACTAGCCACAATGAAGAGTAACATACACTAGTAACATACATATATCCTTAGACTATATTACTAACTTCATAGTGGGTAGTAACATAACTATAGTGTCATACAAAGATTCATTTATTAGGTTATAGACTCATATTGCATTGAGACATGTGATGTTACAGTAACTAGCTAAGTTACTGAAACTATCTCTCTCCTTATTAACTTATTGCCACATAAGCAAGTTTGCTGAGTTGGAGTCGATGTTACTGCTGAAGTTACTTCCATTGTGGCTCGTCTTAGGGAAAAAGGAGGAGCGACGCACTTCAACACAGTAGAGCGGTACTACAGAAAGCCAAATGGGCCCACTTTACACCAGACAACCAAAATTGTCATCAGAGTAGCGGCCCGCACCGTTGGCGCTCGTTCCTAGTGATCGGTTCGAACGGAGGTGGGATTGAGCGCTAATCTGACGGCCGAAAACGCCTTAAAGTGAAGATCCAACGGCTATGACCGCTAATGGCCTGTGAGGGCTGGAAAGGTGCATAGTTATAATGTTTCTAAATTTCTCCCTCGTGTTTCTTGGGTCGTGCAAGCATTACAGAGCTTGATATTAGTTTTCTTCATAATAAGTCGTCACAGCCATTACTCGTGTCCCTCGAATGTTTTATGGTAATGCTACCTCCTATCAAGCAAGGTGCCCCTGTTTGAAGGAATGCCTGTAACTTGCGCTTAAAGCACTGAATAGGAAATGCGCACCAAGTGCCTTCAAAACATCCTTCCCTTCCGTCTCTTCCCCCTTACCTACTGTCGTCGCCTCTACCCCCGTTACAGGATGCAAGCTAAAGGAGCTACCATGGTCGCTGAGCGGAGGCACTCCCCAGCTAGTCACCTGACACAATGCCGGCGCACGAGACAGGTGGCGTCGATTGGCCCGGTTCGATATGCTGACGCCGAGCCACCAGTTGGCGCCACTGAAGAAGTCGTGGAAGGAGATCTACAACCCTGTCTACGACTAGAAGAAGATCAACATACGCATGGACGTCAAGTTAACCATCCTCTGATCACATGGCATTTACACTTCTGTTATGCGTGTGATACCCTAGCTGCTGCAACAGATTGTACTGACTGCCAAAAAGAAAAGGAAGAATGCAGTTAGTGAAAGCTAGTAGCTAGTATAATCGGCCCAGTTTTCCTTGAAAAATATGATTATTTAAGAGTGTGTTGTCTAGATGGGAATTTTTCAAGTGATGATCGGTTGGATTAAATACCGATGAGTGTCTGTGTGTTCAGTTGAGCAGGATGCTGAACTCTCAAATTTACCAGTGTATTTTGTTCAGAACATTTCATTGCTCGTGCAGAATAGCATACTACCTCAATACACCGTGTTACCACAAGTACCACACAAAATGGTTCCAACTGCTGACCATTCCACTTATTTCTACCTTTTTAGTGATGAGCTTTTGGCTTCTGCATTTGCCCAATCATGGTTCACAAAGACAGCCCATGTGCTTGTACACAAATATTCAGAATCATCATTCAATCTTCATATATTTGGAGGTCAACATGACTAGTCAAAATTCCAATCTCACTTTCTATGTTGATTGTTTTTTTTTTGACAAATGGTGAATTTTATTGATCAAAATGAACTATCAAGTGGCGAACAAATCCGTGATCGACAAACTACAACAATGACCATATCCACAGTAACCATTGCATGGCACTATAAGGACAACGCGATTCTTCAACAACAACACCATCAGGAAGAGAGCGGCACTCAAGCACCGCCGTCACCGAATCCTACCACCAAAGTTTGGACTCTAGGTTTTCACACTGAAAAACTAGTCTAAGCATATCTGAGCAATGCCTTCAACAAGGGAACCGCGCATAAACAGCACCATTGCCATGTATGACCACTCATGTTAGACATAGGTTTCACCTCTCGGAGGTTGATACCGGGTACTAGAGAAGTGTTTCCTTACTAAGAATTATTTTCGTTCATGATTAGAGAAACATCCAGAGGGGCTGATCGATCACGGTCTTAACTACCTAGAATTTTCTTTGGTGGTCTATTCCTGAAGTTAGCACCAATATAGTGAGCAAATACCTCTTCATTTTGTTTTCTTAAACAGTTTATGGTTGGAGGCAAATGACTCAATGGTAGTACAGAGCGTATTGCAATCATACAGAGAGAAGTAAGGGATCAATGGGTTTTCCCTTGGCAAGAACCCATTGGGATTTGGGATATTGCTCTGGAGTCGAGTACATACCATCAGCATTGATCTTTCTCTTGAAACCTACCCCTTCCTTTCTAGGGTACTTACGAAGAATTGACTTCTTAAGAACATCACAAAAGGTTTGGTGCCCTTTGAGACTCTTCAACATTCTTGTCTCAAGTAAATTATCCATCCTAGCATTTTCACCAATAAGTGTAGTGGTTTTCTTAGATGAGAGGTTGTTAACCACATTTGTAGTAGAAGATTCCGAGAAAATATTCTCCGAGACATTTGATGTTTAGCAGAGGAAATGGCATTCTTAGGATTTATGCATTGAGCAAGGTGGAACAAACTCCTTTTGTGAAGCACTATTTTGCTGGGCGGGGAGAGAATCATTTTCCATACTAACATCATCATGAGCCACCCACAGTGATTCGAGCTCTTGTTTCCTTTCGAGAAACTCATATGTAATTTCTCATGATCGGTTGAGAGAGATTCATGATGACGGGATAAATCCTCAAATTTTAACTAAAGACGCGAATGCTCATTTGTCAAAAATTGTTTTTTCTCCATCTCCTTAACCAACATGTTCTTCCTTAACAAGAGTTCTTTGATGTTTATTCACAGAGTCTTATTGTTTAGATGCAATTTTAGCAAGTTTAGCATGGCTGGTTTTTTCACAATTTCCTCAGAGAGAGAACCATCACTCAAGTTAGCATGAGATTTTCAAGAAGATACCTTTGAGGCTCTCGCCATGAACTAGTATGGAGGAGCAGGAGCTTCATCGTCCTTATCATCATTGTCGAAGAAGGAACTCAACACAAGTGTAGAAGCGCGGACAATACAAGCCATGCCACGGTCAGAATCATTTGCAGAGGATTCTTCTTTGGGGGCATCAGACTCAGAAACTTCTTCTTCAGAATCCATTTCTTTTCCAATATAAGCCTTGGACTTGTGAGAAGTCCTTTTCCTGTATGAATTTGACTTCAAGGATGATTTCATGGAAGAACTCTCTTTCTTCTTGAAATGCTACTTTTTATTCTTAACTTCATCGTAATCTTAGCTCTTGCTCTTGCTACTTTTGCTGCTCTTACTGCCCATGTTGAACTTGCCACCATCCCTAGCTTCAGTTTCCCTTAGAGGACAACCTACGATGAAATGACCGAAGATTCTGCACTTGAACCAGGAATTGTCACTCGAGAACTGCGAGCTTGAGGCAGATTTTGAGTTATTATTTGAATTCTTTGTCGGGAAGGGAATCTTCTTTTTAAAACGATTGAAGTGTTTCATGATTAGTACGTGGTATTTGCCAATTCTTTCAAGATTTTCAGAATTTCCATCAGCATTTTCCTCTTGTTTCGGGAAAGAATCAACAACAGCTTCGAGAAAATGGCTTTTCGATAGCCGAGACAATACAATTCTCTCTTTTCCTCTTATTGCAACTCATGGGTATTAAGTCTCTCAATAACATCTACAGGGTCGAAACTTTTGTAATCTGGGCGTTCCTTGATCATCAGAACCAAAGTATCAAATGTGCTATCCAGAGACCGAAGCAACTTCACCACTTCATGATCAGTATAATCAGTTGCACCAAGTCCTTGAAGTTTACCAGAGATATCACACAGACGCTCATATATTTTTGAACATACTCATTGCCAAGTCTCTTGAAGCGATTGAAGTGCCTTTGAAGATTATTGAACGAGATTCTTTCTAAGAGGAAACACCCTCATTCACCTTCTCAAGTATATCACATATTTCCTTCAATGTCTTCAAAGAACTAACCTAACCAAATTGCACCATAGAGAGATGATTACAGATAACGTCATTAACCTAAGAATCAAGTTGCTTGTATGTTCTCACTGTAGGAGTGATATAGGGAGGGTCCTCAGTGACATAAGCATATTTCACAATTTTCCAGATATCTTCATCAATGGCATTTAAGCGGATGCGCATCTTGTTTTTTCAGAAGCGATAGTCTTTCCAATCGAAGACATGTATCTTCTCGTCAGACTTGTAATTCACTGTAGTCGACATTCTCAAAACTACAGGTGGTTATACCAAAATGTGCAAAGACAAGGGATTGCATTGCTGCGATACCAATTGTAGAATCAGAAACCAACTAGAGGGGGGTGAATAGGAGATTTAAAATTCTTCCAAGAAATAAATTATATCAAAGAAGCACAACCTAAATCCTCTCTAAGATAGAAACTATGCAGTGATGAAACTGAAGAAGTAACATACTTAGAGGAAAAACTAAAGAACATATTGGGAAATATCTAATCGAACACACGAAGAGAAGAATAACTAAGTTGAAAGGGATAAACATCATGTGAGCATACAAACATAATATCATAAGTACTACGAGAGATAATACAAATCCTAGTATGGTAAGCAACACAGACAAAAATGCAATCGGTTTCGAAGAACTGAACACAAAAAAGTAATTCGAGGTAGAGGAATAACTCAGATGGAGAAAAACTAAAGCTAATGCAGGCAGCGAGGAAACTTGTGGTGCTCGATGTCGATAGGTGATTTGTTCGACCAGTTCACACTTCTGCCAAAGTTCTACGTTTAGTTGGAGGGACTTGTGACTGCACCCGGGAGCAAACCTCCCTTCGTCCTATTCTCCTCGATGTGAGATTCCTCGAACTCCAGTTAATTTACTCTTGGTAGATTCTTTGAAGGCAGTCTCTAAACCTTCACATACTCATCCATGGCAAACCACAATGACTCTTGTTGCTCAGACCAATGCATAATCGTCTAGTGGGTGTTCAACCCCACAAGAGTAATATGCACAAGCTTCATATCAATCTAGTTCTTCATGATGCTCAATCACTACATATAGTTTAGCTCTGGGATTTTCCCTCTTAGGATCTAGCAGTTCTCTTGTTGGATGGGTTACTCAGACAAACTCTCATCGGTTCAAATGTAGTAGCCAACCATTGAAGGTTGGGTTGGGGTGGTTATTTATAGAAGGAGCAATGCCAAAGTGTGAAATGGTCAATTGGGGCATGCGCCACTCAACGATCAACTGACACGTGGCATAATAGTCGTTTCAAACACACACGGCGACTTTACTTGAGGATCAAGTCAAGCCGACTCAATTGCCAGTCATTCTTTCTCTAAGTCTCGAAGAACTTCGTCTCGGACTCAGAGAATAATCACTCTGCACGAAGAGATTTCTCTCGCCTTCACTCGAAGAAATAGGTTTATGATTGAGCACACAATAAATACCTAAATCTCTACAAACTTGGACCCTCCTTAATTGTATGGTTTGCCCTATGACTCAATAGAGAAAAATGAAACTAGAGAAAACAACTACGTCTTCTCGCCATCTTCATTCTTCTCATAGCAGTCAATTGTTCCTCGAATAGCATACTGAGATAATTGTTCTTCCCAACAATTTTTAGGGGTTGTCTCCCACAAGTATAGCAAACTCCTCGAGAGCTCTGGCAATCTTCTCAATAGCTCAGGAAATCTTCTCAGAAGATTAAGCAATCTTATCTATACTCCTCAGGGACTTTACTTCCCGTGTGCACTCGTAAACACATTAGTCCCTTAATTGTTTTGTCCAAAAATCTTCAAAACACTACAGGGGTATTAGATGTACCTACATGCAACTTATACCCCATCGGTGACCTGTATTTTATATTTATATAAAAAACTAGTGACCAAGGTGAATATATGACTCAAGTTCAGCGACTGTAGATGTATGTTACTTATTTAAATCGGTGCCCAAGCCCTCGTCCACTCATGCCCACTGATGGCACCGCTGCCCACACGTCAACACTAGGAACAAACCACACACTTTCAGTTAACTATAGCAGAGCAGCGAGATCTTCAGAACCACATGAGATATTGTGGCAAAAACCTCCAAGAAATGAGTAAAGGTTGAATGTAGATGCTGTCGTGGAATTGTCACGGCAGATGTTCTTAGTGTCAGGACTTAGTCGCGAGGCCAACGCATCTATGCGGTAGCTTGAGAGGGGTTGGGCGGAATTAAGAGACACAACACAAGACAGGGATTTAGACAGCTTCGGGCCCCGGGAAACATCATCCGGTAATAACCCTACATGCTGTTTGAGGCTAGGTCTCATTATGATCATGAGTGAATCGCCGGCTCGGCCGGCTCTTTGTGTCTAGCCCTAAAAATTGTTTCTTGTCCCTTCTTTGGGGTGCCCTGCCCCTCCTTATATAAGTTAGAGGGGCGGATTACATGTGGAGTCCTAGTAGGACTAGTACTAGTCTATCTTTTCTTACAAGTTGAATACAAGTCCGGGTCTTGCTTCCTCGTAAAGGAAATATTCGTCATCCCTTTGTTCTTAAGCCGGCCCATCATAAACGTGAGCCGGCCTTCTGGGCCTTGGGCCTTGTCTTCTATCTGACCCACCATCGGGGCCATCCATGAATCGTCAGGCTTGTGAGTCGTCAGTCCTCCGGCGGGTCATCGGTGAAGCGCCAAGTCCGGCCAGGTCATACTTCCGGCCGGGTCATACCGCGGGGTATATCCCCGACATTAGCCCCCGGTTTAATTTTGGATTTATCCATGTTAAACTGCTCCTATAAACAAACACAAGAACAAATTTGACAGGTTGTGCTTCGGGTTAAATATTCTTGTAAGCCGGCACCTGATCATCCTTAAGTCCTTGACATTTTCTCCTGGAAAATCCGAGTCAATAGGCCAGCTTCATAATCCATTTGCTGACATTGGCTCGATTTATGATTGCCAAAATTGCCGGGTTATAAATAAATGATGCCGGGTCATGATTGTTGCAGACACTGAGTTAATCTGGTCTGCTCCAAACCGAGAATTTAAATTTTTTTTCTCTCTTATATGCATATCACCTGTAGCCCCCAAGTGCCGGGTTGTCATGCTTGCAGCAACCTGGGACTTGTAATTGCCTTATACTCATCAAAACTTCAACCAGTGTAGCCCCCCAAGATGAAAGATCGAGGATGTCGCCTAGGGGGGGGTGAATAGGCGCTTTAAAATAATTACGGTTTAGGCTTGAACAAATGCGGAATAAACCTAGCGGTTAATTTGACAAGCACAAAACCTACAACAACTAGGCTCACCTATGTGCACCAACAACTTATGCTAAGCAAGATAAACAACTAAGTGATAGCAAGATATATGACAAGAAACAATATGGCTATCACAAAAGTAAAGTGCATAAGTAAAGGGTTCGGCTAAGAGATAACCGAGGCACGCGGAGACGACGATGTATCCCAAAGTACACACCCTTGCGGATGCTAATCTCCGTTTGGAGCGGTGTGGAGGCACAATGCTCCCCAAGAAGCCACTAGGGCCACCGTAATCTCCTCACGCCCTCGCACAATGCAAGATGCCGTGATTCCACTAAGGGACCCTTGAGGGCGGTCACCGAACCCGTACAAATGGCAACCCTTGGGGGCGGTCACCGAACCCGTACACTTTGGCAACCCTTGGGGGCGGTCACCGGTACCCGTCAAATTGCTCGGGGCGATCTCCACAACCTAATTGGAGACCCCGACGCTTGCCCGGAGCTTTACACCATAATGATTGAGCTCCGAACACCACCAACCGTCTAGGGCGCCCAAGCACCCAAGAGGAACAAGCTCAAGGGCACCAAGCACCCAAGAGTAATAAGCTTCTCAACTTGTAACTTCCACGTATCACCGTGGAGAACTCAAATCGATACACCAAATGCAATGGCAAGGGCACACGGAGTGCCCAAGTCCTTCTCTCTCAAATCCCACCGAAGCAACTAATGCTAGGGAGGAAAAAGAGAGGAAGAACAAGAAGGAGAACACCAAGAACTCCAAGATCTAGATCCAAGGGGTTCCCCTCACAAAGAGGAGAAAGTGATTGGTGGAAATGTGGATCTAGATCTCCTCTCTCTTTTCCCTCAAAAACTAGCAAGAATCCATGGAGGGATTGAGAGTTAGCAAGCTCGAAGAAGGTCAACAATGGGGGAAGAACACGAGCTCAAAGGATGAGGTTCATTGGGGAAGAAGACCTCCTTATATAGTGGGGGGAACAATCCAACCGTTACCCCCCACACCAGCCCTGCAGAGAGCGGTACTACCGCTTGGCCAGCGGTACTACCGCTCCCCCCCGCGGTACTGCCGCTGGGGCCAGAGCGGTACTACCGCGGTGGTCAGGGCGGTACTACCGCATACGAGCGGTACTATGGCCCCCACTGCCGCGGCTAGTACCGTAAAACCCGACACGAAAAAAAGACCCCTCGAATCGAGGCGGTACTAGCACGAGACCGCAGCGGTACTACGGCTGGGGGCTACCAGCAGTACTACCGCTCTGGAGCGGTACTACCGCTTGTAGCACCCAAGCGGTACTACCGCTCCGGCCCGCGGTACTACCGCTGGGACCAAAACTGCCATAACTTCTGCATATGAGCTCCGAATTGAGCAAACTCAAGCTTGTTGGATACAAGACGACGAGTAGCATCAAAACAGCGACTGGTTAGAGTAAGAAGAGGCAAGGAAGGTATGCCAACAAATAGAGGAGTGAAACCTCCAACCGAGAAGAACCGGCATAACCTTCCAACATCGAAAACATCATAGGAGATGCGAGTGAACTCCGTTTTCGATGAACTCGAGCTTGTCATCAAGATGACCATAAGCTCCAAAACTCACAAAGAGAAAAACCAAACAAGAACCAAGAAAGATGATGCAAGGATGCAATGGTTTGAGCTCTCTACGAATGATACGATCAAGCTACTCATCGAGAGCCCCCCTTGATAGTACGGCAATCGATCCTATAACCCGGTCTCCCAACTACCATCATGAGACCGGTAAAATAGAAAACCTATCAAGGGCAAACCTTTGCCTTGCACATGGTCCACTTGAGCTAGATGATGACGATCTTGACTCCCTCAAGTTGGACCACCTTTCTTGGTTGCGTTGGCTCGATGAATACTAGTTGATTGCTCCCCCATACTCCACCATGGGTGAGCCACTCTTCCGCACATCTTCACAAGTCCATTGTCACCACAATGGACGGCAAGCTTCAAGCATTTGATCTCTTCATGATGCTTCACTTGAACTTGCACACCGCAACATCTTCACAAGTCCATTGTCACCACAATGGACGGCAAGCTTCAAGCATTTGATCTCTTCATGATGCTTCACTTGAACTTGCACACCGCAACCTAACCCCACAAAGAACTCTCACGAAGATCATGGGTTAGTACACAAAGCGTAATTGACAATGCTTACCACACCATGGGATCGCCTGATCCCTCTCGGTACATCTTCTACGCTTTGTGAGTTGATCAAGTTGATTCACTCTTGACTTAGTCTTGATCAACCATGAATCTTTTCAACTCTCTTCATTTGGATGATGTCTTGAAGACATACATGAATGATCACACAATCTTCTTCTCCAAGACATGCTTGCAATAAGCTCAACTCTCACATGACCAATCTTTGGATAATTCCTTAATAACACCTTGATCACCACATAAACTCCTTGAAACCAACACATGAACTTCAAGAAATGCCTATGGACAAATCCTTCAAATATAACTCAAGGCAACCATTAGTCCATAGAGATTGTCATCAATTACCAAAACCAAACATGGGGGCACCGCATGTTCTTTCAATCTCCCCCATTTTGGTAATTGATGACAATCACTTTCAAGAGAGTTTATATAAGGAATTATGCATCACCATGTAATGCAACAACCAATAATGCATGCGTATGAGATGCAAATACTTAGGAACAAAACCAAAGCAAGGAGAAAACTCTGAAGACTTCTCCACAAAACTCTCTGAAACTTCTCCCCCATTGGCATCGATTGCCAAAATGGGCGAAAAGCTTAGATGGCCAATATAAAAAGTGTTCCTCCATAAATTGTGTATTTCTCAACAAGAGAGTGGAATGCAATACACATGTCCAACGGTAAATACTTGGAGGAAGACAAACTATATTGAGGCCCAAAGATTGCACAAGATTGATATGCCACAAAGACATAACAAAGAGAGAAACAAGCAATCAAGCAATCAAAAGATACCAATTGAAGCAAGCAATCAACGGATATCAGTTGAGCCAACTAGACCAATGATCCTGCATGCCACATGAATGAAATAAATTATGATATGAGCAAAGGAGTGTTCTAGGGAAACTAGAGAAGCTCCCCATGATTTGTGCACAATTTAGTTTTGTAATTGGATACAACGAGCACAAAATAGGATCGTCACTCCCGCAAGATCAATAGAACCTCACGACAAGTGCAAGAGAGCAACATAGTGTTCTAAAGACACTAGTGAAGCTCTCCATGATTTGTGCACTCCTTACAATATTTGCATTAGGATACCAAGTGCACAAAATCGGATCATCACTCCCCGAAAATCAAAACAAACTCACAACAAGTGCAAGTGAGCATGTAGGAAACAAAGCCTAGCACTTGCAACAAACAAATGGTTGAGCAACATATAAAA
Organism: Aegilops tauschii subsp. strangulata; assembly: GCF_002575655.3. Classification (NCBI taxonomy): domain Eukaryota; kingdom Viridiplantae; phylum Streptophyta; class Magnoliopsida; order Poales; family Poaceae; genus Aegilops; species Aegilops tauschii. The sequence goes on along the minus strand of NC_053038.3, from coordinate 487,000,946 downwards.
GAGGAAACTTAAGAGTAGGCTCAACTAAAATGATGTGTGTGAGTCATGGCAAAGCACTTGAGAAGACTAATGTACGAATGAGCATTAAGCATCAACATAGTCTTGGATAGTGGAGATACAAGGTGCATGACATGTCCTCCCCACACACACCAAGCAAAAGGGTTCACAAGCACACTAAAAATGCAAAATGAGTAACCAACACTTGTGACAACCCATGGTGAAGATAGAAGATGAAAGCCTCATCAAGACGAGGGATACCAATTAAGATGGCAAAAGCCTCGTAGAGATAAGCATGAGGAAAATAATCTTCACCACACAGGAGTGCATCAAGATGCAACGAGATAAGACATGCACTCAAGGCAAAAGCTTTCACAGAGCCACCAAAGAAATAACAAGAAAGACAAGGTGGACGTGAAAGAAAGGATATCATCTAGAGATGTAATTTCTCTCAAGTGTATAAGGTTCTAGGTAGACGAGATCATGATGATATATATCTACAAAGAAGGATGTACACCCGAAATAGTTACAACACGAAGGAACAAGATATCCAAAAGGAAGTCATAGATATACCAATAAGATATTTGCTTGAAAGCATAGCACATGGCTAGATATGGTCTTATTGTACATAAATGAATTCCTACCACACAACCATCAAAGACATCACAACTAGCAACAAGAGATCATTGTTGGGATGCTTTGAGAAAGGAAACAAGTATCACAAGAGAGAATGAATAACATGCCATGATACAACCTACACAAGGTTGATTCAAGAAATGTGTGCATGAAGTATATGAAGATACTTGTTACCGAGTTAACATTGGAAGGATGTAGTAGATACCAATTGAAGGTACAAAGTAGTTCATGGATCATCCTAGCTTGACTCCAAAAAGCACATGGTGACAACACCTTCCTTGTGAGTGAGCCGAGCATCCAATGCATCTCCAATTGTTCCTAGAACAACAACACAAACAAAATGTTGCCCAAACTCATTGGGACCAAAGAGTTAGAAACACCAACAATACATAGGACAAACTCCACATAATTATGTGCATATAGATATGGAAATGAAATTCATGCACATCTCATCCAATTTGAGACTTGGTGGAGTTTTCCCTATATATTGGGTCAAAGAGAGAAAGCATGCCAAGGAAACTACATGAAGTTAATATGCATGCTCAAGACTTTCAAGAACCGATACCAAAATACAAGGAAATACCAAGTGAAAAGAATACCAAATGGAGAAATCATCACTTGGAAGATATCATTAAAAGATACATCAAGGAATGAGATATCCATTGGAACCCACAAAATGATATCAAACTCCCAAAAGAGAGGATGGTTCCAAACAAACCAAGCTCTCTACAAAGTTTCATGATGGCACAAGTACCAAAAAGAAACGGCTTGCCGTCCACCAACACACACTTGATAAGGATCGCAAGATGAGTGTTTTATAGAAAATAGGATAGCTCCCCCAAGACTAGTGCATTATAGAGAATTTGCATTTGAATACAAAAGGCACAAGGTGGGATCACCACTTTCACTATATATAGAAAACACTAGACATGATCAAGAAATTAACAAGATCCACAAGTGGTATGGAAGACAAAGGGAATTGATACATTCCTAGGCAAGAGAAAAAAAGCAAATAAAAGCAAAGGCCAATGTAAAGATGATCAATAATTTCTACCACACATAAGTGAGTACCAATTGTCAAAAGACAAGAAGTATTTGGAAATAATTCCCGGTGGTAGATAGCAAGGATATCCGACATCATCTTCACACCAAACAAAAAGCAAATTGCAACTTGTAGAGCTAACATGCCACCTAGGAACAAAATAATTTACAATATCAATTCTAGGTGACAATATCTCAAATGTACACATTTTCTAGGCTAGTAATATACACATAGCATATTACTCCCCCATAATGTGATACCAATTAAAGATAAACAAGAGGAAAAAAAAACGATCCAACAAGAGATAATTAATGGACAATTTAGAATTTGAATTTCTCATGAGAAGACATACCACATATCGACTAGATAATCTTGAAATATCAATAATAGATGGTATTACTCATATACACACATATATAGGTTGTGAGGTGCACAAAGCACATCACTCCCCCATAATGGGATATTCCATTAATCTCTCACAAGAGCCAACTAAGAAATAAACAAGATGCAAAAAGGCTCAACGCATGACACACACGTACATGATGTGCAAACCAACACACACATACTTGATTGCTCAAGATAATCAAGTTGGAAGCACAACATATACAAACACATGCAAGGAACGAAACCAAACATGCAAAGGGGTAAGTAGCTATCAATGTAAACACTTTAAGAACGAGTTACCGCAAGGAGGAACATTGGATATAAGATAGAAACTTGATAATCCGAATGACTTGGCTTGAGACAATTAGAATGATGAAGTCCCCTTAATTCTTCATAAAGTAGCCAAGTCTCCAATGCCCTCCAACAACACCTATTGATCAAGTTTGAGCTAGTTGGTCCCCAACCAAGTTGGGTCCTAAGAGGTTAGTCACAATAGGCTTGGCTACCCAAATGGTTCTTTACTTCAAACCACTTTGAGTACCAACAAACTTGGCAACCACATTGCCAACCTTATCCTTCCCAAGAGAATAGACATCATCAATGATAATTGGGTTGGATAAGTTACCACTAGTGCATGAAGAAGCGACGTGACCTTTTTCACGACATAGGTAGCAACGCCTACTCTTTACTTTCTTCTCACTTGATTTCTCAACTTGAGAAGCATTAGCTTGAGTTTTCTTGGGAAGAGGCCTTTCTTCAACTTGAGGTTGAGAATGAGAGTGAACTTGTGGCCGCTTCCCTTGTTGCTTATCACTAATGGCCTTCTTCTTCAATGGGCAAGATCTAACATGATGCCCTTCTACTTTGCACTTGAAGCAAACAATCTTGGCCGAATTCTTGACTTGTTCTTGGCCCTTCTTTTTGTTCATCTTGGACTTCTTCTTCTTATTATTGGAGTTGAATCCAAGCCCACCTTTGTCATTGGGGGATTTTTGCACGCTCAAGATGTTGTTGAGTGTAAATTACCCTTCATGACACTTTTCCAAGTCTTTCTTCAAAGAAGTGACCTGGGCCTTGAGCTCTTTGATTTCCTCTACATGGTTAGTCTCAACACAAGTACTAGAGGAAGTATAAGCTTCATCCTTAGAGCAACAAGGCAAGGAAAGCAATTCATCACAAGATGTACCAACATTTTGAGTAGATGAATTACAAGGACTAGCACATGGCAATATAGCATTTTGACTAGAAGTAGTGCTAGTATCCACATGAGGCTCACTAGATGTTACCTTAGAAATCATGGCCTCATGAGCTATCTTTAGCACATTATGGGATACTAGAAGATCATCATGAGAGCTTGAGAGCTTTTCATGGCTTTCTTCCAATTTCTCATAATTGCTAGATAGCAACTCAAGTTGAGCCCGAAGCTCAACATTCTCCTTCAAAATGGATGCTTCACAAGTAATAGAGTTAGTAGCACAAGCATCATCAATAATAGCAAGAGGAGAAGGCAACTTTACAAGCTCTTTTGAATATGAAGCTTTAAGTTGAGCATGAGACTCGGTGAGTTTGATGAGCTCACTCTCAATGACCCTTGAGCCATTTTCGAGGTGCTCAAAGTCCTCAAGGAGTTTAGCATGCGCAACTTCAAGCTCCTCATTTTTAGTTTCAAAATCATTGGCCACCTCAAGAGCTCTATCACGAGATTCCCTCACTCTAGATAATTCTAGAGCAAAAGTCTCCTCAAGAGATTCCTTGGTGGTTTGTTCAAGTTCAAGAGCTTGAGAGAGGTCCGCAATCTCATTAGCGTAATCACGCTCATGACCTTCCATTTTATCAATGGTGACCTCATGCTCCTCAAGACGAGATTCCAACTCATCAATATATTTCTTGCCCTCGATAGCAATAGACATGATTTCCATGAAGTTGGAACGAGCAATTTTATTCTTAAGAAGAGCTTTAAAAATTATTTCCCCCTTAACTTTTAAGGAGGCAACATCATCATTCTCTTCATCATAATCGACATCATCATCACTCTTGCCATCATCAATATCATCACAAGATATATTGGGATTCAAAGTGGGAGATACCTTTGAAGACTTAGCCATAAGGCAAAAAGCAATCGATGATGATGTAGGATCCCTTGAAGCACCGTTCAAGACCACATCTTGTTCCAAGGGGTGTTGGGTTTCCTCTACATTGTTAGCACAACAACTCGAGGAAATAGATACATTTTTATCATGGCAACAAGACATAACAAGCATATCATCATGAGATTTGAGCAAGCAATTTCTACATGATATGCAAGGACTACCAACACGAGCATGTGAAACATGTAAGGTGCTCGAAGTGTTAAAGTCCAAAGATGAAGCATCGCAACAAGAAAGTGATGAAGGATTATCAAAACTAAGCCCACTATCATCATTGCAATGAACACCACTACTCACCATGTCATTACCTTGTGGCAAACCACATGTAGGTGAAGTAGAAGAAGTTGAGAAGACAACACGATCGGAGGTGGAGGGAGAACAATCATCCCCACAAAACTTGGACACGCCATATTTATCTTGAAGCTTTGTCCACAACTCATGAGCATCCCGGAAAGGCATGAGTTGAAATATAACTACATTGCTCAAAGCATCAAAAAGCACATCAGAAGCTTGAGCATTGAAATAAGAGTTTTTCTCATCCTCTAAAGATAATCTTTGTGGATCCTTTGGAGGAGAAAAACCCATATCTACAATTCGCTCTAAATTTGGGTCCATGACCCTAAAGAGATTAAGCATGCGAATTACCCAAACATCAAAATTTGTGCCATCAAAACTAAGAGTGTCAGAGAATCCTAAACCCCTAGTCGACATCCTTACTCTCTAGGCGGTTAAGCCCTATAAAGAGAGACGAGGCTCTGATACCAATTGAAAGATCGAGGATGTCGCCTAGAGGGGGGGGTGAATAGGCGCTTTAAAATAATTACGGTTTAGGCTTGAACAAATGCGGAATAAACCTAGCGGTTAATTTGACAAGCACAAAACCTACAACAACTAGGCTCACCTATGTGCACCAACAACTTATGCTAAGCAAGATAAACAACTAAGTGATAGCAAGATATATGACAAGAAACAATATGGCTATCACAAAGTAAAGTGCATAAGTAAAGGGTTCGGGTAAGAGATAACCGAGGCACGCGGAGACGACGATGTATCCCGAAGTTCACACCCTTGCGGATGCTAATCTCCGTTTGGAGCGGTGTGGAGGCACAATGCTCCCCGAGAAGCCACTAGGGCCACCATTATCTCCTCACGCCCTCGCACAATGCAAGATGCCGTGATTCCACTAAGGGACCCTTGAGGGCGGTCACCGAACCCGTACAAATGGCAACCCTTGGGGGCGGTCACCGAACCCGTACACTTTGGCAACCCTTGGGGGCGGTCACCGGTACCCGTCAAATTGCTCGGGGCGATCTCCACAACCTAATTGGAGACCCCGACGCTTGCCCGGAGCTTTACACCATAATGATTGAGCTCCGAACACCACCAACCGTCTAGGGCGCCCAAGCACCCAAGAGGAACAAGCTCAAGGGCACCAAGCACCCAAGAGTAATAAGCTTCTCAACTTGTAACTTCCACGTATCACCGTGGAGAACTCAAATCGATACACCAAATGCAATGGCAAGGGCACACGGAGTGCCCAAGTCCTTCTCTCTCAAATCCCACCGAAGCAACTAATGCTAGGGAGGAAAAAGAGAGGAAGAAAAAGAAGGAGAACACCAAGAACTCCAAGATCTAGATCCAAGGGGTTCCCCTCACAAAGAGGAGAAAGTGATTGGTGGAAATGTGGATCTAGATCTCCTCTCTCTTTTCCCTCAAAAACTAGCAAGAATCCATGGAGGGATTGAGAGTTAGCAAGCTCGAAGAAGGTCAACAATGGGGGAAGAACACGAGCTCAAAGGATGAGGTTCATTGGGGAAGAAGACCTCCTTATATAGTGGGGGGAACAATCCAACCGTTACCCCCCACACCAGCCCCGCAGAGAGCGGTACTACCGCTTGGCCAGCGGTACTACCGCTCCCCCCCGCGGTACTGCCGCTGGGGCCAGAGCGGTACTACCGCGGTGGTCAGGGCGGTACTACCGCATACGAGCGGTACTATGGCCCCCACTGCCGCGGCTAGTACCGTAAAACCCGACACGAAAAAAAGACCCCTCGAATCGAGGCGGTACTAGCACGAGACCGCAGCGGTACTACGGCTGGGGGCTACCAGCGGTACTACCGCTCTGGAGCGGTACTACCGCTTGTAGCACCCAAGCGGTACTACCGCTCCGGCCCGCGGTACTACCGCTGGGACCAAAACTGCCATAACTTCTGCATATGAGCTCCGAATTGAGCAAACTCAAGCTTGTTGGATACAAGACGACGAGTAGCATCAAAACAGCGACTGGTTAGAGTAAGAAGAGGCAAGGAAGGTATGCCAACAAATAGAGGAGTGAAACCTCCAACCGAGAAGAACCGGCATAACCTTCCAACATCGAAAACATCATAGAAGATGCGAGTGAACTCCGTTTTCGATGAACTCGAGCTTGTCATCAAGATGACCATAAGCTCCAAAACTCACAAAGAGAAAAACCAAACAAGAACCAAGAAAGATGATGCAAGGATGCAATGGTTTGAGCTCTCTACGAATGATACGATCAAGCTACTCATCGAGAGCCCCCCTTGATAGTACGGCAATCGATCCTATAACCCGGTCTCCCAACTACCATCATGAGACCGGTAAAATAGAAAACCTATCAAGGGCAAACCTTTGCCTTGCACATGGTCCACTTGAGCTAGATGATGACGATCTTGACTCCCTCAAGTTGGACCACCTTTCTTGGTTGCGTTGGCTCGATGAAGACTAGTTGATTGCTCCCCCATACTCCACCATGGGTGAGCCACTCTTCCGCACATCTTCACAAGTCCATTGTCACCACAATGGACGGCAAGCTTCAAGCATTTGATCTCTTCATGATGCTTCACTTGAACTTGCACACCGCAACATCTTCACAAGTCCATTGTCACCACAATGGATGGCAAGCTTCAAGCATTTGATCTCTTCATGATGCTTCACTTGAACTTGCACACCGCAACCTAACCCCACAAAGAACTCTCACGAAGATCATGGGTTAGTACACAAAGCGTAATTGACAATGCTTACCACACCATGGGATCGCCTGATCCCTCTCGGTACATCTTCTACGCTTTGTGAGTTGATCAAGTTGATTCACTCTTGACTTAGTCTTGATCAACCATGAATCTTTTCAACTCTCTTCATTTGGATGATGTCTTGAAGACATACATGAATGATCACACAATCTTCTTCTCCAAGACATGCTTGCAATAAGCTCAACTCTCACATGACCAATCTTTGGATAATTCCTTAATAACACCTTGATCACCACATAAACTCCTTGAAACCAACACATGAACTTCAAGAAATGCCTATGGACAAATCCTTCAAATATAACTCAAGGCAACCATTAGTCCATAGAGATTGTCATCAATTACCAAAACCAAACATGGGGGCACCGCATGTTCTTTCACAAGGGCCGGGTCATTATGCAATAATGAGCAGGGACTTTGTAAATATGATCATGTAAACTTGACCAGCAACATGTAGCCCCCAAGGGCCGGGTCAGTAAGATATTACCGAGCTGGGACCTTGTATATGATTCATTGATAATAACAGCATATGATGTAATCTCCACCATGGGGCTTGAACCCACGTCCACAAGGTTAACAGCTTTGTACCCTACCAACTGAGTAGTGGATCTTTCAATATAACGGATTAAGGCTTGTGTACCTTGAATTTTTGACAGGAGCAATTGGTAGCCCCCAAGGGCCGGCTCATTTAGAATGTGATGAGGAGGGTCTTCAATAAGTTGAGAAAAAATGACTTTGCATTAGTCCCCAAGTGCCATGGTATAGGCTGGCAGTAACATGGGACTTGCATATTTGATATAATATCAATTTGAATAATGTAGCCCCCAAGTGCCGGGTCGTAAGCCTGCAGCGACTCGGGACTATTCCTTCCATTGTATAATATCATATCCATTGATAAAATAATAGCCAGTGCGCCAAAGCGACTTTGAATACCTCATATGTTGATAAGTAAATCCGGAGTTTAAATACCCGGCGGCTCTTGGCCGATGGCAATTTAACACGCCTCCATTGTAAGCCGGGACTTTTATAACCCGGCGGCTTATAGCCTTTGAGAAAATCAAGAATTGATAACCCTTTTGAGACACCAATTTCAATCTTTGATGATGGGCTCGAACTTAATCATTTATGTAAGTCATAGCTCTGTAAATCCTGCACAGAGATTAAACAACATATGCCTTGGCGACTTAACGTCAAAAGCCAGGACGGGTAACCACCCAAATGTAGTCTTATCCTGCACACAAGTAGATCACAAAATCCCTTGACGGTTTACCGCAGGGCGGGTCACAATATCTCACATATAACCATTGTGATATTGAATTTGTACTGCCGGTTTACATGACCTGTGCAGTAAGGGTGATAACCCAATCTTTAGAAATCAAGACTTCCAAATGTTTATGATTGTCATATGATGGCGACTTATCATCCAAAGTCAAACCGGGTTAAATAGCAACCACTCATATACACTTTAGATATGATCAAAAGAGCTTCAAATAAAATCCAAAAACTGTTTGCAAAAAGAGACTTCAAAATTTTTGAGGCTTCTGATTCGAATACGATCAGAAAACCGTCCCAAAGGGGTTAAGCTAAGATTCGAATACGATCATATAACCCCCAGTGGCTTTGGCGTTGCCGATCAAGAGGGTACCGACAGCTATGTTCTCTTTGGTTCGAATACGACCTATGTTTGAACAGGAAGCCCCCAAATGACCTTGAGAGTTGTTTAACGACGCTGATTCGAATACGATCCACGTCGGTTCCCAAAAGGGGTTGAGCTATGATTCGAATACGATCAAGAAGCCCCCTAGTGAGCTCGGCAGTGCGCCGATCAAGAGGGTACCGACAGCTATGTTTCTTTGGTTCGAATACGACCTATGTTTGAAAAGGAACCCCCTAGTGATCATGAGAATATTTAACGACTCTGATTCGAATACGATCAGGGTCACACCAAAAGGGTTTAAGCTAAATTCGAATACGATCAGCTCCCAATGGTCATTAAAGCAGGGTACCTATGTTTGGGTTGTGCTTTGTAACAGACTCTTTTTGGTCCCTTTAATTTTTCTTGAGAACTCGAACTTTGCGAGAGATAAATTCTTTTTGAACCGGAAAAACCGGATATTGAGAGTTTCAAAGCTTTGTGATAGACAAATTTACCTTGAACCGGATTTTGAACTGGATTTGAGAGCTTCAAAACTTTGTGGCAGATAAATTTCCCTTGAACCAGATTTTAAACCGGATATTAAGAGCTTCAGTGCTTTGTGGGAGATGTCAAGTCTCTTGAGTCGGATCTAAACCGGAATCCTTCTTTTTAAGCCGGAAATTTTCTGATGGCCTTTAAACTTTTCACCAGTATGGCGGTAGCCTCCGGGACCGAATTATTTTTCCCTCCAATGACCCGGAGTTCTTGAATGCATTGAAACCGACCAATGCTGCCGAGTCATATCATTGTAGCCCCCGAGTCTCAAGACGACTCGAGTTGTTAGCTTTGAGATTCTCCATATTGACCATAGCATAAGGTGTATATCATTGGTGTTGGCGCGATGTGAATCCACAGAAGGTTGAGGTAACTGCGGCGGGTTATAAATGATCCTGTGTGAGCTGTGTCAGCAACTCGGCCAATGGTCCCTTCCAACTGGCTGTTTGAAGTTAACCAAATTGTAGTGGCGGCGACTTGTGCGCCTGCCCATTTGAACCATCCAGTGCGGACGGCGGCTGATAATACATGATAATTTGCCTCCAATTTTGTTGGAAGAAAAAACCTGGCTTCCCAAGCCGTGACTTGCTCATACTTAATAATCAGCTCACGCAGACGGATGTGGCCCGGTATGTTGATATAGACCAGGCCGCGAGAGACGGACGGAAAAGATGACCTCAGCATCAAAGGTGGATCAAACAGACGAACCGGCCGCGGTGTTGTAAACCGGCCGCGAGCGGGTCAACCATGTTTGTTTTGATGTAGCGAACAATTGTCCTGCATCAACAATAGTGCAGACCAAGGCAAAGATAAACTACTCTTTGACAAAAATAATACGTGCCAATAAAATATATCTTAGATGGATATCACCTGATGTGCCAGGCCGGAAAGTAACCCGCCATGAATTTGATGATCACTAGGTGACGTTGAAATCACTCACGGGCGAGTCAGTCGCGGGTGCAGGTAGATGAGTCGGCCGCGGTGTTGTAAGCCGGTGCGGACGAGCAAGTTGTCCTCCGTGTTGTAAGCCGGTGCGGACGCGTGAACCGGCGGTGAAGGCGGACGGGCGAGTCGTCCGTGGCGTTGTAAGGTGGTGCGGACGGGCGAGTCGGCCGCGCGTTGATGTAAACCGGACCGCAGGGGCGACAGCTGTATATAACAACACTATATGGCAGAGTGGTTGTTTTCAAAAAATTAATAAGTACTGATAAAAGTAAACTGGATGGATATCACCTGATGTTTTTTGTTCGGACAACGGATAATCCGTTCATCGCGACAGAGGCGGTTTAGGCTGGTCGGCGGCTCAATATGGTCCCGACAGCTATCACGATGTGCGTCGTGATGTCTTGACCATTTGTTGGAAGTGACCAAAAAATTCCAGCAAATAACTCTCAACTTTGAATAAATCTGATTACATCCGTACGCAGCTTCACATAATCACATGATCGAGTACCAGTTGGACTAGTACGTGATGATTCCCTGGACTCAGTTCAAGTCCACACGACATTATTGATTTCCTTGGGACTTGGAACCTTCTGACTTGACATGGAGCAGCAACGGCAACTTTGTTTGATAGATGATGCTCTGCGACTGGGAAGTGGCATCAACAGCCATAAACTCAAATTGCCTCGGCTCCTGCATGTAAATCGACTCAGCCTTGAACTATTGCTCAAAAGAGAGGTCTGTACGGGGCAGGGCTCGGCCGTGGAAACAGAAGTCCGCGGGGATGGAGAAGCGCCGGCAGAATGGCGGCTCATCTTGGAGCAACCCAGCAGCAGGATGCCAACAAGGTGAGTCAGGGGCGGCGCGGTGAACTGGAGGTGTGCGTCCGCGACGGCTGCTCAAGGTGGAAACGGCGGAGCCACCCAGCACATTGGAATAAAGCGAGGCTGCCGCCCGGCGTGAGGCCTTGGGGTGATTCGAAGTGCATTACATATTTTTTTGGTGTCAACTTTTTTTCATACACATTCTATATTTTTATATAAATAAGGAACATTTTTTATACACACATTTAACAATTTTTAAATACATGCTTAACACTTTTTAAAACATATTTTTTATGTCAACTTTTTGCATATATATTGTACATTTTTTGTATACATCAGGAACATTTTTTTATACACGTTTAACATTTTTTAATTACATAATTAATATTTTTTTAACATATATTTTTATGCCTACTTTTTTTGCAAAAACAATTAGCACACAGCGAGCCAATTAGCTCCAGTCGGCCTACAGCTGGCCGACAGGACCCAATCAGCCCACAGTGGGCCGACAGGGGCCAGTCGGCCAGCTGTAGGCCGACTGGAGTCCAATCGGCTTGCTGTGGGCCGACTAGGCCCAGTCGGCCTGCAGTGGGCCGACGGTGTATTATTTTAGAATTTTTTTTATCCAGCGTAATATTTATGAAAATTAATTAAAAAAATGTATTATTTAAAAAAAATAGCCTCTGGTGGAGGGTCTGGGCTGCTCACAGGTTATCATCAAATCAGATTCATTGGAACTTATTCAGGCATGCAATGACATCATTGAGGTTTGGAGTCCTTACACTGCCATTTTAGCATACTGTTTTCAGAAGGAACAAAGAATTTGAGCTATCTCCTTTTAGCACCGTCAAAGGGAAGCCAATATGGTGGCACACAATCTGGCGAGACACGCCTATGATACAAATGCTGATTTTTTTGGGGATTCAAACCCCCTGGCTTTATTATTCCTGATGTAATGAACGGCATTTCTGGAAACCCACGACAGACGCTCCTTTGGTCGCTCCTGCGGGCGGCCTGGGAGCGAACCCAGCCGGCGCCGCCAGCGGCACAGCCCCCGTCCATCCTCTTCTCGCCGCCGCCGGAGGGCGTCGCTGGGCAAAGCCCGGGCAGCGTCGGCGGCGGCGGGGCCCTTCCCTCCTCTCGCTCGGGTTTGGGTGGTGCGGGCCGCTCGATTCAGCAGGGATTCACGCTCTGGCTAGGGCGCTCGCGCTCGAGGCATCGCGGCGAGGCAGCGCCAGCCGGCGCGGTGCGTGCGAAGGGGGTCGCGGTGGCCTGGTCGGCACGGAGGTGTGGGTGCGCGACGCTGGCAAGTGGAGGTCCGAGGCGAGGCCCGTGCGGCGGATCTGGCTGCCCCGGCGACGGCTTTGGGCGCCGGTGGGGCGTGGTGGTCGGGGCGCCGCAGTGGTGCGGCTGCGCGGGGCCGGCGAGTGGAGGTCTGTAGAGCAGCGGATGCAAAGGGCAGCTGGGGGTGGATCTGGCACGGCCGGGCGCGGATCTGGCGCGGCCGGGCGCATCAAGGGGCATGGCGGCGCGGGGAAGGGCTCGCGGCGACCGCGAGCAGCGCGGGCTCGGCAGGGGCGCGGCGTGTGCGGCTGTCGGTAGCTGCACGCGGTGAGGATGTGGTGCTGCTGGAGGCTGCGCGGATGTGGTGTTGCAGGGGCTGAGCAGGGGCGGAGCCAGAAAATCGAGGCAATGGGTTCATGACTGATTTATTGTGAAAATTTAGTATGACATAATTAAGTACAATGTCCATTTTCACACTATCATATAAGGAGAGGCTAGCACCCAAATGCAAATATGATAGCACTTATATTTTATACATTGAAAACAAAACAGTATAACATTTGCAAAGGAAAACAGCAAAACATACCAGTTGGATGATACTATAAAAATCCCTTGTTTACATATTGTGAATAGAGTAATTCCAAAAATAACTTCATAGCTTCAGGTGCAGCTTATCCTTCCCGAAGACAGGTAAAATAGTCAAGTTACATTGAAAGTGTATAATACCATAAATCAAAAGAAGCATGTACAGTCACTCACATTAGAATGTGCTCCCTTTCGACCATTCCAGTCAATTAATTACCAATGCATCGCTCACAAATTGCCCCTCGTTATGATCTGTGAAAAGGGCGGCAACACAAATAATAGATGGATCATCTTAATATCAGTTCTCTGTATAGATGGATTTTTATTTTTTTGAAATCTGTAAGAGTACTTACATCAACTACGTTTGATGCATTTTACCTGCATCTAACAGGTGGCCTTGAAGTGCCTACATCATAATCTGAATCTGGTGATTGGTTTCTCTTTGAGAAATATTGCTCCACCGCCGAGATCAATCAAAGTTCAGAAAAAGTTAATTAGAAAATTAGGGCAAAGGCTAGGCTAAATATATAGAACATGTTTGGCCGTATGCATCGTTCTGATGCAGAGGCCGGGGAGTCCCCCCTTTTTCGAAAAAAGAAATATATAGAACATGTATAAGAAGAAGAATATGTGGTGATGTATTAGAGCAACTCTAGCAGACCTGGCAAAACGTCCGGCCCGCAAAAATTCCGGCGAGTATGGGGGCTCGGGCCAATTTTTCGGCCAGAACAGAGCCCGCATACTCGCCCGGCCTGTAATTTTTTTTGCCGCAGCCCGCAAACTGCACGCCCCGAGCACTATAAGTGCGGTTCCGCGACCCTTTTGCGGGTCCAAACCCTATTCCCCGCCGCCGCGAGCCACCCGATTCCCCTTTCTCCTCTACCAATTTCTCGCCGCCGGCGACCCTCCGCCCCGCCTCCAGCCGCCATGTGGGGGCGAATGTGGAGCTCCGGACGCAGCTCCGGCAGTAGATCCGGCCGTGAGAGGGACCCGGAGCGCGAGCGGCGCGAGGAAGCGCGGCGCTCGGAAGTGGATCAACCACGGGCTTTCGCTGCCGGCGAGCTTCGGCCGCCGCGAGATGGAGGAGTACGACCGCCGGCGCGCGTCATTCTCCTCCGCGCGGTCTTCCTACACCGGATCCTCCTCCTCCTCCGCCGCGGGCTTCCTCCCCGCGAAGAGGGAGTGGTCGGACGAGGAGGAGGAGCCGGAGCCGCCGGCGCCGTTCGCCTTCGTCCCGGTGAAGGAGGAGCCCGAAGAGCCCACTCCGCTCGGCCGCCGCGGAGTCGTCGGACCCGAGGACTACGTCGCGGAGTTCGACGCCATCGCCGCCGCCATCGCCGAGCGGAGCGTGCACGAGGAGGAGGAGCGCCAGCGCCACGCCGAGGAGCTCGAAGCCCTCGAGTGGCGGCAGGCGGTCGCCGCCAACGTCGCCGCCAACGAGAAGGCTGACGAGTGGCGCCGCATCCGCGCGGAGCAGGCAGAGAAGTACGTCGATCTCTGCAGCTCCGGCGAGGAGGATTGAGCGTCCGGCTCCTCCACGGCGTCATCCAGTTGCCGCGACCTCGCCGCCGTCAGATCCGACCCCCTAGTACTAGTTTAACGTAGTATGTAGTATAACTATGCTTGTAGTTTGTGATGAACTATGTAGTATGCGGTGAACAATGTAGTATGTGATGAACTATGTTTGTGCAATTTCTCCCATGAAAGTATTTTTTCAAATTATGTAGGTTTAGATACGGGGTCTGCTCGGCCGTGCATGTTTTTGACTCGCAAATGCGATCATCGTGAAACCGCAAACACGTTTTGCGGGTCGTATTTTTGCGGGGTCTGCTAGAGTTGCTCTTAATATCTTGAATTTGTATTGCATGCTGACCTGCTGTTGCTTCCTTGGGGCTGGCTGGCGAAGACTAGGCGATGCGCCGTCGCCGTGATGGGCGAACAAGATGGGGAGAGGCGGAGTAGAGGGAAGACCTTGGTAAGTCTTGGCGAGCGAGAGTCGTCTATTCACAACACACTAGATCGGATTCGCGCCTCGGCGCGAGGGTGTCGGTCATAATGTTTTGACAAAGCGTGTACAAATTGTATGTAGGAAACCAGGTATAGCATGTGCAGGCAACTATTTGTGTTAGAAGCATAACATAATGGATCTGAAGATGACAATCACATTATAAGACAGAATCAAGCTTGGTGCTTTCATACGATGAGAGATAGAACACATGACCATTTTTTACGACAGAGAGATAGGAACACATGACCATTTTGTACAACTATTTACAACGGCGGACTTCCTGCTACCGGCCACTTCGCCGGCCAAGCGGCACTGCTCCGCGCATTTAGGAGCAACTCAGTCACTGCGCCGAGGCTGCTACACTCCAGCAACATCACCAAAAATCACCATCGTCATGCGCGCAATAACAACATATCAGATCAGAAACCCTAGGCCAAAGGGAATGAAACCGCGGAAAGCAAAGAGGCGAGAAGGGGCAAGAGGGGTGAGGGGGATGGGAAGGGATCTCACCATGGCCGGGATCTAGCAAGGAGGTCGCACCAGCGACGCGGTAGGAGCGCTAGGCGAGCTCGTCGCTGCCGCTGCTGAGGGCCAGGTGAACTCGTCGCTTTGCCGGCTAGAATGCAAAGGTTTTAAAAGTCAAAGACTAATGCAATGTAGAATTCATGTTTCTAGCACAACCAACCATTATTTATAAGATAGGACATGCACTTCTTATCACCAAGTAATCTTATATGTCACAGGAGGCTATATTAGAGTTTTACCTTCATTGTCATCGATGCACATCGGATCAGTGCTCCTTGACCCTTTCATAATGTGGTTATTGCTGGTTCCCTGGGATGAGTGAAACTGCATTAGTATTTGTATCTACGCTTGTTCAGAAACAATTTGACTGTAATCAATCTGAAGAATATAAGGACTGTTATTCCTTGTTTGAAAATGGCAAAATCTACATGGCATAAAAGAGTCAGTATCCAGCCCGGTAATACTTGTATAGAACATATACAATTGTGCTCCCGATAATACCTAATATACATATTTGAAGTACCCATATATCAAAAGCATCAGCAAAGCAAAATCAAGAAGACAATCGATATCAACTATAACCACAAGCATTGAATATATACTTATCCATTCATTGGTAACATGTTTCAGGCTGTACATTTACATAGGGCAAGATTCAGTACAAAATGACGACTTGCAGGAGCTGAAACTACTGAAACTCTTATACCTATGGAAATAGCGCTACACGAAGGTGAGTCGGCAGCAATAAGGAGAAACAGGGCAGCAGTGTAGCAATGCACTCTTCCGGCCTCCCTTGCACTTCCACAATTTCAAGGCGACCTCCCATTTTGTCCCTCCCACAAGCTGTGGCACATACACATGCTGATCTGTATGTCGAGGTGTAGAAAATGGAATAAGGTCATTCGTAGATAAAAACATTGGTCATGCAAGGCAGATTCAATTCCTTCTGTACTTGGAATAAGATAACTCCATACTCATAATACATAATACCATCGAAGACAAAAGATTACATCTACCATAACAATAATCTAATATCACCTCCTCCTTTAAGTCATGAGAAGGGAAATCAAATGGCATAAAACGGGCTTCTCCGAAGCTCAGTTATATAAGTGAAATAAAGGAGACCACATCACCCAACAAAAGATATATTCGCCCTTGCATTAGATATTAGCTCACATATATGTATTAGTGGCAGATCCAACTTCCAAAGCTCAATGAAAAATTGATAGCATATCATTTGATGTTGCGGTCAAAGGTTATCAAGTGTTTATTTCCACAATCAAAAGATACTTCTGCATTAAAACTGGAACACGCTAAAGTTTCTAGTTACTCACTCTGTTGCAGAACTGGAAATAATCACATACTGGTTCATGCAAGAACCACATCAGTTATAATATCATGGACCAAAACATCATCCTCTTCTTTACCAAAATATAAAGTAGCAGCCTACTCTATAAAATCAAATTAAGTATACTTAACAATGCAACATATCACATTGTGTGGAACTGCAGAACTGGAACGGATAAGCAAGGACATATACACCATATACTCTGCACTCTAACATGCCTGAGGTAAAGACATTACAGGTTAGAAAAAATAGGTAGAAAATTATAGCCTTACAGGGAATAAACTTAATGTAACTATAATACTCAATCCAAATATGGTGCCAATCCATTTATGCTGGCCAGGTTAATTCTCTAAGAAATACACAAATGAATTGATACTTAATTCCTGAATCTAGTTAGCAATCTAAATCAACCTACAATCTCCAGCCCCAAAAAATACAAAAGCAGCGCATAAATCACTATTTAAAAGGATCCTGAGAATAATGACACCAGAATAAATTAGAACAGAGATTAGGGATCGACCTAACCTAGGCCACAACTCATAGAAGTGACGTTGAGGTGTAAGTACCCAGCATGTGGAACGGGAGGCTTCAGTACATCACAACAGTGTTGTTGGGGAGAGCCGCTCTTGTAAATGAAGCATCCCTTTCCAGGAGACGACCTTCTAGGTCTTCATGTTCATATACAGAGAATGCAACTATTGCCGCCTCATCCCTGTACATATTTATGAACTAAAAGAATCAGACTTAACCAAGAGAGCCCTGTTCAAAGAGTTTCACTGGGTAAAGAAAAACAGAGGATAAAAAAGCTTGCATATTTATTAGGAACGAGTGAGTGGTACTGCATACTTACTTGAAATGTTTTATCATTTGCAAGCCTGGAACACTACAACAGCATGTGAATGTAAATGAAAAGTAACATCGACACATTGTTACATACTGTCATGTCCAGTGTCTCGTATTTAGAAAACAGAAGCTATTTAAAATATGATGGTTGGGACATATCTCGAGGGAAGTTCAAAAGCTAAATCTGACTAAACACGCCTTTTTTTGCCTGAATACTTGGAAATCAGCGACTTACTATAGAGCATGTCTCCAACAATACAGTTCAGGTTGAAATGAACCGAGCATTTAATGTTTATTAAATAATAGAAGATATACAAAACTAATCCTTCAAGAACAACCTGCAATGGAAAGCATTTTAGAACACATGTGTTTTTTCTTAGTGCCTGAAACAAATGCATGTTTACATGAGAGGAAAGGTCACTAAACGCTACTCTGTATCATGTTGGCAAGCTGACTGGCTACTTGGCATGGAAGAATGCTTTCACCAGGCAGAGCTAGCTAAAATTAGAAGAAAAAATCAAGCAGACTTGACAACAGGAGCATACAGACCTTCGTCGATGTCGTTGTCATCTTCGATTTAATAGAGAAACCAGAATAGCTTGAATACCATGTCTTTTCTTTACCTGAATACACATATACAACTAATGTTTGTCAGTTCCAAAATCCAGCCAAAACTGAAGTTATGCATGGGCATGATCCATTGAAAGTTGATTTTGTACAGAGGGCAATGGATTTCTAAGTTGATTTGCAAGGAAAATTGATGTAATTATGTGCCAATAGGATACATTCAGAATGCTAGAAACCTATGGAGAGGAAAAGCAAGTACATATTTATAGAGGTCAAGACTCAACTTGAATCTAGAATAGCAGATGTAGTTTCACCGTGATCAATTTAGACAATACTGAAATTGGGGTGACTGTGATTTGCATATCAGTATTAGGTCAATTCTTAGTCTGCTCACAGAATGTTGATCAAGAGTTCTACGGCCATATGCATTATTTATTGGAACCATTTAGTAGTAGGTTTTGGGTCTACATCAAATGTGTTCACAGAAACAAATAACATCCAGCATCATAAAGGAAATATGTGGGGTGGCATTAATGGAGATGAACTTACCTGACAGTAACCAACTTTCTACCAATGTGCAAAAGAACAGATACCCCATGATAAAAGAACACAAACCACGTGTGCATCCACGATTTCAAGATAACCTTAATTGGGGTCAGTATCCAAAATAGTCACAAATTCAGTTGCAAACTACCATACAACAAATCCAGAACTATTTCCCACAGTTTATCTTAACCACATTAGATCAAGGACCAACAACAAACAATAAAAGATCAAGAACAACTTATATGCAATAAAGGTATGAGAGAGAAGAAATATTTACATAAGACAGCTATAAACACTGGAGCATAAATAAGCAACACCTTTAAATACAAATAAAAAGGGTTCAGGGTTCAATGCATAGTGGGCTCAGACTTGCCTTTCCTCGATCATATAATCTACCCCCATCATCTCTTATCACCAGATCAATCTGTTTATACTGTGAAGCTGCCCTGGTTATCACTCAACAAGAATGACCATCCAAGGACAGAACAATAAGTATCACCGGATCAAAAAGGATTCTAGAGACAAGAGGGAGGATCCAACTTGATACCCACAGGTGCCTTAATTGCTCAAAGGCACACTTATTTCAGCCACGGCTAATCATCATCGCCCATATGTGTGCGAGGAGCGACGGCTAGGTCACACCCATATGCCGTGATTGGATATTTTTTCACCCATGTGAAATGACCAAAATGCCCTCGGCGGCCACCCAATTTTACGCGCGGTGGCACGACCGGGAGGTAACTGCTCATTCAACCATGCTACAGGGGGACGAGATTTGATCCGACGGACGAGGTCTTCCAGCGGCTCGATCCGACGGCCGGTATCGCATCAAGCAAACTGATCGGACGGTCAGAATGCTCTAATCGCCGAGGAGGCTTGTAGGGACGTTCGTCTCATGTTTCTGGATAGATACCCACAAGTGCCTCGATTGCTCGAGAGCATGCCTATATCATCCATAACTGATCATCATAGCCCTGGCCATGTCCCATGTAGTAGCCGAAGCAGAGCAGGGGAAGATGGAGCTTACCGAGGGAGGTTGTAACCAAGGCAGTACTCAGTGGGCACCGGGGTTGCACCTGAACGCCATCAAACCGGCGAGGAACCACGTCGGAGTTGCGCCTTGCACCATCCCGCCGACGAGCACGAACGCCACTGGCACCGAAGCGGCCAAGGAGGCAATGTGTAGCACGTCTAGGAGCACCATCAGGGGTGGAGATGACTGGGGCCTAGTCAGTTCTCTTTTAGCTGCAATCAAGGATAAGATTTTTTAGAACATTATTGTGGTGCATAGGTCAACTCCATCAGAGGAGAGGAGTTCAGGTGCAAACAAGGTACAAATATTTTGATCTCACTTAACAAATTGACAATGTGTGCCACAGTAGAGCAATATGGATCCCTGCTAGTTAACCTGGACTAATACTATGTACAAGAGGGTTGACCAAAAGGGGCTCCTACAAAGAATAGACCAGTCGGCAGCAAAACAAGTGTCAAGATCCTGGCTCAACTGAAGCAGACGGTGAAAACCAGGTCAAAACGAGGCTTACCCATAGATTGATGAGTGCGACAACCAATCTGGCCCAACGACCACAAGAATAAAGATCTGCAGGCAACAGAAATCCAAAATCAATTAACCAGGGCCAATCCAATTGAGAGAAAGCACAAGCGACGTGGGGAATGGCTCACCTGACAGTCGTCGGAATGGCGCCCCTGAATCATCACGTACGAGATGCTCGAGTTAGGCCATGGCCGCCGCCGTGCTCAGAGCTCGGCCCCGACCCCCGCCGCGCTCACCAACGCACCCACACGCCTGGGCTCGAGCTCGGCCATGGCCGCCATCACGCCCTGATCCGGATCCAGAGCGCCCTTCCACCCCTCAGCGCGCGTTGCTCGCCGCCGGGCATCACGGATGTGGTCGCCGCTCGGCCATCTTTGAATCCGGCCACCGCGGCCCGACCGGCGGGCAGGTGATTCGGGCGACGGAAGGGGAGGGGAGGGGAGGAGGCGGAGCACGGGAGATGAAGGGTGGCGGCAGCGGCGAGTGCGGGGATGGTGGGGGCGACTGGGAGGACGAAGAGGCGAGGCAGACGCCCTCCCTCGTCTCATCCATTGACGGGCCGCGGTCATCGGCGAAGGCCACGGCGAGCGGGACTGGCGTGGCGGCCCGTTGCTCGCCCGTCGAGCTCGAGCTCGTCCATGGCCGCCGCGGCGGGTAGGGCGGGACGGTGGGGCCGCGGTCATCGGCCACGGCCACGGCGAGCGGGACGGGCGGGGCGGGGCGGGGCAGGACCCAGGGCCGGGGCAGGGCGTTAGGGTTTGGGCGGCGCCAGATCAAGGGGCGGAAGGAGGAGGCCAGGCGAAGGCGGGGAAGGAGGAGAGGGAGGCACTGGTGGGGAGGAGGAGGCGGCGCGAGCGGGAGAGAAGCCGGCCGGAGGGGTGGAAGGAGGAGGCCGGGCGGCGGCGGGGAAGGAGGAGAGGAGGCGCGCGGGAGGGGAGCCCGCTAGGGTTGTCTCCACGAGAGCCGCCTCCTTTTTATACCCCCTGTTGGTGAAATGATGGAAATGCCCTTGGTGGGGCAGCGGAATTACGCGCGGTGGCACGAGACGACGGTAACTATTCATTGTAGCAGTGTTAGTTTTCGATCCGACGGCCAGGATCTTCCAGGAGCGACATCCAACGGTCAAAATCGCATCAAAAAACCGATCCGACGGCCGAGAGTCGCTCAGCTCTGAGAAGCCTCATGTTCTCCCAAGTAACGTATATCTGGATCCGACCTGATGCATTACGAGTCATCTAACGCACGCACGGGACAGTAGCAGTTTACGTATGGGCCTTAGCTGGGCTACTCCCGTGAAGATTTCTGGCCTAAAAGGTTTTCGCTTGTGAATTCCAAATTATGATGGGTGCAGCCGTGATTTTCTAATGGGTTCACGCACACGATAACCCTACATACGCGTACATGGCAGCAGAAAATCGTTGGGTTCACTTGAACCCAACGCCTCAACGCTGGCTCCGCCCCTGGGGCTGAGGCTGGACGCCGGGGCGATGGCCCCGGAGCTTGGGCGTCGTTCCTGCTGGGCGACACGGTGGTGTTGGCTGCGGACCGGAGCGCGGCGGGTCGTGGGGCTTGGCCCTCAGATCTGAGTCAGCGTGGGTACTCAGGCTCTGGCCTGGGTGAAGGAGAGGCGACCGACGAGGCATCCCATCCTGCTGTGGCGATGGGGATGCAAGTTTCGGCTGTCGGGGTGGCTGATGCGTGGAGGTGCAGCGAGGGTAGGTCCGAAGGTGGGCTGACGGATTGGCTGTCGACTAGAGGATTTCGAGGGCTGGGTGAAAACCCGTTTCTGGCCATGGCTGGAGCCTGTGACGGCGGCGTCCGTGGACGCCATGACCTTCCTGAAGGCGTCGACGGGATGCTCTCTTTTCCTCTGCGAGGGAAACTCCAGACCCGAGGGTCGGTCGTTGGCGGCGTGTTGACGTCGTTCCCCTCTTGAGGGCATTGATTTTGAAGGTTAATCCAGTCAGAGGGACCAGTGGGTGTGTTGGGAGGTTGGGTGGTGGAAGGCGTTGATGTGGCGTCGAGACTTCTGTGGCAACGATGATGGGGCGAGTGAAGTCGGAGGCGTTGCGGTGGTTGCGGTAGTCGGCTCTTCTCCGACGTGTCCGTGAGATTACCTCGGTTTGTTTGTTGCGGTGAAGTCGGAGCTGCGGCGGCGGGGCCCATGACAGGCAGCAGGTGGTCCATTCGGTGGTCTTCCACGGCGCCAGCCTGGCATAGTTCTTCTTTGGATCTCTCCTTTAGAGTCGGAGCTGTGCTACCCTCGACGTGGGTGGCTGAGTTCTGGCACGGTCTATATGTGCCGCTGAACGGTTTGTGACGGTTTTAGCCCGGTTCTTCGTTAATTAACCGGACAATTCTCTTCTGCTTAATTAATGGATGAGGCAAAGCTTTTGCCTCCGTTTGAAAAAAAAGACATTTCTGTCCTCAAATTGAAATAAAGTGTGCCAGTAGGCTTTCCCAAAAAACAAAACGATAGGAACAAACCAGGTAGCCAATTTCGACCCCACCAACACGATCATGCACAAAGAAAGGACAAACAAGACCGCTTAACATGGGCAAAATATATAGATGCTGCATTATGGTTACGAAACGATGGAAATATTTATGTAGGTGGTTTCTGCCCCCTCTGCATCGAAGGCGCGAACAACCAAACAGGCCTCCTGGATATCATCCAAGGGGGAAGTTCTTTATTGAATCCTAGGGGCTTAGATTGAGAAGACGAGTAAGTTGTGTTACTTTATAGCTGGCGAGTGGCGACTAGTACCTGCTAAGCATCGTACGAGAGAGAATAAAACAAAGCGTATAATATGGGCCTATGTGCTGGTTCATTGTATGTGAACCTTCACAGGCACCTGCTACGATTAGTGTAAGCTTGCGTTGTTCATATACGAGGTGTCAGACACCTGCTTATCTGTATCCGGGTCCTATGAAACCATAAAAGATGCAAGCGCAGTAATGCTAGATCAGAGTGTGTGCTTACACTAATGGCTTATCGTTGCTGCCGGGGCTATTTTCGTCCTGTCCATCTGCATGCATGCACATGGAGTGCCGCATATATGCATGAGCCTTTCCATATGTATATGTACTTCATGTGCTAGATTCGGTGAGCCATTGCCATCCAGCTATATATACGTGGCATCCTTCCATATCATCACTTTATATAGTACCCGGCAAAAGATAATACAAAAAAAAAGTGCGGTTTACAACTTTACATACGTACATATGTACGGTTATGATAGCCATGTCCTTTTGAATGGCGTTTACATACGTACACATATCTATACGGTTATGATAACCGTCCTTTTAAATGGCGTTTACATACATATTCACTCCGTTTCAAAATAAGTGTCGTACTTTTAGTTCAAATTTATTCTGTGAAAGCTGCAAATCCATCGCTCGACCATCATCCGAAATTTAAAGTGCGCTATATAGAGCTTCCGATCGACAGCACAAGGAAATACTCCTACGATGAACTTGTTGACCATGCATGCATATGATAGGGTTGCACTAGTTAAAGTAATAAGAAGAGAGATTGACCGCCGATGGATACGGAGAGGTACGTCGCGGTGACGCCCAAGTTCTCTGTCGTATCCAGCCGCCCTACGTCAACATTTGCATCTGTGCATTCCACCTGATGGATGGAGAAGTTTATCAGGCCTAGCTACTGGCCTAGTGACTCTTAGTATTTCATCAGTTTCTGTCGTTATAAGTCAAAGCTTGTCTGCCGTCTGTGCGGCTTGATTAAGCTTCTCCGCTCCCCCCCTTGGATCTCGTCTCCTCGCTGAGTTATATAAGGTACTGTACACTTTACGTAGATGCTAAACATGGAACTAAACCACCTACAGATGGAGCTACCTACCTATGATGGCTTCCACTGCTACCACGGCTACTCCATTTCTTTCTCATCAAATGCACACTACACGCATCATCAGCCTGCTCCTCAAGCTCAAGCTCATGATGACACGGGGATCGACCACCAGTTGTTCTCCTTCTCCTTCCCCATGGAGGCCACCTCCACCTCCTTCACTACACCTCCCGCGGCCTCAGGCGCCTGGGAGGAGATCATGACGGCGCCTGTCGCTTCACCGTCGTTGTTACCGCAGGGGAGCTCCAGTAGTTCACGCGATACACCGGACTCGCCACTCATCGGGGTGCGGAAGCGGCCGTGGGGCAAGTACGCGGCGGAGATCCGGGACTCCACCCGCAATGGCGCCCGAGTTTGGCTTGGTACCTTCGACACCCCACAAGCCGCCGCACTCGCCTACGACCAGGCCGCCTTCTCCGTGCGCGGCCCGGCCGCCGTGCTCAACTTCCCGGTCAAGCTCGTGCAGGAGTCGCTGCGCACGCTGGACATCGGCTGCGCCGCCGCGGGGGACTCGCCTGCTCTCGCGCTCAAGCGGCGGCACTGCATCCGAAAGAGAAGACCCAACAAAAAGAGGATGTCCAGAGCCACGGCGACGGCAGCACAGGCGACGAGGCAGGAGGCAGCCACTACATCGTCGTTGTCAACGTGCGTGTTGGAGCTGGAGGACCTTGGAGCGGACTACCTCGACGAGCTGCTCGCCTTGTCCGAGCTGTGAGCCACCCAACCGCTCCTGCTATGGTGAACCAGCAGCTCCTGCAGCCACCGCTCCAAATCCATTTCCTTCCATGAGAGTGACGCCGTCTCGCGCAGCAGCGCTGAGTAAAAGAGGCTGGCCCGTGGTCGATGTCCATGATTGTAGATGATCCGTTTCTAATTTTTTACTTAAACCACGGCATGCAACACAGTTTTTAGGTGTGTCGTTTTTGGGTCATTCTTGGGCCTTCTTGCTAATACGGTCGGATGCACTAAGATTAAAGTGAAATCGGGTAGCGTGGAGGTGATGGATGCATTTATCCTAGGCTACTCTTCTTCAGTCGGTTCATCAATTATAGATGACTATTATTTCATATCATTAGACTTTTCCCATGTCATTTATGATCATTGTAATAGAGAGCGCAATGAAGTAGCTCATGAACTAGTAAGGTTAGTTAAGTTTTCTCCTCCGAGTGATTGGATGGATGATGCCCCCTGATGGGGTTATCCCTCTAATTGTAAACGATGCTACATTATTTATGAATGAATAAAGGAGAAGTTTGTAAAAGAAAACAGGTATCATACTCCGTCCGTCCCTAAAAGACTGCACGCCTACACTCCACCACTTCTCCGAAAATAAGTGTAGGTCTGGCTTCTAAGCGGTAATTTTGCGTTCGCCCCCTTGGTCTATGCCTCGAGGTAACCGCAGCTAGCAAGATGCATGCACAACTGTATATGTGAATCGAAGCAACACTATTGCTGCCAGTAGCTTAAATGAGGGAGGAAGGGGTTTCTGCAAAAAAAAGTTAATTTGTCATAGAATAGCCAGACCCCCACTCTTATGCGGACAAAGGAAGTATGGTTTTGTGGCCTGTCATCTGTCGACCTAAAAGCCTAGGAGGGGGGTGGGGGGCTCGGAGTTCTTAACTCCAAATTCATAAACATTGTCCTTGTCCAATTACAAAACTCTTTCCAAACTATGGGCGAATCTTCTTAAGCCAAGTACGTCCTAACTCCTTCAAATCCACATTTTTTGAATGGGCTCCAATGATGCTTGGCATGGTAATGAACCTATATGGAAGCGGTTAGAATCGTCGTATGCCCTCATGGTTTTTCAGACATTTTGGTGGCCAAGGTGAAGACCAGTAGCCTTGGGCCATCACATTTCATCGAAACATTTGCCCAACAGAGTCCAATAGTTGGGATCTATTAGTTGTGGAGGTGGCAGCCGACCGAGAAATCCTGGCACCTTAATGTGTTGGGGGCTCTTCGGTAAGTCGTTATATGCAAAGTTGGCGGAAGGGCCACACGTTGGTTGTTATGACCGGTTTAGCTTATAAACGGAGGAGGCCCACCAGGCAGTAGTTAGGGGCTTGGCCCACAAGTTATCTTAGATTAATTATTATGCAAGTTATCTAGGTTATAAGTATAGGCTGTAAGACTCTTTTCAGAATTAAGCAATGAAGATATTTTCTATCCCTATTGCCCGGCTCCCAGAGGAGCCGGAACCCTAGCCGCCGCCAGCCCTAACCGCCGCCGCCCTCCTCTTCCCTCGCGACGGCGCCGACGCGCCGGAGCGCGCGCCCTCGCCCCCAACCTCCGCGGTTCTGCCCTTATAACCTAAGGAGTAGAGACGGTAGGAACCCTAGTCTTACCAATTTGGTAATCGGAGACCAAGTTTCGATCATGTCGCTGCCACCACCACCGCCGGCGCTTTCCAGCGGCTCCACCGTGCCGATGACGACGGCGCCGCCCCTCACCGCGCCGATGACGACGGCGCCGCCCCTCACCGCGCCGATGACGTCCGCCGCCGGGACAACCGCGCTGGCAGGCCTCGTCTCCACCGCGGCCCCGGCTGCGCCGCCATCCCCGGTGCCCTCTGCGCCACCGCCGTCCGCCGTCTTCACACCGGAGCAGGTCACGGCTACCCTGCGGGACCTCATCACCGCCGTCCAGGGCCTCCACCTGCAGCAGCAGCAGTACGCGGCCGGGCCGTACATGCACCTGCCAACGGCGCCCGCTGTTGGGGAACGTAGCAATAATTCAAAATTTTCCTACGTGTCACCAAGACCAATCTAGGAGATGCTAGCAACGAGAGAGAGGGAGTGCATCTTCATACCCTTGAAGATCGCTAAGCGGAAGCGTTACAAGAACGCGGTTGATGGAGTCGTACTCGCAGCGATTCAAATCGCGGAAGATCCGATCTAGCGCCGAACGGACGGCGCCTCCGCGTTCAACACACGTACAGCCCGGGGACGTCTCCTCCTTCTTGATCCAGCAAGGGGAGAGGAGAAGTTGAGGGAGAACTCCAGCAGCACGACGGCGTGGTGGCAATGGAGCTCGTGGTTCTCCGGCAGAGCTTCGCTAAGCACTACAGAGGAGGAGGAGGAGGAGTATGAGGAGGGAGGGCTGCGCCAGGGAAGAGGTGCGGCTGCCCTCCCACCCCTCCACTATATATAGGGGCAAGGGGAGAGGGGGAGGCGCCCTAGGGTTTTCCCTAGGGGCGGCGACCAAGCAGATTGGATCTCCCTAGGGAAAATCCTAGGGAGACTTGCCCCCCAAGCCAAGCAGGTGGAGGCTTGCCTCCCAAGCCAGGTGGAGGCGCCCCACCTCCCCAAGTAACGTGGGAAAGGGTGTGGGGGGCGCACCACCCCTTAGTGGGCTGGTTTGCCCCTTCCCCTTTGGCCCATGAGGCCCTCCAACACTTGCCGGGGCTCCCGAAACACCTTTCGGTCATGCTGGCCATAGCCTGGTACCCCCGGAACACTTCCAGACTCCAATACCCTTCGTCCAATATATCGATCTTCACCGCCGGACCATTCCGGAACTCCTCGTGATGTCCGGGATCTCATCCGGGACTCCGAACAACCTTCGGTAACCACATACTATTTCCCATAACAACTCTAGCGTCACCGAACCTTAAGTGTGTAGACCCTACGGGTTCGGGAACCATGCAGACATGACCGAGACACCTCTCCGGCCAATAACCAATAGCGGGATCTGGATACCCATATTGGCTCCCACATGTTCCACGATGATCTCATCGGATGAACCACGATGTCGGGGATTCAATCAATCCCGTATACAATTCCCTTTGTCTATCGGTATGTTACTTGCCCGAGATTCGATCGTCGGTATCCCAATACCTCGTTCAATCTCGTTACCGGCAAGTCACTTTACTCGTTCTGTAACGCATGATCCCGTGGCTAACTCATTAGTCACATTGAGCTCATTATGATGATGCATTACCGAGTGGGCCCAGAGATACCTCTCCGTCATACGGAGTGACAAATCCCAGTCTCGATTCATGCCAACCCAGCAGACACTTTCGGAGATACCTGTAGTGCACTTTTATAGCCACCCAGTTACGTTGTGACGTTTGATACACCCAAAGCATTCCTACGGTATCTGGGAGTTGCACAATCTCATGGTCTAAGGAAATGATACTTGACATTAGAAAAGCTCTAGCAAACGAACTACACGATCTTGTGCTATGCTTAGGATTGGGTCTTGTCCATCACATCATTCTCCTAATGATGTGAACCCGTTATCAATGACATCCAATGTCTATGGTCAGGAAACCATAACCATCTGTTGATCAACGAGCTAGTCAACTAGAGGCTTACTAGGGACATGTTGTGGTCTATGTATTCACACATGTATTACGGTTTCCAGTTAATACAATTATAGCATTAACCATTTTATTATTGCCTCTAGGGCATATTTCCAACACCCGCTGCCGCCTACGACCACCCGCCATGGCCGCCCCAGGGCGTCTCCCCGTACGGTGCCCCTCTGATGTTGTCGTTCCAGGCGGCTCGGGCGGCCCTCCGGCTGCCGCGGCGCCCCTCTGGCCCTTGGTGCCGACGCCGTCATCGGGCCCTTGGCCGCTCCAGCAGATGCCGCAGGCGGCGGCCACCGGACCGCGGCATCCTTTCTCCGCGCCGCCTTGCACCGGGCAGCCGCTGCTGCCGTTCCAGGCGAGACACCCCGGCAGGACCACGCCGGCCGCGGCCCCTCTGTGGTACTTGTAGCCACCCTCCCCCGCGGCCACCGATGCCCCCGCCCACTCCCCGCCACCGACGCTACAACCACCGGCACCGCCCCTGCCTAGCTCGGGGGCACCCCCGCCGACCGGCCTCCCGCTTCATCAGGTCATGTTCCCGCCCTCCCCGTCGCCACATCCAGCGTGGGCGGCTGGGTCTTCGCCTTCGCCGGTCTACACCACGGCCCCCGAACAGCCGACCCCGTTCCCGCAGTTCGGGGGGCCATCGGGTTCCGCCGGTCCCTACCCGGAGTACTCCGACCAGGCGCCACCCGCCTCGCTGCTCCGCACCTCCGAGCCAGCTCGACACGGTGTTCCCTCCCAGGCACCGTCGCGGTTCGCCAAGATCGACTTCGCCACTTATGACGGCACGGAGGTGTTGGGGAACGTAGTAATTTCAAAAAAAATCCTATGCACACGCAAGATCATGGTGATGCATAGCAACGAGAGGGGAGAGTGTTGTCCACGTACCCTCGTAGACCAACAGCGGAAGCGTTGTCACAACGCGGTTGATGTAGTCGTACGTCTTCACGATCCGACCGATCAAGTACCGAACGTACGGCACCTCCGAGTTCTACACACGTTCAGCTCGATGACGTCCCTCGAACTCTGATCCAGCCGAGTGTTGAGGGAGAGTTTCGTCAGCACGACGGCGTGGTGACAATGATAATGTTCCACCGACGCAGGGCTTCACCTAAGCTCCGCAACGGTATTATCGAGGTGTAATATGGTGGAGGGGGCACCACACACGGCTAAGAGATCTCAAGGATCAATTGTTGTGTCTCTGGGGTGCCCCCCTGCCCCCGTATATAAAGGAGCAAGGGGGAGGCAGCCGGCCAAGGGGAGAGGCGCGCCATAGGGGGGAGTCCTACTCCCACCGGGAGTAGGACTCCTCCTTTCCTTGTGGGAGTAGGAGAAGGGAAGGGGGAAGGAGAAAGAAGGAAGGGTGCGCCCCCCTTCCCTAGTCCAATTCGGACCAGACCATGGGGAGGGGTGCGGCCACCTTTTGAGGCCTTTCTCTCCTTTCCCGTATGGCCCATTAAGGCCCAATACGAATTCCCGTAACTCTCCGGTACTCCGAAAAATACCCGAATCACTCGGAACCTTTCCGAAGTCCGAATATAGTCGTCCAATATATCGATCTTTACGTCTCGACCATTTCGAGACTTCTCGTCATATCCCCGATCTCATCTGGGACTCCGAACTCCTTCGGTACATCAAAACTCAATAAAACTGTCATCGTAACGTTAAGCGTGCGGACCCTACGGGTTCGAGAACTATGTAGACATGACCGAGACACGTCTCCGGTCAATAACCAATAGCGGGACCTGGATGCCCATATTGGCTCCCACATATTCTACGAAGATCTTTATCGGTCAGACCGCATAACAACATACGTTGTTCCCTTTGTCACCGGTATGTTACTTGCCCGAGATTTGATCGTCGGTATCTCGATACCTAGTTCAATCTCGTTACCGGCAAGTCTCTTTACTCGTTCCGTAATACATCATCCCGCAACTAACTCATTAGTCACAATGCTTGCAAGGCTTATAGTGATGTGCATTACCGAGTGGGCCCAGAGATACCTCTCCGACAATTGGAGTGACAAATCCTAATCTTGAAATACGCCAACCCAACAAGTACCTTTGGAGACACCTGTAGAGCACCTTTATAATCACCCATTTACGTTGTGACGTTTGGTAGCACACAAAGTGTTCCTCCGGTAAACGGGAGTTGCATAATCTCATAGTCATAGGAACATGTATAAGTCATGAAGAAAGCAATAGCAACATACTAAACGATCGAGTGCTAAGCTAACGGAATGGGTCAAGTCAATCACGTCATTTTCCTAATGAGGTGATCTCGTTAATCAAATGACAACTTATGTCTATGGCTAGGAAACATAACCATCTTTGATTAACGAGCTAGTCAAGTAGAGGCATACTAGTGACACTCTGTTTGTCTATATATTCACACATGTATTATGTTTCCGGTTAATACAATTCTAGCATGAATAATAAACATTTATCATGATACAAGGAAATAAATAATACTTTATTATTGCCTCTAGGGCATATTTCCTTCAGTCTCCCACTTGCACTAGAGTCAATAATCTAGATTACACAGCAATGATTCTTACACCCATGGAGCCTTGGTGCTGATCATGTTTTGCTCGTGGAAGAGGCTTAGTCAACGGGTCTGCAACATTCAGATCCGTATGTATCTTGCAAATTTCTATGTCTCCCACCTGGACTAAATCCCGGATGGAATTGAAGCGTCTTTTGATGTGCTTGGTTCTCTTGTGAAATCTGGATTCCTTTGCCAAGGCAATTGCACCAGTATTGTCACAAAAGATTTTCATAGGACCCGATGCACTAGGTATGACACCTAGATCGGATATGAACTCCTTCATCCAGACTCCTTCATTTGCTGCTTCCGAAGCAGCTATGTATTCCGCTTCACATGTAGATCCCGCCACGACGCTTTGTTTAGAACTGCACCAACTGACAGCTCCACCGTTCAATGTAAATACGTATCCGGTTTGAGATTTAGAATCCTCCGGATCAGTGTCAAAGCTTGCATCAACGTAACCATTTACGATGAGCTCTTTGTCACCTCCATATACGAGAAACATATCCTTAGTCCTTTTCAGGTATTTCAGGATGTTCTTGACCGCTGTCCAGTGATCCACTCCTGGATTACTTTGGTACCTTCCTGCTAGACTTATAGCAAGGCATACATCAGGTCTGGTACACAACATTGCATACATGATAGAGCCTATGGCTGAAGCATAGGGGACATCTTTCATCTTCTCTCTATCTTCTGCAGTGGTCGGGCATTGAGTCTTACTCAACTTCACACCTTGCAACACAGGCAAGAATCCTTTCTTTGCTTGATCCATTTTGAACTTCTTCAAAACTTTGTCAAGGTATGTGCTTTGTGAAAGTCCAATTAAGCGTCTTGATCTATCTCTATAGATCTTGATGCCCAATATATACGCAACTTCACCGAGGTCTTTCATTGAAAAACTCTTATTCAAGTATCCCTTTATGCTATCCAGAAATTCTATATCATTTCCAATCAGTAATATGTCATCCACATATAATATCAGAAATGCTACAGAGCTCCCACTCACTTTCTTGTAAATACAGGCTTCTCCAAAAGTCTGTATAAAACCAAATGCTTTGATCACTCTATCAAAGCGTTTATTCCAACTCCGAGAGGCTTGCACCAGTCCATAAATGGATCGCTGGAGCTTGCACACTTTGTTAGCTCCCTTTGGATCGACAAAACCTTCTGGTTGCATCATATACAACTCTTCTTCCAGAAATCCATTCAGGAATGCAGTTTTGACATCCATTTACCAAATTTCATAATCATAAAATGCGGCAATTGCTAACATGATTCGGACAGACTTAAGCATCGCTACGGGTGAGAAGGTCTCATCGTAGTCAATCCCTTGAACTTGTCGAAAACCTTTCGCAACAAGTCGAGCTTTATAGACAGTAACATTACCATCAGCGTCAGTCTTCTTCTTGAAGATCCATTTATTTTCAATGGCTTGCCGATCATTGGGCAAGTCAACCAAAGTCCATACTTTGTTCTCATACATGGATCCCATCTCAGATTTCATGGCCTCAAGCCATTTTGCGGAATCTGGGCTCACCATCGCTTCTTCATAGTTCGTAGGTTCGTCATGGTCTAGTAACATAACTTCTAGAACAGGATTACCGTACCACTCTGGTGCGGATCTTACTCTGGTTGATCTACGAGGTTCAGTAATAACTTGATCTGAAGTTTCATGATCATTATCATTAACTTCCTCACTAATTGGTGTAGGTGTCACAGGAACAGATTTCTGTGATGAACTACTTTCCAATAAGGGAGCAGGTACAGTTACCTCATCAAGTTCTACTTTCCTCCCACTCACTTCTTTGGAGAGAAACTCCTTCTCTAGAAAGGATCCATACTAAGCAACAAATGTCTTGCCTTCGGATTTGTGATAGAAGGTGTACCCAACTGTCTCCTTTGGGTATCCTATGAAGACACATTTCTCCGATTTGGGTTTGAGCTTTATCAGGATGAAACTTTTTCACATAAGCATCGCAACCCCAAACTTTAAGAAACGACAACTTTGGTTTCTTGCCAAACCACAGTTCATAAGGCGTCGTCTCAACGGATTTTGATGGTGCCCTATTTAACGTGAATGTAGCTGTCTCTAATGCATAACCCCAAAACGATAGTTGTAAATTGGTAAGAGACATCATAGATTGCACTATATCCAATAAAGTACGGTTATGACGTTCGGACACACCATTATGCTGTGGTGTTCCAGGTGGCGTGAGTAGTGAAACTATTTCACATTGTTTTAACTGAAGGCCAAACTCGTAACTAAAATACTCTTCTCCACGATCAAATCGTAGAAACTTTATTTTCTTGTTACGATGATTTTCGCTTCACTCTGAAATTATATGAACTTTTCAAATGTTTCAGACTTCTGTTTCATTAAGTAGATATACCCATATCTGCTCAAATCATCTGTGAAGGTCAGAAAATAATGATACCTGCTACGAGCCTCAATATTTATCGGACCACATACATCTGTATGTATGATTTCCAACAAATCTGTTGCTCTCTCCATAGTTCCGGAGAACGGCGTTTTAGTCATCTTGCCCATGAGGCACGGTTCGCAAGCATCAAGTGATTCATAATCAAGTGATTCCAAAATCCCATCAGTATGGAGTTTCTTCATGCGCTTTACACCAATATGACCTAAACGGCAGTGCCACAAATAAGTTGCACTATCATTATTAACTTTGCATCTTTTGGCTTCATTATTATGAATATTTGTATCACTACGATCGAGATCCAACAAACCATTTTCGTTGGTGTGTATGACCATAGAAGGTTTTTATTCATGTAAACAGAACAAAAATTGTTATCTAACTTAAATGAATAACCGTATTGCAATAAACATGATCAAATCATATTCCTGCTCAACGCAAACACCAAATAACACTTATTTAGTTTCAACACTAATCCCGAAAGTATAGGGAGTGTGCGATGATGATCATATCAATCTTGGAACTACTTCCAACACACATCGTCACCTCTCCTTTTACTAGTCTCTGTTTATTCTGCAACTCCCGTTTTGAGTTACTACTCTTAGCAACTGAACCAATATCAAATACCGAGGGGTTGCTATAAACACTAGTAAAGTACACATCAATAACATGTATATCCAATATACCTTTGTTCACTTTGTCATCCTTCTTATCCACCAAATAGTTGGGGTAGTTCTGCTTCCAGTGACCAGTCCCTTTGCAGTAGAAGCACTTAGTCTCAGGCTTAGGACCAGACTTAGGCTTCTTCACTTGAGCAGCAACTTGCTTGCCGTTCTTCTTGAAGTTCCCCTTCTATCCCTTTGCCCTTTTCTTGAAACTAGTGGTCTTGTTAACCATCAACACTTGATGTTTTTCTTGATTTCTACCTTCGTTGATTTCAGCATCACGAAGAGCTCGGGAATTACTTTCGTCATCCCTTGCATATTTTAGTTCATCACGAAGTTCTACTAACTTGGTGATGGTGACTAGAGAATTCTGTCAATCACTATTTTATCTGGAAGATTAACTCCCACTTGATTCAAGCGATTGTAGTACCCAGACAATCTGAGCACATGCTCACTAGTTGAGCGATTCTCCTCCATCTTTTAGCTATAGAACTTGTTGGAGACTTCATATCTCTCAACTCGGGTATTTGCTTGCAAAATTAACTTCAACTCCTGGAACATCTCATATGGTCCATGACGTTCAAAACGTCTTTGAAGTCCCGATTCTAAGCCGTTAAGCATGGTGCACTAAACTATCAAGTAGTCATCATATTGAGCTAGCCAAACGTTCATAACGTCTGCATCTGCTCCTGCAATAGGTCTGTCACCTAGCGGTGCATCAAGGACATAATTTTACTGTGCAGCAATGAGGATAATCCTCAGATCACTGATCCAATCCGCATCTTTGCTACTAACATCTTTCAACTTTGCTTTCTCAAGAAACGCATTAAAATTCAACGGATCAACAGCACGGGCCATCTATCTACAATTAACATAGACAAGCAAAATACTATCAGGTACTAAGTTCATGATAAATTCAAGTTCAATTAATCATATTACTTAAGAACTCCCACTTAGATAGACATCCCTCTAATCCTCTAAGTGATCACGTGATCCATATCAACTAAACCATGTCCGATCATCACGTGAGATGGAGTAGTTTCAATGGTGAACATCACTATGTTGATCATATCTACTATATGATTCACGCTCGACCTTTCGGTCTCCGTGTTCCGAGGCCATATCTGTTATATGCTAGGCTCGTCAAGTTTAACCTGAGTATTCCGCGTGTGCAACTGTTTTGCACCCGTTGTATTTGAACGTAGAGCCTATCACACCCGATCATCACGTGGTGTCTCAGCACGAAGAACTTTCGCAACGGTGCATACTCAGGGAGAACACTTATACTTTGATAATTTAGTGAAGGATCATCTTATGATGCTACCGTCAAACAAAGCAAGATAAGATGCATAAAGG
Source organism: Aegilops tauschii subsp. strangulata (assembly GCF_002575655.3). Lineage (NCBI taxonomy): Eukaryota > Viridiplantae > Streptophyta > Magnoliopsida > Poales > Poaceae > Aegilops > Aegilops tauschii. Next base: position 486,965,283 of record NC_053038.3, on the reverse strand, counting down.
ATTAACATCACATGCAATCAATATAAGTGATATGATATGGCCATCATCATCTTGTGCTTGTGATCTCCATCTCCGAAGCACCGTGCTTGTGATCTCCATCTCCGAAGCACCGTCATGATCACCATCGTCACCGGCGCGACACCTTCATCTCCATCGTAGCATCGTTGTCGTCTCGCCAACTTATTGCTTTTACGACTATCGCTACCGCTTAGTGATAAAGTAAAACTATTGCATGGCGATTGCATCTCATACAATAAAGCGACAACCATATGGCTCCTGCCAGTTGCCGATAACTCGGTTACAAAACATGATCATCTCATACAACACATTATATCACATCATGTCTTGACCATATCACATCACAACATGCCCTGCAAAAACAAGTTAGACGTCCTCTACTTTGTTGTTGCATATTCTACGTGGCTGCTACGGGCTTAGCAAGAACCGTTCTTACCTACGCATCAAAACCACAACGATAGTTTGTCAAGTTGGTGCTGTTTTAACCTTCGCAAGGACCGGGCGTAGCCACACTCGGTTCAACTAAAGTGAGAGAGACAGACACTCGCCGGTCACCTTTAAGCAACGAGTGCTCGCAACGGTGAAACCAGTCTCGCGTAAGCGTACGCGTAATGTCGGTCCGGGCCGCTTCATCTCACAATACCGCTGAACCAAAGTATGACATGCTGGTAAGCAGTATGACTTATATCGCCCACAACTCACTTGTGTTCTACTCGTGCATTGTTGGGAATCGTAGCATAATTTAAAATTTTCCTACGCTCACCAAGATGCATCTATGGAGTCTACTAGCAACGAGGGGAAAGGAGTGCATCTACATACCCTTGTAGATCGCGAGCGGAAGCGTTCCAATGAACGTGGATGACGGAGTCGTACTCGCCGTGATCCAAATCACCGATGACCGAGTGCCGAATGGACGGCACCTCCGCGTTCAACACACGTACGGTGCAGCGACGTCTCCTCCTTCTTGATCCAGCAAGGGGGAAGGAGAGGTTGATGGAGATCCAGCAGCACGACGGCGTGGTGGTGGATGTAGCGGGTCTCCGGCAGGGCTTCACCAAGCTTCTGCGAGAGAGAGAGAGGTGTTGCAGGGGAGGAGGGAGGCGCCCAAAGGCTGTAGGTTGCTGCCCTCCCTCCCCCCACTATTTATAGGACCCCTGGGGGGGCGCCAGCCCTTGGGAGATCAGATCTCCAAGGGGGGCGGCGGCCAAGTGGGGGGGAAGGGGTGCCTTGCCCCCCAAGGCAAGGGAGAAGCTCCCCCCTAGGGTTCCCAACCCTAGGCGCATGGGGGGAGGCCCAAGGGGGGCGCCCCAGCCCACTAAGGGCTGGTTCCCTTCCACTTTCAGCCCACGGGGCTCTCCGGGGTAGGTGGCCCCACCCGGTGGACCCCCGGGACCCTTCCGGTGGTCCCGGTACAATACCGGTAACCCCCGAAACTTTCCCGGTGGCCGAAACTTGACTTCCTATATATAATTCTTCACCTCCGGACCATTTCGGAACCTCTCGTGACGTCCGGGATCTCATCCGGGACTCCGAACAACTTTCGGGTTTCCGCATACATATATCTCTACAACCCTAGCGTCACCGGACCTTAAGTGTGTAGACCCTACGGGTTCGGGAGACATGCAGACATGACCGAGACGCCTCTCCGGTCAATAGCTAACAGCGGGATCTGGATACCCATGTTGGCTCCCACATGTTCCACGATGATCTCATCGGATGAACCACGATGTCGAGGATTCAGTCAATCCCGTATGCAATTCCCTTTGTCAATCGGTATGTTACTTGCCCGAGATTCGATCGTCGGTATCCCAATACCTTGTTCAATCTCGTTACCGGCAAGTCTCTTTACTCGTACCGCAATGCATGATCCCGTGACTAACGCCTTAGTCACATTGAGCTCATTATGATGATGCATTACCGAGTGGGCCCAGAGATACCTCTCCGTCACACGGAGTGACAAATCCCAGTCTCGATCCGTGCCAACCCAACAGACACTTTCGGAGATACCCGTAGTGCACCTTTATAGTCACCCAGTTACGTTGTGATGTTTGGCACACCCAAAGCACTCTTACGGTATCCGGGAGTTGCACGATCTCATGGTCTAAGGAAAAGATACTTGACACTGGAAAAGCTCTAGCAAACGAAACTACACGATCTTTTATGCTATGCTTAGGATTGGGTCTTGTCCATCACATCATTCTCCTAATGATGTGATCCCGTTATCTATGACATCCAATGTCCATAGTCAGGAAACCATGACTATCTGTTGATCAACGAGCTAGTCAACTAGAGGCTTACTAGGGACAGGTTGTGGTCTATGTATTCACACATGTATTACGATTTCCGGACAATACAATTATAGCATGAATAATAGACAATTACCATGAACAAAGAAATATAATAATAACCATTTATTATTGCCTCTAGGGCATATTTCCAATAGTCTCCCACTTGCACTAGAGTCAATAATCTAGTTCACATCACCATGTGATTAACACTCACTGGTCACATCACCATGTGACCAACATCTAAAGAGTTTACTAGAGTCAACAATCTAGTTCACATCACTATGTGATTATCACTCAATGTGTTCTGGTTTGGTCATGTTATGCTTGTGAGAGAGGTTATTAGTCAACGGGTCTGAACCTTTCAGAACTGTGTGCTTTACGAATATCTATGTCATCTTTGTGGATGCTACCACGCGCTATTTGGAGCCATTTTAAATAATTGCTCTACTATACGAATCCGGTTTACTACTCAGAGTCATCCGGATTAGTGTCACAGTTCGCATCGACGTAACCCTTTACGACGAACTCCTTTCCACCTCCATAATCGAGAAAATTCCTTAATCCACTAGGTACTAAGGATAAGTTCGACCGCTGTCATGAGATCCTTTCCCGGATCACCATTGTACCCTCTTGACCAACTCATGGCAAGGCACACTACATATGCGGTACACAGCATAGCATACTATAGAGCCTACGTCTAAAGCATAGGGGACGACCTTCGTCCTTTCTCTATCTTCTGCTGTGGTCAGGTCTTGAGTCTCACTCAATACTCACACCTTGTAACACAGCCAAGAACTCCTTCTTTGCTGATCTATTTTGAACTCTTTCAAAATCATGTCACAATACCGCTGAACCAAAGTATGACATGCTGGTAAGCAGTATGACTTATATCGCCCACAACTCACTTGTGTTCTACTCGTGCATAGCATCAACGCACAAAACCAGGCTCTCATGCCACTGTTGGGGAACGTAGTAATTTCAAAAAAATTCCTACGCACACGCAAGATCATGGTGATGCATAGCAACGAGAGGGGAGAGTGTTGTCCACGTACCCTCGTAGACCGACAGGGGAAGCGTTGTCACAACGCGGTTGATGTAGTCGTACGTCTTCACGATCCGACCGATCAAGTACCGAACGTACGGCACCTCCGAGTTCTACACACGTTCAGCTCGATGACGTCCCTCGAACTCCGATCCAGCCGAGTGTTGAGGGAGAGTTTCGTCAGCACGACGGCGTGGTGACGATGATGATGTTCCACCGACGCAGGGCTTCACCTAAGCTCCGCAACGGTATTATCGAGGTGTAATATGGTGGAGGGGGGCACCACACACGGCTAAGAGATCTCAAGGATCAATTGTTGTGTCTCTGGGGTGCCCCCCTGCCCCCGTATATAAAGGAGCAAGGGGGAGGCAGCCGGCCAAGGGGAGAGGCGCGCCATAGGGGGGAGTCCTACTCCCACCGGGAGTAGGACTCCTCCTTTCCTTGTGGGAGTAGGAGAAGGGAAGGGGGAAGGAGAAAGAAGGAAGGGTGCGCCCCCCTTCCCTAGTCCAATTCGGACCAGACCATGGGGAGGGGTGCGGTCACCTTTTGAGGCCTTTCTCTCCTTTCCCGTATGGCCCATTAAGGCCCAATACGAATTCCCGTAACTCTCCGGTACTCCGAAAAATACCCGAATCACACGGAACCTTTCCGAAGTCCGAATATAGTCGTCCAATATATCGATCTTTATGTCTCGACCATTTTGAGACTTCTCGTCATATCCCCGATCTCATCCGGGACTCCGAACTCTTTCGGTACATCAAAACTCAATAAAACTGTCATCGTAACGTTAAGCGTGCGGACCCTACGGGTTCGAGAACTATGTAGACATGACCGAGACACGTCTCCGGTCAATAACCAATAGCGGGACCTGGATGCCCATATTGGCTCCCACATATTCTACGAAGATCTTTATCGGTCAGACCGCATAACAACATACGTTGTTCCCTTTGTCACCGGTATGTTACTTGCCCGAGATTTGATCGTCGGTATCTCGATACCTAGTTCAATCTCGTTATCGGCAACGCTCTTTACTTGTTCCGTAATACATCATCCCGCAACTAACTCATTAGTCACAATGCTTGCAAGGCTTATAGTGATGTGCATTACCGAGTGGGCCCAGAGATACCTCTCCGACAATTGGAGTGACAAATCCTAATCTCGAAATACGCCAACCCAACAAGTACCTTTGAAGACACCTGTAGAGCACCTTTATAATCACCCATTTACGTTGTGACGTTTGGTAGCACACAAAGTGTTCCTCCGGTAAACAGGAGTTGCATAATCTCATAGTCATAGGAACATGTATAAGTCATGAAGAAAGCAATAGCAACATACTAAACGATCGAGTGCTAAGCTAACGGAATGGGTCAAGTCAATCACGTCATTTTCCTAATGAGGTGATCTCGTTAATCAAATGACAACTTATGTCTATGGCTAGTAAACATAACCATCTTTGATTAACGAGCTAGTCAAGTAGAGGCATACTAGTGACACTCTGTTTGTCTATATATTCACACATGTATTATGTTTCCGGTTAATACAATTCTAGCATGAATAATAAAAATTTATCATGATACAAGGAAATAAATAATACTTTATTATTGCCTCTAGGGCATATTTCCTTCAGGAGGACCCCCTCAACTGGCTCAACCAGTGCGACCAGTTCTTCCGCGGGCAGCGCACACTCGCTTCGGAGCGGACCTGGCTTGCCACTTATCACCTCCGCGGCACGGCACAGACGTGGTACTATGCTCTCGAGCAGGACGAGGGTGCCATGCCTACTTGGGAGCGCTTCCACGAGCTCTGCCTCCTCCGCTTTGGGCCCCCGGTTCGCGGGAGCCTCCTGTCGGAGCTCGGCCGCCTTCCCTTCACCTCTACGGTGCAGGACTTCGCCGACCGCTTCCAGGCCTTGGCGTGCCATGCATCGGGCGTGACGGCGCAGCAGCGCGCCGACCTCTTTGTTGGTGGCCTTCCGGATCACATTCGCGTCGACGTGGAGCTTCGCGGCCCTCAGGATCTCCAGACGGCCATGTATTACGCCCGGGCCTTCGAGGCTCGCGCCCAGGCCATGCTGCCGGCTACCCCGGCCCGAGGAGGCCGACAGACCAGCCGCCCGCCACCTGCACCAGGCCGGCCGCCCCTGGCCACACCGGCACCCACTACCTCGGCCACGACGCGCCCCTTTCGGCGTCTTTCTCCGGTGGAGCAGATGGAGCGGCAGCGCCAGGGCCTCTGCTTTAACTGTGACGAGCCCTATACGCCGACCCATGTGTGTCCACGCCTCTTCTACTTGGAGACGGTCGATTTCACCGAGGAGGACGCTTTGGCCGATGAGGCCGCGGCACTACCACCCCCAGCGGCGGCTGAGGGCGCACCCGCGGCTGCCCCGGCGACGGCCCTCGTGGTCTCTCTCCACGCGCTGGCCGGGATCCGTGACGAGCGGACCATGCTCTTGCCGGTGACGATCCACGGCGTGCTCTTGGTGACCTTGGTGGATACAGGCTCCACCCATAACTTCCTGCCCGCGGCTACCATGCGTCGCTTAGCGCTTCAGCCGACGGGCGGGGAGCAACTTCGGGTTACGGTGGCCAACGGCGATCGCCTCCGGTGCCATGGCCTCGCACGGGACGTACCCATCACCATCGGCGGGGAACACTTCTCCATCACCTGTGCGGGCTTCGACTTGGGCTGCTTCGACTTCATCCTTGGCGTCGACTTCCTGCGGACACTCGGTCCCATTCTTTGGGACTTCGACGCACTGACGATGACCTTCTGGCGCCTGGGCCGCCGCATTCGGTGGGACGGCATTGGGGGCGCCACGCCCGTACCACCTCAGCTTCAGCTGGCCGCGGCCACCTCCGAGGCCGAGCATCCGCTCTTGGAGAACCTTCTGCAGCAACACGGCGACCTCTTCACCGAGCCACAGGGTCTTCCGCCCACCCGCACATATGATCACCGTATACATCTCTTGCCGGGCTCCGCACCGGTGGCGGTGCGTCCTTACCGTTACCCGCAGCTGCAGAAGGATGAGTTGGAGCGGCAGTGTGCGCTCATGCTCGCGGCAGGCATCATCCGGATCTCCACCTCGCCGTTTACCGCGCCAGTGCTTCTTGTCCGCAAGTCGGACGGCACGTGGCGTTTCTGCATCGACTACCATGCCCTTAATGCTGTTACGCTTAAGGACAAGTTCCCTATTCCGGTGGTTGATGAGCTCCTGGATGAGCTACACGGGGCGCGCTTCTTCACCAAGCTCGATCTCCGGTCGGGGTACCACCAGGTGCGCATGCACCCAGATGACATCGCCAAGACGGCGTTTGGGACTCACCATGGCCACTTCGAGTTCTTGGTGATGCCCTTCGGCCTCACCAACGCCCCGGCGACCTTCCAGGCCCTGATGAACGACGTCCTCCAGCCCTACTTACATCGGTTTGTGCTCGTTTTCTTTGATGATATTCTGATCTACAACGCCTCTTGGGCAGAGCACCTCCAGCACGTCGCCATCGTCTTCAACGAGCTTCGGGCGCACCATCTTCATCTTAAGCGCTCAAAGTGCTCGTTCGGGACGCCTTCCGTCGCCTACCTCGGCCATGTCATCTCGGCCGACGGGGTGGCTATGGACGCCGACAAGGTGGCGGCCGTTGCAGCCTGGCCGACGCTGCACTCACCGCGGGCTCTTCGCGGTTTTCTCGGCCTCGCCGGATACTACCGAAAGTTCATTCGGGAGTTCGGCCTCATTGCGTCGCCACTCACGCGGTTGTTGCAGCACGACGCCTTCGCCTGGGACGAGGAGGCGACAGCAGCATTCGAGGCCCTCAAGGGGGCCCTCACGACGGGGCCCGTTCTTCAGATGCCGAATTTTGACCGCCCCTTCGTGGTGGACTGTGACGCCTCGGGTGCGGGGTTCGGCGCCGTACTTCATTAGGGTGATGGTCCTCTCGCCTTCTTCAGCCGGCCCTTCGCTCCGCGCCATCTTAAGCTCGCGGCGTACGGGCGGGAGCTCATTGGCTTGGTGCAGGCCGTGCGCCATTGGCGGCCCTATCTGTGGGGCCGGTCTTTCCAGATTCACACGGACCACTACAGTCTCAAGTTCTTGCTGGACCAGAGGCTCTTGACCGTGTCGCAGCACCAGTGGATTAGCAAGCTCTTTGGCTTCGACTTCTCCGTCGAGTACCGCCCGGGTCGTCTTAATACTGTGGCCGACGCCTTGTCGCGCCGCGACGCCGACCTCGACTCCACCGTCGGCGCCGCCGAGGGGACGGCGCTGTGCATCCGCTCCGGGCCCACCTTCGGCCTCTTCGCCGAGATTCGCCGGGCGACGGCGACCGCTGCCGACGCGGTCCTCCTTCGGCAGCAGCTGGCTACCGGCGACCTGGAGGAGCCTTGGCGCTTCACGGACGGCCTGCTCCTCCATGGGCGCCGCATTTTTGTTCCGGCACATGATGATCTTCGTCACCAGGTCCTGTTGCTGGCCCACTCGACTGGTCATGAGGGTGTGCAGAAAACCCTCCATCGTCTATGCGCCGACTTCTACATTCCTGGCGATCGTGCCTTAGTCCGTGACTGGGTGCGATCTTGCATGACATACCAGCGCAACAAGACGGAGACATTACGGCCGGCTGGTCTGCTTCAGCCTTTGGACGTGCCGTCTCAGGTCTGGGCAGATATCTCCATGGACTTCATCGAGGGCCTTCCCAAGGTGGGCGGCAAATCAGTCATTCTCACTGTGGTCGACCGCTTCTCCAAGTATGCCCACTTCATCACGCTGGGGCATCCATATACTGCCGCATCCGTGGCCCGTGCCTTCTTCGAGGGTATCGTTCGTCTTCACGGGTTCCCCTCTTCGATCGTCAGTGATCGGGACCCGGTGCTCATAGACCATGTTTGGCGCGACCTCTTCAGGATGGCGGGCGTCAAGCTCCGCCTAAGCACGGCCTTCCACCCACAGACGGATGGCCAATCCGAGGTGGTTAACAAGGTGATTGCCATGTATTTGCGCTGTGTTACAGGTGATCGCCCTCGGGCTTGGGTGGATTGGCTCGCGTGGGCGGAGTACTGCTACAACACCTCCTATCACTCCGCCCTGCGTGCTACACCATTTGAGGTGGTCTACGGTCGGCCGCCTCCGCCTATCTTGCCGGTGGACCCGGCGACGGCGCGGACGGACGCCGCCGGAGAGCTTATTCGCACCCGTGATGAGATGCTCGCTGAGGTCTGTCAGCGTCTCCTCCAGGCCTAGCAGCTGGCCAAGCATTACTACGACGGCAACCATCGCAAGGCAGAGTTCGCGGTGGGTGATTGGGTGTGGCTGCGTCTTCTCCACCGCTCTACGCAGTCACTCGACCCGCGCGTGAAGCGCAAGCTCGGCCCTCGCTACGCCGGGCCCTTCGCCATCTTGGAGCGCATTGGGCAGGTGGCCTATCGCCTTCAGCTTCCGGCCGGTGCTCGCATCCACGACATTTTCCATGTGGGGCTGCTCAAGCCTTTTCGTGGAGAGCCACCGACCGCTCCACCTGCGCTTCCTCCGACTGCCGACGGACGTCTTCTTCCGGAGCCAGAGAAGGTGTTGCGGGCGCAGCTCCGTCGCGGGGTGTGGTTCGTTCTGATCCAGTGGGCGGGCCTTCCGGAGGAGGAGGCTACTTGGGAGCAGCGTGACGACTTCCGCCAACACTATCCAGACTTTCAGCTCGAGGACGAGCTGTTTGCGCAGGCGGGGAGAGATGTTATGACCGGTTTAGCTTATAACCGGAGGAGGCCCACCGGGCAGTAGTTAGGGGCTTGGCCCACAAGTTATCTTAGGTTAATTATTATGCAAGTTATCTAGGTTATAAGTATAGGCTGTAAGACTCTTTTCGGAATTAAGCAATAAAGATATTTTCTATCCCTATTGCCCGGCTCCTCTGCTCCCAGAGGAGCCGGAACCCTAGCCGCCGCCAGCCCTAACCGCCGCCGCCCTCCTCTTCCCTCGCGACGGCGCCGACGCGACGGAGCGCGCGCCCTCGCCCCCAACCTCCGCGGTTCTGCCCTATAACCTAAGGAGTAGAGACGGTAGGAACCCTAGTCCTACCATTGGTCATGCTAAGAAGCTTTGGGGAGCTGCAATACCAGTTAAGATGACGATTCTTCATTGTGGCAACTCTTGCATAATAAATTTCCCTCCTCTCTAAACGTGGCCAAACGGACATGAACCTACGGCTGAGAGGCGATTACTTCTTCATGCAGCCGAGTTGCAGCCTGCAATCCAAACTGAGGATGGGTTTCTGGAGTTAGATCACCCTCACAAGATCTCAACCCTTTCGCCCACCCATCATAGCACGTGTGTCGCCCAGGCCATAAGGGGCGCCCTGGAAGACTAGGGCATAATCCGATGAATCTCCAGGGTAGTTCCTTTAGTTTGAGTATGGGTACTCTTTGCAAGTCACGTCACTATAATATTGAACTGTTTATCCTTTAAGCCTACTAGGTTCTGGGGCCACCACTTTTGAACCACCCACGGCTGTGTCACCTTGGCCTTCCTTCTACGTATAGCTTGCCATTCCTCCATGTGGCTCACAATGGACATCATTATCCCATATGCTTCCGCAATTTGCTTTCCCTCTCTCGTGCCATTCCTCACCATCCACAACGCATACAGTCACCAAATTGGTGTCGTTTCGCATTCTTACTCAAATTGGTGTGCTTTCGCACGCAATGACCAATTGGCATGCTACTTGGTCTGAATCTGTTTCTTCCACTTTATATTACGTTTTCCTAGTTCATTCATGTCTGTTGTTGGTTTTTGTTCGTTGTTTCTCACGTAGCATTTCAATAACTTTTCTCCTGGTTCCTGTTTCTCAGGCAACAATTTCAAGCACGAGAAAAACCTTCTATTGGGGCAACAAACAGTTTTGAGAAAGATTGAAGAAAGTTTGAAAGTATTAAACTCAAAATTGTCTATGTTTCTATTTCCAAGTCAACAAAATAGTTTTAAAGCTAAAAAAAATTCAATTTTGAAAAATATTCTACGATTCAAATTTTGTTCTAAAAATTTCATAGAAAATCCAAGATTCAAATTTTGTTCTAACATTCTAAAGTTGTTCATGGATTCAAAATGTCCTTGGAATTCAAATATATGTTCAGGGCACTCAAAAATATGTTCTAGCATTCCAATTTTGTTCTAAAATTCGAAAAATGTTCTCGGATTCAAAACATGTTCTTGCAATTCAAAAATATGTTCATTGCACTCAATAATATGTTCAAGCATTCAAAATTTTCTCTAAAAATCCAAACATATTATTGGAATTCAAAAAAATGTTCAAGGCGTTCAAAATATATTCAAGCATTCCAGTTTTGTTCTAACCTTTAAAAATTGTTCTTGTAATTCAAAATATGATCAATTCATTCAATATATGTTCAAGGCATTCAAAATATGCTCTACAATTCAAATTTTGTTCTACTTTCAAAAATATGTTATAGGATTCTAGAAATGTTTTAGTTATTCAATGTTCGAAAATATGTGGGAGGCGTTCAAAAATATGTTCTAGAATTCAAATTTTATTCTAAAATTCAGAAAATGTTTGTGGAATTCAGGAAATGTTCTTCCAATTCAAAACATGTTCAAGCCATTCAAAGAATGCTCTACTATTCAAATTTGGTTCTAAAATACAAAAACTGTTTGTGGATACAAAAACTATTCAAAGCATTTGAAATATGTACTAGGACTCAAAATTTGTTCAAAATAATTAGAATTGTGTTCTGTAATCCAAATTATAAATTTTAAATAAGTTTTTGGAATTTGAAATATGTTGTAGGCTTTCATTTGTTCTAAAATCAAAAAATGTTCTTTAAATTAAAAATGTTCAAGGCGTCCAAAATAACTTTCTAGGATTTAAATAATGTTCTTCCATATAATAAAATATTCAAAATAATTCAAAATATGCTCTACATTTCAAATTTTGTTCTAAAATTCAAAAAAATGGTTTTTGAATTCAAAATATGTTCAAGGAATTAAAACATTTGTTTGAGGATCCCCGTTTTTTTGTAAAATAAAAATTGTTCTTGAGAATGTTCAGGGCATTCAAAATATGTTTATAGGATTCAAAAAAGTTCTTGAAATTCAAAAAAAAAAATCAAATATTTCAAAATATGCTCTATAATTCAAATTGTGTTCTACTCCCTCCGTTCCTAAATATAGGGTGTATAGTTTTTGGCACGGAAATTAAAGAACGCATATAGAGGGAAAATTTCACAAGTTTTGGACGAGATTACACCTGACTAATTGACATGAGAAAATAGGCGAGCTTGCCAGATATAAGGAAATGTAATCAAATCCCTAAAAAAAATTATCCAAACGAGTGGTGCAATGCAATACACCATATATTTCGGACTTTTTTCTCAAAAATCTATACACCTTATATCAAGGAACGGAGGGAGTAATATTCAAAACATGTTTCTGGAATGCAAAAAATGTTCTAGGATTGCATTTTTGTTCTGAAGTAAAAAAACAATGTTCTTGAAATTTAAAAAAATTGGATTCAAACAATGTTCAAGGTGTTTAAAATATGTTTTTGGATTAAAATAAGATTAAAAAATAAATTTTAAATTCCATTTAATCAGTTTGTTGGATTGCACAATGTTCTAGTACTGAAAGTGTGTTCCATGATTCAAAAAAAGTAGAAAAACCATTTATCCCACACTGTTCCTAAGGCGCTGCTTGAAATATTGTTAGTACTTAGGTTCCATATACATTCCATTAGTACTCATCTTATACGAAAATTATCATCGTGTTGTTGAAAGATAGTTAGGCATGAACAATTTTTAATACAGATGAAAAAATATAAAATTTTCTGAACACACAGATAAAAACACATGAACTTTCAAAATATATTGTTCAGAAGAAAATGTTTGTTTGTGAAGCAATATTGTAGTGTGAGGCACACAGGAAAACAACGAGAAAACGAACATAGAGCCAGATTAGTGGCATGAGCGAGCAACAACTCTCATGTTTGGTGAGGTTCCTAGTTTTTCGCTTGGTGATTTACTATTGTCAAGAACACAAGCCCTTGTTATGCAGTGTCCAGCACCATGATGCAGTGCAGCAGTGCGTCTTGATCCCATTCAATAAGAGAGTGTTGGTACCCATTATCAGCAAGGACGCCAAAGTAAGCATCTATGAATCTTTAGTACGACCTGAATGGCATAAAAATTAAAGTGTACAAAGAAAGCGTCATTGCAGTTTGCATGCTAATTAGCTTTCTCACATCCAATTCTAAAACCAGCAGCATCGCTTGAGTCTCAGCAACAGAAAGATATAATTGTATAAGCGCATGTAGAAACGACACGTCAACTGAATATTAGACACATCCATGATAGTCAATGATGTACCGACCAACCCATCAATCTCTGACAAAATGATGAACCTTTCAGATTGTGTAGGCCCCACAAAATTGTCCCAAAGATGAAGATACATACAGCCTGGTCATTTCTTTTAGGAGCATACAAACTGATCATTAATGCACGAGGCAATGGAACATACATTAAAAAAACCTTAAAAAGTAACTCTCATGTTTGGTGAGAAGAAGGAGCATTTTATCAAGATGATGTGAACTTAAAAATTAGCAACAATGAAAAATGACCTGTACTTAAATTTGAACAAAAGTGCAGAACTAGTGCATGAAAGAAGACACCTAGATAAAGCTATACACCTAGTTCAAGACAAACAAAACATTAAGCACCACAACTTAATAAGAGTTATACCCATTGCTACTCTAACTTATGCCCAAAACGAAATGAAAAGCACAGCTAAAACAGTTGAAGTAGAAGCACTATAAGTTTTAGTACCACAATATCACTATATGAAAACACTAGAACTAACAATTCCACTATATGAAAGCACCATACATGAAACAATAGAACTACAAGCATTACGCATTTTAGCACCAAATTCCAATACTTGTACAAGCATGAGACCTACAAAACTGAAGCGCACGACAATATATGTACCAGTATGACAAAGTATCATTTGTGTGCAGTTTGCAAACAAGAACTAGCATTCTTTGAACGCTAAATATTTAAACAAGTTTGAATACATGATTTATGTCAATTTTATGTTGAGATTTACTGATTTACATCGGAGCAAAACATTCATGAGGGTGATTCAACTCCCTAATAAGTTTCATTGGAAACAAATATGAGTGCGCCGATCCATAATATGTACTGCTGAAAATGAGACAAGTAACTTTAGTTAGGTACTAGTTGTCACTACAACACAGTTCAACAAGAACGCAGATGTTTAATTTCCAGCTAACACTGTATTACAAATCATATTGTTTTTCCCCAAAAGAAGAAAAGAATTGATTAAATATTGAACAACCCAGCGTATAAGCAATTTGCAAAGCAAAAACATGAGTTGAAGATAATGAAAGACTGTTTCAACATTTTACCTCACCATATAGGATTCAAAATCAACATCTCATCTGTTAGATCTGAATCGGACATGCACATATGATGGAAAACATCATAGGACGGATGGATAGCATTGGGATGGATCCCAAAAAAAGAAGAGAATGAGCATCACCCTAGAGTGGCACCAACGGCTCTCACGAACCAATAGCAGCTATCACAAATCATCAGCAATATCAGTTGTGATTAACATGCCCCACATGATCTGCAATTATACAAGGATAAATAATCTATCATTCCCCTTAAGAGAGGAAACATGGGACCACTGGGTAGAAAAGAATCACCACTCCATTTGGAACCCTCAAAGTGCTAGTTATCGACCAGAGGGGGGTGAATGAGATATTTTTATGGAAGTCTTCAAAACAAGCAATGTCTTCAAAGACGCGGAGCAAAACAGAAGAAAAGCTACTCTAAGCATGCAATCAATTAGAAGCTAAAGACATTAGCACTAGAAACACCAGGAAAGCTAAGTAGTAGTAAATATAAAACAGGTTAACGTACAAGCAAACAACCTTCAGAAGTGTGCGGACTTCGTGCATGCTCTTCCTGAGATTCGACATCACCAATGCTCTCGACTTTCTTTGTATTGATGAGGTGCATGTGGATTCATTTGAGATCAAGGATATGAAGACACTCCGAGGAGAGCATCTGTCGCACGCTATCGCGGAAAGGAGGCAAGACCAAATGCACCATGGAGAAGTCAACGCTAACACCATAGTTATCACCAACGCGAAGATCCATATACTTAGGTCCTATGTTGGGATCAAGTCTGCTCGAGGGATGGTGTGCAGCCTCATCCTAGGGTCCCCTGCCAGCAAGACCCACTCTAAGATGAGGGCTATATCTGCTAGCATGGCTGGAAGGTACTGTATTAGAGAACTTTATTTGCTATTGTACTTATGAATAACATAGTTGGATCTTGATGAGATCTGCTATGATATATCCCTTCCTTGTTGTGTGCAAACTTCGTAATTGTCATCGCATCAATATTAATTACTTGAATTAACTATCAGATTCACTATTTAAGTAGGAAGTTTTGCTCCCTCCCTTCTGGTTTATAATACCCATTGGTATACTTAGATCGTCAATTTGATGAACATAATTTTTTTTGCGAGAAAATTTGATGAACATAATACAAGTTATAATTAGAAGAAAGAAATACCATTACAAATATCTTTGGAATATGAATTTAATGATACACTTTTTGTGACATATAATTCATATACATCGTTGATTGGCGAAAAGGTGAAAGTTCAAAGAACTAAGGCACGGCCTCTGTTCCTGCAAGAATAATTACTAGATCGGGATCGCGCCTTGGCGCGAGGGTGCCGGTCCCAACGTGTTGGTCAAGCAGGTAATACTAAGTCAGTAGTAATCCAAGTTTAGCATATGCATTCATATAAGATAATAACAATAAAGTGAAGAAAAAACATTCAATTGTGATAGAGTGAGACATAGTGGTGGTCAATATCGGCATAGATAGAAAGCACGCCTTGGCGCGCGTTGCCCAGTCCAGGCACGAAATCCAACACAAAAGGCAATGCATCAAACATAAGTAAACATTGCTGAGTAGACCAATATGATTGAAATGCATCAAAGTATTTCACAGAGATCTCATCATAAAAGGCTATAATTAATTTGCCCAGATTTCATCATAAAAAATCGCAACTCCATACAGCTATATCTGATTTGCTGAAATTCGAACCTATTCAACCAACATGTTTTCTCTTTGTACCATACCGACCATGGTGGCCATCGACAACAGCCCCTTGCTCCCATTGTCATGGCCATGGCATGTGCTAAAAAAGCTCTTTCAATAGTAGTTGCCTAAAGTGTCATGCAAAAGCTTGTAAAAAAGCCACCATCACAAGTTGTATGCAAATATGTGGAGCAAAAAGATCAAGTTTAGTCAGAACATTGCATCTTTGACATCATCAGCACATGATCCTTTTTTTGCATTATCCTTCATACCATACTCAAATATCATGTACTAATACAATCATAATACAGATAAGGAGACATTCAAAATTACTTTTAACAACGGGAAGTTTGGTGCCGCACAAACGCGTGTGCATAAATCAATAAAACAGGAATGGTAAACACATAACACACATTTCAAGCCACATGGTGCAATAAGTACGGAGTCCTTCCATAGAGAGCCTTCCCAATGCATCCATACAACCAAGCACAATGTTTTGCTTGTTTGTAACCAAAATGATGTGACCCTGGGAAAATAAGTTCCAAACGAACATCAGAGAAGCGCATACAACATAGAGCAGCAGATAAGAATACCAAGCATCACATAAACACACCAGATGGGTAGACTGCCTCGCCCACCAGCACCTAGTCTAGAGCTTGGGCCCTTTGTTTGGAAAGTGCAGTTCCTCTTCTTCCACTGCTGTTTAATTTCTTTTGCTTCAAGGACAAAGAATACCAGTGGATTCAACAACAAACACACGGGTTATAGAAATGAAAGCACCTCAGATCAGCATCCATCTCCTCATCCAAGACATTGTGATCAACAACCTAGGCTACAGTCTTCTGGAAGACTCATTGTGTTGTGACATATACATATAGCTGGTAGATACTACTTTAACTGGAAGCTAGACCTACAGTCGTCTGCTCTCTCTGAGTTTAAAGTAGCATGGCTCAAGTCATGTAAGGCAAACAACACATCAGTTAAAAGATATTAGGAACAGGGACTCGAGTGTAGTTTAAACTGAAACAACTGTATTCCGCTTCTAGCTCGCTGAAAATACATAACTGCGCTTGTCCCCCAACTCATTTTGTGGTAACAGATTATTGATTCTAAGCTCACTTTGTGATAACATATCACCATATGGATGATTTTAGTTATTAAAACACGACTCTTGTGTTTCGCGGGTAAGCTGTAAGGTTGTTGATTTGGTCTAATAGCATAAACATATGATGATCGTATGCAGAGAACAAATTTAGAAAGAAGCAAAAAAACTCAGCAGAACACACGCTACGGAACCTTTCAAGCAATTTGTTGATATTCCCATTTGCTCGAAGGTGATTAAAAACTAAACCTATGGATATGCTATTGAGAAACTTAAAAAGGGAATGCACTCACAGGGGCTTGGGAGCATTGGTGTGACGAAAGGTCTGTGTCCTAGAGGTGCATAAATGGATGGATAGAAAGAGTCACAGGAAAGAAAAAAGAAACTCAACTTATAAGAATGGAATGACTATGCACAACAACAACAAAATAGAAATAACCAACATATGTTTGCAGCAAATCAAGTATGCCAAGTCCAAAATGATGTCTATGCCAACAAATAGTACAGAATAGCCAAGTAAAAACAGATAGCTTCCCTACAAAGACGAAAATTGTGTATTTAACCATTTTAAACCATCACAAAGATTCTTGGTTGTAAGCCATGTTTTTTTAATATAATTAAGCTTAGAACCAAACCAGAACTGGTTAGCCATGAGGTGTGTTTCCCAGTGCAATCCGCAAAGTTAAAATGATACAACGTACAACATAGCCAGAGGAAACTTATACCAAAAGGAAGGGACTGTTGTTGCGCAAGATAACTGATCTGTGCAAATTCACTATAGAGCATAAGATGAAGAGGAGCAGGCCAAACTTATATGTTTCAGATCCCGAGATCCGAATATAAACTATATGTTGTTACTCGTCAATAGCTATTTAAGAAAACGTAAAACAGGGAATGTGCAGCCTTCCTACATTTATATATAGTAAACAAAACTAAACAGAACATGCAGCAGTAAAATCTAGAGAACACGGTATTTATAAAAAAATAAACTAAAACATAAGTAAACAGAGTAAACAAAACTAAACAGAATCGACTTCATATGTTGTAGCAATTGACATTTTCACTGCCCATTCACCCGGAAGAACACACATTTTTTTCCACACGATAGCAGGCAAGTGTGAAAACGAACAACAATGTATCCATTCATTTCACGGGCTCATAATAGTAGCAAGCAAGAACAAAAACCACAAATGCATGAGCTATTAAATCAATAGTAGGACATGCTCATGGTATAGGTTAGCAGGTAAGAACAACAACCAGTAACAATGCATTAGCTGTTAAATAAACAGTAGAAAAGGTACAAGAAGCGACGACCAACGACTGACTGAAGGCTTGCCGTCAGATCCCGGGCGCGCTGCAGCAGGACAAACGTGGTCAGGCAGTACATCACTAGGATGAGAAGGAGCATGGAGGTGAAGAAAGGAAACGCGGGAAAGAGCACCTGAGGCAAGGCGAGCAGCCTAGAGGCGAGCATTGCACCTCCAAATCTTGTTGAGCGTCGGGGACGACGGTCTGGCGCTCCTCTAGCAAATGTCAGCGCCTCCAGGCAGAGCTGCTACTCGTCCCGGTAATGAACACCCGATGGAGGATCAGGAGGAGTGACGGGGCTCCTGCGAGTGGGTGGTGGTGGAGGCGGCCAGAGTTGACCGGGGGCGGTGACCTCTCTCACGAGGGCCGGCGGCGAGCCGCGCTCCTCCTGATGAGCACCAAGGGGGCGTGGAGTAGGAGATGACGCGAGGGCGAGTGGTGGCGGCGGCGCGGCAGGATGCGTATCAAGCCTAACAAATGGAACACGACTTAGAAAAACTCATCACATACAGTAGTCGTTGTAGGTACATAGCTACATGATCAGTGGGATCACAAAATGAAACAAATGTATTTACCCTTTTCCTTTATTCGCGCACTCACCTACAATAAACTCCATTGAAATCCTTTAAAGCATCCAATTGCTGCAATAGACCAAGAGGAAATAGTCAAATTAACTCACCCACTCAAGGGGCAAGAGAGGTGGTGCGCTGGCCAGCACCCTCTTCCAGCTAAATGCAATGCCTACAAAGCAATGTAAACCCTTCTAAAAATAAGGAACTGGTACATCTCAAGATCCACTACAAGAATCTTGTTAATCCATGACAGGTTCAATCTGTCATGGACCAATACAAAACCGTCATGAAGGGAGGGCCATGACGGATTTAGAATCCGTCATGTATATCGCGTCATAATTTGACAACTGTACCACCATGACAGCTCCTGATCGTCACCGATCTGTCCCAAGCCCACCCAGGCCCGGTCCTCTGTGACAGACTAGTCCGTCATGGATTGACATGCCATTGTACCAATATGGACCTGATGTGGCATCTACATGGCACCATCATGGATTTTACGTGGCATCTCAAGTAGCCTTTGGCCCAATTATGTATGGCGGCTTTGCCCATTTATTTTAACCCAACCCATGATATTCATCCAAACAGCTATGGCACGACACATTACACAATCAAACAAGTTTTCACAACGTAATTAATTTCCACTGAATAGACCATATTTTGGCCCATTTCATAGATTTCTATTCAATTGTTTCACTGAGTAAATGCCTTTTAAAATGTGCCCCAGAACACATCCAACATCAGTTCACATGCTCTCAATAACAATTACAATAGATTACATCAACAAATAAACAATATTGTACAGACCCTCTTAATCATCAACTTCACCTCTATAGCTCAAACTTCCTTTGCGGCTCTCACCGAAGGAAACCTGTAACAAACAATATGCTTCTATTACATAATGGAAAGTGGATTACAACAACAACAATAGTGGTTATTATCATCTGAACCATCATTTTTTTCCAGGTGATTTGAGTGTCACTCATGAGGAATAGGTAAACCAATATAGTACAGTATCAAGAACAGCCAAGTGGACACTATGTTCCAAAAAAATATTTTACGGTGAATCTAATGAAACTAATTCTATGGTATAGACGTTCCTATAAACTTGGTCAAATTCAGCTAATTTGGAATTGAGGAAGCAGATTATAAATGGTAGAGAAAGGAAATAATCCCAAAGTACAGCATGAGTACTAGAAATAGCAAACAAGAACTTTGGACACCACTTAGGAAATCAGAACAAACATTAAAAATAATGCACTAATATATACACTTTGCATCAATAAAGAAATATGTCTGACAAGGAACACTGTTTCCACAATACAGTTAGAGAAAATGCTACTGTGGAACTTAAAACGACATCCAGTAACACATAAAGTGTAACTCTCTTTTCTTGACATATAAAGAAACCTTCTGGAAGTGGTTGAAACGCTACTACAGTCCCTTTTTTTAGCCAGTAAGAAGAGGTAATATTGTCCTTCTCGTTTGGTTCTAGAAAGATACAAAAATGCACAGCAGATATGATTTTGCACTCTGGAGTACATAAGTCAAAAACAACGGCATCACTAACAAACAATATCCATGATGCGGAGAACTACAAATTTAATTTGTTACATGGCTTATCTAATTACTTAATGGTTATTAAGGTACACGCCGAATCAAAACACATGAACACCAGGAGATGGTTGCATCAAAACAGATAAGCAAATAGATTCATTATATTCAACATAGCAATTGATATGCAAAGACTTAGATAACAAAATTTGAGTTTAATATAGCAACCTATCAGCCAGAAATGTTACATTCGCCAAAAAAATCCCGTCCACCGGCTACAGAACTAAAACCTGAGAAATGACAAAGTGTTAGGCAACAGTGCATGAAGTTCAGTACAAAATGGCTAACAGAGGTCAGAGATGTTGCGAACATGAGACTTGCTAAGATAAGTATGATAACAAAATAATTTATCATACTTTTCCAGTTTCAAGATCAATCTTTCACAGAGATAATTGTTGAACATAACAGATGGAGATACATATACTTGGTGATTATGAGAATCGGTTAACAATACAAGAAGAAAGAAACACACACAACATTTAGCATAAAAGAATTATCCATTAATCATCCTTTTGGGGTCCAAGATCATGTTACAGGTTCTCAAAATAACTCAGAATAGTTGCCACTTGAGAGTCATGATTACTAACAACAGTCAACTAAAACTACATCTACTTGATTGCCACTGTCATTTAAATCAAACCAAGCAGGGGAGGGAGGCAGAGGTAGCAGTGCTCACCGGATAGGTTTGTAGGCAATGCAGCGGTCGCAATGCAGTTCAGACAACATCGTCGCGTAACAGAGGAGGTTGCCACAAGATGCACACCATGCCGGAGACGCGGAAGAGGGGTTTGGGGTCGTCGCCGTCCAGCCCAACGCGCGCGAGCACCATCCAAGAGGCAGAGAGGGAGCGAGATGTACAACGGAGAGGAGCCATCGAAGACGCGTCCGCGACAGACACGACCCCGCAGCCAAAAACCTAGCCACTAGCATACAAATGTTAAGGCATAATCATCCAAATAAGTGTAGTGCATACAAATGTTAAGTAGACAAGTGCATACAGAAGCCACTCTATCTTACCATCATATTGATATAGATCCAGCAAGCCATTGATTAAAAAGGCATAATCATCTAAAAATCCTGGTGCATTTGCTAGGCCATTGCATAACTATGAAGCAGCCTTTTTGAGCTTGCATCATAGAGTTTTTCCTTTATAAAGTTTGTTGCCTTTTCTGCAACTTGAAGATATTCTACTGGCTGCAAAAATATCCAGAAATATGGATGGTCAAGGAACAGATTTACATGACACAAATAAACACATTGATGTAAAGCAGGTGAAGACAAAAATCTAGTAATTTTTGTATGACTTTCTAATATAAAAGACTAGGAAAATCTCCTACATTCATTCAATGTTCAAAAGAGACAAAAAATCTAGCCCACGGCTTCCTCCACGACACATGAAGGGGAGATAGCCTTTTAGACACACAACATTGTGGTGTTCGCGTTAACATAATGGATAGTTCATTTTAACAATTTTAAACAAATGCAGGGGCCTGCATTCCCAGAACTTGTGTACAAAACAACTTGGCAAGAAGAATGAGCACAACAAACTACATAGTACAGACCTGCCATGGCTCTCCAGTGTTTATGGTGTGGTTAGAACTTATAACTAGTCAAAAGAGTAAATAGGTGCCACGAATATCTGAACTTATCAGTTTGAAAACTGTTCCAATTTGTTACTTTCACCCATTATTTTTCATCTGATTTCAACTGCACATAGTTCTGTTTATTAGATGACTATAATGCTTGATAGGTGCTGAAATTGAACAGATGAACAATTCAATACTAAGGATAACTCTAGTATACTATATCCATATATCTGATTATAGCACGAATAATTCAGCAACAAGAGATAAAATAGAATAAGAACAGGATGCCATAGAGGAGGGAGGGAGAGGTACAAGTGCTCATGTTCGTAGGCGATGCAGTGGTCGCAGTGTTGATCGGCCATCGTCGTCGCGCGATAGAGCGGGTTGCCACGGGATGCATGGCAGTGACGAAGATGTGGCAGAGGAGGTCGGGGTCGCCGCCGTCCAGCTGTCAGGCCTGAACCTGCAAGTGTCGATAAGATTCAGTTATCCAACGGCTGAGATGCCTCCTCGCCTTACCGCTTCGTCGAGAGCCGTTGATTTACTAAATGTACCGTTATACAGTAGTTACTGTTACTTTTCACCTTGTCGGTCACTTTCGCCTATATAACCAGCCGGGATGTGGCTGGCGTGACCTATCTTTCTTTCCAGAACTCGCCTCGATGGCTTACGGGATACTCCAAAGTTAAATCAATAGCAAATACATCCAGATCTGAGAACTCCCCTATCCCAAATTCCCTTGATTTGCTTGCTAAATTCATATAGGTCTAGATCGGTCTTGACAAATGGTATCATGAGCCATAGTTCTTCGGCAGAAACACGCTCCGATGGGGAAACTTTTTCTAGATCGGTGGTTCCCACCCTTCTTCATGAGCAACGATGGCGGTAGGCTTTTTTGGCGGCGTTGGTGGCGGGGAGCGGTTGGTTGGTGCTGGCGGCAGCGAGAATTCGGGCACAGATCAGCCGAGCGGAAACGGTTGTTCGAGCACATTGCTCGAGCGGTAAAATTCTATGTTCCAGCGTTGATCTGTGTGCTAGGGAGGCGTGGATCGCGGCGGCGGCAGGATTCGAGGTTTGGGAAGGGTTCCTGGTGATCCAGAGGTAAAATTCGGTACCCACACCTCGGATCAAGGAGATGGGGCGAGCCAAGGCTATCGATGATGCACATCTGCAAGAGATGCTGGCAATTCGTGACGATTTTGCAGTTTTACAGAAGGATAGCATGGAGATGCAAGCTCAGGTCTCCAAGTTGCAAGACGAGGTGCATTCCATAGGCTCTAAGCAAGGAGAAATTGCAAAAACAGTGGGCACAGTGGAAAAAGTGGTCTTGGATCTTGGTAAGCAGTTATCTGCCATTAGTAATGTTCTGACATCTCTGGTGAAATCAAAGCAAGCAACAACACACCTTGATCGACCATCCAGTTCAGCAGATATAGTGAGGTCTCCTACACTTCATCAGGAACAAAATCAGGAACATGAAGCGATAATGGAGCACCTGAGGAAACAGCTAGCAGCAGAAAAGGAAAAAATCAAAGCAGTTAGAAGATATGCAGCTACACAACATACCTCCTATCAGGACTAGTAGACCAGCAGCTCCTCCTGGATTTCATAAGCAGGGCAGACAAGATGCAGCTAGTCAGATGGGAACTCCAGTAACAGGTAGAAACAAAGAGTATACTCCTGCATTCAATCAAATATATCAGCAGAATAGGGATAGGCAGTTATGGCAGGGGTATTATAAAACATATGAACAGGACATGCAAGCACAGTTCATGAAATCTATTACTAGAGGACCCAAGTTGGATTTCCCTAGATTTTCTGGTACAGACCCTGTGGGGTGGATAAGGCAATGTAACAAATATTTTCAAATGTCTGGGGCACCTGAAGAATATAAAGTATCTCTAGCTCAAATGTACATTATTTATGAAGCAGATACTTGGTTGAGAAGGTCTGGTCTCTTAAAGAAACAGTTGAACTGGAAGCAATTTGGAGCCGAAGTGGTTAAAAGGTTTTCTGAACAGGGTACTTACGATCTAACAGAGAAGTTTACTAGTCTGAAGCAACTCAACAGTATAGTATCAGCTTATACTAAGGAATTTGAGGATTTGATGGCAGAAGTACAAGAAGAAAATCCTGAGCTAGGAGAGATGTGGTTTGTCAGATGTTATGTGAATGGTCCAAGTGATGGAATTAAGTTTCAAATCAGACCATTAAGACCACAATCACTCACAGATGCTTACTGTTTAGCAAGAGAGGTAGAACCTAATCATCCACGTGTATCTGCAGCTGTGAAGAAACAAGTTTTTACTTACACCAACTATTATCAGAAAAATAGTGGGGGAAGTACCAACAAAGAAAACACTGCTTCTGTTCGTGTGCGGCAACTTACAGTAAATCACAATACTGAAAATTCTGCAGGCAATGTTCAGAAACAGAGAAAGGTGGGTTAATGCTGGAGATGTGGAGATAGATGGGTACATGACCACAAGTGCAAACTTATACCAAATGTTCATCTCGTACAACAAGAAGCACCAGAAGAAATATAGTTAAACTCTGAAGAAAATCTATTGCAGGAGCAAGAAGAAACAACAGAGGCACCAGAACAAGTTATGTTTATTTCTGCTTTTGCTATGGGGCAGCAGATAGCAGTTAAAACTCCTACTGTCCTCATTCACATTAATGGCAAGAGAGTTGTAGCATTGTTAGATTCTGGCAGTTCTTGTTCTTTCATCAATCAAGAATTTGCAGTTAATGCAAATTGTCAGCTATTGCTAGTTAAACCCAGAGCTATTGCAGTAGCAGGGGGAAGCAAATTGTTGTCCACAGCAATAGTGCCTGACTATGAATTCCAATTGGCCAAAAACAAACTCAAGCATAACTTTAGAACACTATCACTGCCTAGCCATGACGTGATTTTAGGGTATGACTAGTTTACAGCAATGAGTCCTATTGCTTTTCATATACCAAGAAATACTTTCAGTTTCACACAGGGAGACAAACAAACAGTTACAACAGCTATATATAATGATGTGGAAAATATAAAAGAAATTCCAGCTGAGAAAATGCACAAGTTGCTGGACAAGGGTGTGGAAGGATTTTTGTTGCAAGTGGAAACTATACTCAAGGAAGTACCTGAGAAAGTTCCAATTCCTCCTCAAATACAAAAGTTGTTGTTGGAATATGTAGATTTAGTTGAGGAACCAACTACTCTTCCTCCTCACAAAGAGTTGGACCACACTATTTCATTAATACCAGGAGCAGCACCCCCTCAACTGAGACCTTACAGAGTGCCACAACATCAAAAGAAAGAAATGGAGGAACATATTAAAAAGCTATTGGCTGCTCACTTAATCAGACACAGTCAGAGCCCTTATGCAGCACCTGTGATTTTGGTGAAGAAGAACGATTCTTCTATGAGATTATGCACTGATTTCAGAAAACTAAACTCTCTCACAGTCAAAAATAAATTTCCCATTCCTGTGATTGAAGACCTGCTGGATGAGTTACATGGAGCAAAATTCCTCTCCAAACTTGACCTGAGATCTGGTTATCACCAGATCAGAATGCATCCTGAAGACATACATAAAACTGCTTCCAGAACCTTCCTTATCCATTTTGAATATTTGGTTATGCCCTTTGGCTTGTCTAATGCACCAGGTACCTTCCAGGCACTAATGAACAAAATATTCAGTCCATATCTGAGGGTGTTCGTGTTGGTTTTCTTTGATGACATATTCATATATAGCAAGACCTTGAAAGAGCATGAAGAGCATATCAAGATTGTGCTACAAGTGCTCAGAGAAAATCAGTTGTTTGTTAAACTCTCTAAATGTGTATTTGCTGAGAAACAAGTGAAATATCTTGGACATATTATTTCTGCTGAGGGAGTGGATACAGATCCCAAGAAAATCTCTGCAATTGTTGAATGGCGAATACTTGATAATGTCACTAAGCTCAGAAGTTTCTTGGGATTGGCTGGCTATTACAGGAGATTCATTAAAAACTATGGATTGATCTGTAGGCCATTGCATGACTTATTGAAAAAAGGAAATTTCCTATGGACAACGGTACATACAACAGCATTCTCTAAGCTAAAACAAGCACTTATATCAGCTCCAGTTCTAGCCTTGCCAAACTTTTCTCACCCCTTTGTGTTAGAGACTGATGCTTCTGGTAAAGGGATTGGAGATGTACTTATGCAACAAGGAAGGCCTCTAGCTTACTATAGTTCAGCTCTCTACCCTAGAAATGCAGCTATGTCCACTTATGAGAAAGAAGCCCTGGCCATACTGGAAGCTTTAAAGAAAAGGAGACATTATCTGTTGGGAAATGAAGTCATAATTAAAATAGACCAGCAATCCTTGAAGTTTATAACAGATCAGAAGCTTACTGAAGGAGTTCAGCACAAGTTAATGATGAAATTGCTAGAATTCAATTTTACAATCCAGTATAAAACAGGTGCAGAAAACAGAGTAGCAGATGCACTATCTAGACTGCTACCTAAGTGCATGGCAATATCTTCTCCTGTACTAGCTTGGGCTGAAGAGCTAGTGGATAGTATCTGAAAGACCTTACAAGCAAAGTACTTCAAGAGAAGTTGTTACTACATAAAGACCAGACTGTGGATGATTATACCATAACATCTGATATTATCAGGTTTAAAGGAAAAATTCTAGTAGGCAAGGTACCTGAACTGAGAACCGAGTTGCTCACAGCTCTCCATAGCTCTCCTGTAGGGGGCCATTCTGGTGTAAGAGCTACTTACCACAGAGTTAAAGGGTTTTTCTATTGGCCTAGGTTAAAAGCTGATGTAGAAAGTTTCATTGCTTCTTGTCCTACTTGTCAAAGAGCTAAAAACGAACACTGCTTGCAAGCAAGATTGTTGGAACCTTTGCCTGTTGCTGACATGGCCTGGGAGCACATATCAATGGATTTCATCGAAGGATTGCCAAGTTCTGGAGGCAAGGAAGTGATACTAGTAGTGGTGGATAGATTCACCAAACATGCCCATTTCATTCCTTTATCTCATCCTTACTCAGTGCTGACAGTAGGTCAAGCAGTGGTGGACAACATAATCAAATTACATGGTCCACCTAAAATGATCATCTCTGACAGAGATAGGATTTTCACTAGCAAGCTATGGAAGGACATCTTTGCAGCTTTGAAAGTGGAGTTAAGATACAGTTCAGCTTATCACCCCCAAACTGATGGACAGACTGAGAGGGTTAATCAATGTTTGGAAACTTATCTTAGGTGCATGACAACTCAGGAACCAAAGAAATGGAGTGCTTGGTTGCCTTTAGCTGAGTACTGGTACAACTCCACTTACCACACAGCTATCAAGATGTCTCCCTTTCAGGCATTGTATGGTTTCCCTGCTCCAATGATTGCTGAGCTGGCAATACCAGGACCTGAGGATGAAGAGGCTCGGGATTTCCTCACTGCCAAACAGAGTATGCTGGACCAACTCAAGACAAATATGTCCCAAGCCCAGAACAGGATGAAATGATTTGCTGACATGAAAAGAGTGGAAAGAAGTTTTGAAACTGGGGATTTGGTATATCTCAAAATGGCGCCCTACAAACTAGCGGCTTTTGGTTTCAGAGGAGTAATCAAATTACACAACAAACACTACTACAGGATGCTGCTAACGCGACACTACGATCAGAGACCCTTCGAGAAACTGTGTGCGATGCAATAATCGCAAACGGTGCTGTATGAAAACCGTCAGAAATGTATAAAACATTTGCGATGACGGATGCATCAAACACGGTTCAGGTTTTAGTTGCCTGTGCGATGAAGGGCATACGGTTCAGTTCAATTAACTGTTTGCGATGAGGAGGACTAAAAGAAACAGGCAGCCAGATGAAGGCGTGTGTGATACACATACGGTTCACTCGGATGAACTGTTTGTGATTAGGCAACACAAAAGAAACGGTCAGCCAGATCAAGGTGTGTGTGATTGAGGGCATACGCTTCAGAAGGATTAACTGTTTGCGATTAGGCAACAGAACAGAAACGAGTCAGCCAGATCAAAGTGTCTGCGACTGATGGCATACACTTCACATGGATGAACTGTTTGCGATTAGCCACAACAAACCGAAACAGTTAGATAGATCAACGTGTGTGTGCTAGACGGGCACACACATTCTAATTAAAAGAACCGTGCGCGATGGTGCTGATATTGCCTATTGTGGTGCACCCTATGGTGCAAACGCCACGTACGCGGCCGAGAAGGCGTACGTGCCCACGTTACGCCTTCCGAGAATAGTGCCGCACTTGTAACCGTTAGTAAATTTTGAGCATGCGTCCCATCACAATTTTTTTTAGAAGAACAGGGAGGCCGTGTCTCGTCACATTCCAAATTGCAAACCTATTCACATCGATCAAAACCTAAACGGTTTCCCACTTAGGAGCGTATTACTACTCGGTTATAAATACTACTACTCCAAGATGACTGCACATTCCTCCTCAACTCCTCATCCACAAAAACAAACAAGTCATTCATCATCGTTCCCTTGCGTCTGCCATGGCCAGCGTGAGTTCTGGTTCGAGAGATTGCCACCACGGAGAGGCGAGCCTGGAAGCGGAAGCACGAGAGATGTCCCGCCTCGCCGCGAAAGCAGCCAACATGTCCCGCCGTGCGGCCGTAGCAGCAGAGAGGTCCCGTCGCGCCGCCGAAGCATCACGGAGGTCCCGTCATGCCGTCGATGCAGCAGACTGGTCCGGTCGCGCCGCGGAAGCAGAAGAGATGCCCGTCGCGCCGCGAATGCAGCAGAGATGTCCTCCCATGCCGCGGCGGCCTGGGAAAATGTCTCGCGGGCAGGCGAGGACTCTTACAGGCACATGCGTGCCCTCGTCCTTGGGCAGATGGATCAGATCTCCAGGTGGGCGAGGTTGCAGGATGAACTGAAAGCCTCGTTTGAACAGTCTACCGGTGCCATCCAACAACTAAATGAGAACAATGCGAAGCTCCAGGCCGAGCGCGACCTACTGAGGGCGAAGATCATCGGAAGTGCGGGGCAGCAGGAGCAGACCACTGCCTTGTTGGAGAGGACCGGCGTCATCGTTGAGAAACTTATGGACGAGAATGCCATGCTACGCATCGAGCGCACAAGGCTGGTGGAGGAATCCATGGATGCTCTCAAGCAGCATCTTGAGGACAAGAAAGAGCTCATCGCCGCTCGCCGCGGAGACTAGTTCCCGCAGCCTGCAGCAACGCATCAACAAAGTAGAGATCAGCGAGCCAGATCGTTGTCTTCCTTCTTCTTTTGCCCTTGTGTATTTCGGGCATTGCCGCATGTGGCTTTTTTTTAATTATGTTCCTAAATATGTAAGACAATTATTATCCAATGTCATCGTCCTTATATCCATCATGCTTGCTATAAGTCGCAGTCGATGCTATATAGGTCCGTCGGATCTTACATCAAGATCTGTACAAAACTTTCTTTTCAGATTTTCATTTTTCTTTCTTAAATCTCAGTCCAGTGAGACATATAGCCACGCTGTAGAACAAGTGCTCAAGCGCCATTAATGGGGACGTTGGGAGGGAGGTGCGCGGCGGGTAGCGGTGAAAGGGCTCTCCTCCCGATGAGCACGTGCAGGGGTCTGATCGCACGCTTCCCGTACTCAAATAGCTACCCCGCACGGATGGCACGTATAGGGGTCTGATCGCACGCACGCCTCCTAGAAAAAGGGGACGTGTGGCGGCACGTAATTGGTAAGTAGAACGCCCACGGTTTCAATAATACATGTGTTTCCGATTTGTAACATGACAGCTCTTGTTCCAAAATGACTTTGTTGATTGTTATTGTGTGCGCCTTGGCAAATCGGACAGAAAAATTACCACAGCATGTTGGTGCCATGTCATGACACGGTGCCAAGTTTCCTGATTTTCAGGCATGTTTTGGATTTACATGAATTAAAAAACCAAGTTTCTCAATCTTTCCGGCCGAGCCACGACGCCCAGATGTTTGAATTTCATTCCCATCTCTTGCATGGGACCTAGAAATTCACCCAAGGACACACATGTGGTTTTTCAAACAACTTTGGTGCACTGGAGCCTGTGCTTGTAGTTCAAATTTGAATTATGCACATTAAATGTGCATAAACTCAATTAATGCATAAAAATTCCAAGCGAATCTGGAATAATTCCAAATTTTAGCACGATACTTATATTTGGTCTAATCTGCCAGTGAAAAAAAATTAAGGCGGGAGAAGGCAGTGTACGTATGTCGTTTCGCACACGGAGGTGGCACGTTCCCTCTCATAACCACGAGCCTTCTTGATGGAAGCTCCGGTTTGCAAGAAGCTTACACCAAAGCTTGTCCCAATTTGGCCAAAAAATTACCGCGGCATGTTGGTGCCATGTCATGACACCATGCCAAATTTCAAGATTTTCAGGCTTGTTTTGGATTTACAGGAATTGAAAAACCAAGTTTCTCAATCTTTCTTGCGAGCCACGACGCCCAGATGTTTGAATTTCATTCCCATCTCTTGCATGGGACCTAGAAATTCACCCAAGGACACACATGTGGTTTTTCAAACAACTTTGGTGCACTGGAGCCTGTGCTTGTAGTTCAAATTTGAATTATGCACATTAAATGCGCATAAACTCAATTAATGCATAAAAATTCCAAGCGAAACTGGAATAATTCCAAATTTTAGCACGATACTTATATTTGGTCTAATCTGCCAGTGAAAAAAATTAAGGCGGGAGAAGGCAGTGTACGTATGTCGTTTCGCACACGGAGGTGGCACGTTCCCTCTCATAACCACGAGCCTTCTTGATGGAAGCTCCGGTTTGCAAGAAGCTTACACCAAAGCTTGTCCCAATTCGGCCAAAAAAACTACCGCGGCATGTTGGTGCCATGTCATGACACCATGCCAAGTTTCAAGATTTTCAGGCTTGTTTTGGATTTACAGGAATTGAAAAACCAAGTTTCTCAATCTTTCTTGTGAGCCACGACGCCCAGATGTTTGAATTTCATTCCCATCTCTTGCATGGGACCTAGAAATTCACCCAAGGACACACATGTGATTTTTCAAACAACTTTGCTGGATTGGAGCCTGTGCTTATAGTTCAAATTTGAATTATTCACATTAAATATGCATAAACTGAATTAATGTATAAAAATGCCAAACGAACCCGGAATAATTCCAAAATATAGCACGATACTTATATTTGGTCTAATCTGCCTGTGTAAAAAAATTAAGGCGGGAGAAGGCAGTGTACGTATGTCGTTTCACACACGGAGGTGGCACGTTCCCTCTCGGAACCACGAGCCTTCTTGACGGAAGCTCCGGTTTGCAAGAAGCTTACACCAAAGCTTGTCCCAATTCGGCCAAAATAATTACCGCATCATGTTGATGCCATGTCATGACACCATGCCAAGTTTCATGATTTTCAGGCGTGTTTTGGATTTACAGGAATTAAAAAACCAAGTTTCTCAATCTTTCCGGGCGAGCCACGACGCCCAGATGTTTGAATTTCATTCCCATCTCTTGCATGGGACCTAGAAATTCACCCAAGGACACACATGTGGTTTTTCAAACAACTTTGGTGCACTGGAGCCTGTGCTTGTAGTTCAAATTTGAATTATGCACATTAAATGCGCATAAACTCAATTAATGCATAAAAATGCCAAATGAACCCGGAATAATTCCAAATTTTAGCACGATACTTATATTTGGTCTAATCTGCCTGTGTAAAAAATTAAGGCGGGAGAAGGCAGTGTACGTATGTCGTTTCGCACACGGAGGTGGCACGTTCCCTCTCGGAATCACGAGCCTTCTTGGCGGAAGCACCGGTTTGCAAGAAGCTTACACCAAAGCTTGTCCCTATTCGGCGAAAAAAATTACCTCAACATGTTGGTGCCATGTCTTGACACCATGCCAAATTCATGATTTTCAGGCGTGTTCTGGATTTACAGGAATTAAAAAACCAAGTTTCTCAATCTTTCCGGCCGAGCCACGACGCCCAAATGTTTGAATTTCATTCCCATCTCTTGCATGGGACCTAGAAATTCACCCAGGGACACACATGTGGTTTTTCAAACAACTTTGGTGCACTGGAGCCTGTGCTTGCAGTTCAAATTTGAATTATTCACATTAAATATGCATAAACTGAATTAATGCATAAAAATGCCAAACGAACCCGGAATAATTCCAAAATTTAGCACGATACTTATATTTGGTCTAATCTGCCTGTGTAAAAAAATTAAGGCGGGAGAAGGCAGTGTACGTATGTCGTTTCACACACGGAGGTGGCACGTTCCCTCTCGGAACCACGAGCCTTCTTGACGGAAGCTCCGGTTTGCAAGAAGCTTACACCAAGCTTGTCCCAATTCGGCCAAAATAATTACCGCATCATGTTGGTGCCATGTCATGACACGGTGCCAAGTTTCATGATTTTCAGGCGTGTTTTGGATTTACAGGAATTAAAAAACCAAGTTTCTCAATCTTTCCGGGCGAGCCACGACGCCCAAATGTTTGAATTTCATTCCCATCTCTTGCATGGGACCTAGAAATTCACCCAAGGACACACATGTGGTTTTTCAAACAACTTTGGTGCACTGGAGCCTGTGCTTGTAGTTCAAATTTGAATTATGCACATTAAATGTGCATAAACTCAATTAATGCATAAAAATTCCAAGAGAATCTGGAATAATTCCAAATTTTAGCACGATACTTATATTTGGTCTAATCTGCCAGTGAAAAAAAATTAAGGCGGGAGAAGGCAGTGTACGTATGTCGTTTCGCACACGGAGGTGGCACGTTCCCTCTCATAACCACGAGCCTTCTTGATGGAAGCTCCGGTTTGCAAGAAGCTTACACCAAAGCTTGTCCCAATTCGGCCAAAAAAACTACCGCGGCATGTTGGTGCCATGTCATGACACCATGCCAAGTTTCAAGATTTTCAGGCTTGTTTTGGATTTACAGGAATTGAAAAACCAAGTTTCTCAATCTTTCTTGCGAGCCACGACGCCCAGATGTTTGAATTTCATTCCCATCTCTTGCATGGGACCTAGAAATTCACCCAAAGACACACATATGATTTTTCAAACAACTTTGGTGGATTGGAGCCTGTGCTTGTAGTTCAAATTTGAATTATTCACATTAAATATGCATAAACTGAATTAATGCATAAAAATGCCAAACGAACCCGGAATAATTCCAAAATATAGCACGATACTTATATTTGGTCTAATCTGCCTGTGTAAAAAAATTAAGGCGGGAGAAGGCAGTGTACGTATGTCGTTTCACACACGGAGGTGGCACGTTCCCTCTCGGAACCACGAGCCTTCTTGACGGAAGCTCCGGTTTGCAAGAAGCTTACACCAAAGCTTGTCCCAATTCGGCCAAAATAATTACCGCATCATGTTGATGCCATGTCATGACACCATGCCAAGTTTCATGATTTTCAGGCGTGTTTTGGATTTACAGGAATTAAAAAACCAAGTTTCTCAATCTTTCCGGGCGAGCCACGACGCCCAGATGTTTGAATTTCATTCCCATCTCTTGCATGGGACCTAGAAATTCACCCAAGGACACACATGTGGTTTTTCAAACAACTTTGGTGCACTGGAGCCTGTGCTTGTAGTTCAAATTTGAATTATGCACATTAAATGCGCATAAACTCAATTAATGCATAAAAATGCCAAATGAACCCGGAATAATTCCAAATTTTAGCACGATACTTATATTTGGTCTAATCTGCCTGTGTAAAAAATTAAGGCGGGAGAAGGCAGTGTACGTATGTCGTTTCGCACACGGAGGTGGCACGTTCCCTCTCGGAATCACGAGCCTTCTTGGCGGAAGCACCGGTTTGCAAGAAGCTTACACCAAAGCTTGTCCCTATTCGGCGAAAAAAATTACCTCAACATGTTGGTGCCATGTCTTGACACCATGCCAAATTCATGATTTTCAGGCGTGTTCTGGATTTACAGGAATTAAAAAACCAAGTTTCTCAATCTTTCCGGCCGAGCCACGACGCCCAAATGTTTGAATTTCATTCCCATCTCTTGCATGGGACCTAGAAATTCACCCAGGGACACACATGTGGTTTTTCAAACAACTTTGGTGCACTAGAGCCTGTGCTTGCAGTTCAAATTTGAATTATTCACATTAAATATGCATAAACTGAATTAATGCATAAAAATGCCAAACGAACCCGGAATAATTCCAAAATTTAGCACGATACTTATATTTGGTCTAATCTGCCTGTGTAAAAAAATTAAGGCGGGAGAAGGCAGTGTACGTATGTCGTTTCACACAAGGAGGTGGCACGTTCCCTCTCGGAACCACGAGCCTTCTTGACGGAAGCTCCGGTTTGCAAGAAGCTTGCACCAAAGCTTCTCCCAATTCGGCCAAAATAATTACCGCATCATGTTGGTGCCATGTCATGACACCATGCAAAGTTTCATGATTTTCAGGCGTGTTTTGGATTTACAGGAATTAAAAAACCAAGTTTCTCAATCTTTCCGGGCGAGCCACGACGCCCAGATGTTTGAATTTCATTCCCATCTCTTGCATGGGACCTAGAAATTCACCCAAGGACACACATGTGGTTTTTCAAACAACTTTGGTGCACTGGAGCCTGTGCTTGTAGTTCAAATTTGAATTATGCACATTAAATGCGCATAAACTCAATTAATGCATAAAAATTCCAAGCGAATCTGGAATAATTCCAAAATTTAGCACGATACTTATATTTGGTCTAATCAGCTAGTGAAAAAAAATTATGGCGGGAGAAGGCAGTGTACGTATGTCGTTTCGCACACGGAGGTGGCACGTTCCCTCTCATAACCACGAGTCTTCTTGATGGAAGCTCCGGTTTGCAAGAAGCTTACACCAAAGCTTGTCCCAATTCGGCCAAAAAAATTACCGCGGCATGTTGGTGCCATGTCATGACACCATGCCAAGTTTCAAGATTTTCAGGCTTGTTTTGGATTTACAGGAATTGAAAAACCAAGTTTCTCAATCTTTCTTGCGAGCCACGACGCCCAGATGTTTGAATTTCATTCCCATCTCTTGCATGGGACCTAGAAATTCACCCAAGGACACACATGTGATTTTTCAAACAACTTTGGTGGATTGGAGCCTGTGCTTGTAGTTCAAATTTGAATTATTCACATTAAATATGCATAAACTGAATTAATGCATAAAAATGCCAAACGAACCCGGAATAATTCCAAAATTTAGCACGATACTTATATTTGGTCTAATCTGCCTGTGTAAAAAAATTAAGGCGGGAGAAGGCAGTGTACGTATGTCGTTTCACACACGGAGGTGGCACGTTCCCTCTCGGAACCACGAGCCTTCTTGACGGAAGCTCCGGTTTGCAAGAAGCTTACACCAAAGCTTGTCCCAATTCGGCCAAAATAATTACCGCATCATGTTGGTGCCATGTCATGACACCATGCCAAGTTTCATGATTTTCAGGCGTGTTTTGGATTTACAGGAATTAAAAAACCAAGTTTTGTCAATCTTGCATGGGACCTAGAAATTCCCATCTCTTGCATGGGACCTAGAAATTCACCCAAGGACACACATGTGGTTTTTCAAACAACTTTGGTGCACTGGAGCCTGTGCTTGTAGTTCAAATTTGAATTATGCACATTAAATGCGCATAAACTCAATTAATGCATAAAAATGCCAAATGAACCCGGAATAATTCCAAATTTTAGCACGATACTTATATTTGGTCTAATCTGCCTGTGTAAAAAATTAAGGCGGGAGAAGGCAGTGTACGTATGTCGTTTCGCACACGGAGGTGGCACGTTCCCATCTTGGCGGAAGCACCGGTTTGCAAGAAGCTTACACCAAAGCTTGTCCCTATTCGGCTAAAAAAATTACCTCAACATGTTGGTGCCATGTCTTGACACCATGCCAAATTCATGATTTTCAGGCGTGTTCTGGATTTACAGGAATTAAAAAACCAAGTTTCTCAATCTTTCCGGCCGAGCCACGACGCCCAAATGTTTGAATTTCATTCCCATCTCTTGCATGGGACCTAGAAATTCACCCAGGGATAAACATGTGGTTTTTCAAACAACTTTGGTGCACTGGAGCCTGTGCTTGTAGTTCAAATTTGAATTATTCACATTAAATATGCATAAACTGAATTAATGCATAAAAATGCCAAACGACCCGGAATAATTCCAAAATTTAGCACGATACTTATATTTGGTCTAATCTGCCTGTGTAAAAAAATTAAGGCAGGAGAAGGCAGTGTACGTATGTCGTTTCACACACGGAGGTGGCACGTTCCCTCTCGGAACCACGAGCCTTCTTGACGGAAGCTCCGGTTTGCAAGAAGCTTACAACAAAGCTTGTCCCAATTCGGCCAAAATAATTACCGCATCATGTTGGTGCCATGTCATGACACCATGCCAACTTTCATGATTTTTAGGCGTGTTTTGGATTTACAGGAATTAAAAAACCAAGTTTCTCAATTTTTCCGGGCGAGCCACGACGCCCATATGTTTGAATTTCATTCCCATCTCTTGCATGGGACCTAGAAATTCACCCAAGGACACACATGTGGTTTTTCAAACAACTTTGGTGCACTGGAGCCTGTGCTTGTAGTTAAAATTTGAATTATGCACATTCAACGCGCATAAACTCAATTAATGCATAAAAATGCCAAACGAACCCGGAATAATTCCAAAATTTAGCACGATACTTATATTTGGTCTAATCTGCTTGTGTAAAAAATTAAGGCGGGAGAAGGCAGTGTACGTATGTCATTTCGCACACGGAGGTGGCACGTTCCCTCTCGGAATCACGAGCCTTCTTGGCGGAAGCTCCGGTTTGCAAGAAGCTTACACCAAAGCTTGTCCCTATTCGGCTAAAAAAATTACCTCAGCATGTTGGTGCCATGTCTTGACACCATGCCAAATTCATGATTTTCAGGCGTGTTCTGGATTTACAGGAATTAAAAAACCAAGTTTCTCAATCTTTTCGGCCGAGCCACGACGCCCAAATGTTTGAATTTCATTCCCATCTCTTGCATGGGACCTAGAAATTCACCCAGGGACACACATGTGGTTTTTCAAACAACTTTGGTGCACTGGAACATGTGCTTGTAGTTCAAATTTGAATTATGCATATTAAATGCCTAGGAACTCAATTAATGCATAAAAATGCCAAATGAACCCGGAATAATTCCAAA
The DNA here is from genome assembly GCF_002575655.3 of Aegilops tauschii subsp. strangulata. Taxonomy (NCBI): domain Eukaryota; kingdom Viridiplantae; phylum Streptophyta; class Magnoliopsida; order Poales; family Poaceae; genus Aegilops; species Aegilops tauschii. The sequence continues at coordinate 486,928,442 of NC_053038.3, read as the reverse complement.
ATTTAGCACGATACTTCTATTTGGTCTAATCTGCGTGTGTAAAAAAATTAAGGCGGGAGAAGGCAGTATACGTATCTCGTTTCGCACACGGTGGTGACACGTTTCCTCTCGAACCACGATACTTCTTGAGGGAAGCTCCGGTTTGCAAGAAGCTTACACCAAAGGTTGTCCCAATTCGGCCAAAAAAATTACCGCAACATGTTGGTGCCATGTCATGACACCATGCGAAGTTTCATGATTTTCACGCGTGTTTTGGATCTACAGGAATTAAAAACCAAGTTTCTCAATCTTTCCAGGCGAGCCACGACGCCCAGATGTTTGAATTTCATTCCCATTTCTTGCATTGGACCTATAAATTCACCAAAGGACACACATGTGATTTTTCAAACAACTTTGGTACACTGGAGCATGTGCTTGTAGTTCAAGTTTGAATTATGCACATTAAACGACCAAAAAATCAATTAATGCATAAAAATGCCAAACGAACCCGTAATAATTCCAAAATTTAGCACGGTATTTCTATTTGGTCTAATCTGCCAGTGTAAAAAAATTAAGGCGGGAGAAGGCAGTGTATGTATGTCGTTTCGCACACGGAGGTGGCACGTTCCCTCTCGAAACCACGAGCCTTCTTGACGGAAGCTCCGGTTTGTAAGAAGCTTACACTAAAGCTTGTCCCAATTCGGCCAAAACAATTACTCAAACATGTCGGTGCCATGTCATGACACCATGCCAAGTTCATGATTTTCAGCCATCTTTTGGATTTATAGGAATTAAAAACCAAGTTTCTCAATCATTCCGGCCGAGCCACGATGCCCAGATGTTTGAATTTCATTCCCATTTCTTGCATGGGACCTATAAATTCACCCGAAGACACACATGTGATTTTTCAACAAACTTTGGTGCATTGGAGCATGTGCTTGTAGTTCAAATTTGAATTATGCACATTAAATGCCCAGAAACTCAATTAATGCATAAAAATGCCAAACGAACCTGGAATAATTCCAAATTTAGACACGACACTCATGTACTAGTTGCATGTTCACTGTACGTAAATGTTCTAGCAATTCAAACACCATCGTTTCCCTCCGTAACACCATTTAGTCTTTAAAAACATAATGAAAAAAATCAGGTATACTACAAACAGTTTACTAGAAAGAATCGTGTGGGATGCGATATAAAATATCTTGTCGCACTGTCTTGTCTGGCTTACGCAGGAAGCTTCGTCATCTACAGTCCATCGCCCCCGCTTGAACCACACTTGCGCGCCAGTTTCTCGCGGCACCGAGCGAAATTTTTTTGCCACCGCGGAAATATCTATCTCCCCGCCCCCTCCCTCCTACCAAAAGTCACATTTCCACTGTTCCTCCTTGCTTTTCCAAGTTCAAACCTTCACTGCTGCTTACTGGCAGCTCAGCCTCCTTGTCGGCGACCCTTCTTCTTGCAGTGTCGCCTCCTCGCCGGCTACCTTTCTTCTTGCAGCGCCGCCTCCTCGCCGGCGACCCTTCTTCTTGCAGCGCCGCCTGCTCGCCGGCGACCCTTCTTCTTGCTGCGCGGCCTCCTCGCCGCTGACCCTTCTTCTTGCTGCGCGGCCTCGTCGATATGGTCAGGTAATCCACACCCCACCCACACCATCCTCCTCCTTTCCCGTCCCACATGCCCCGACTGATGGAGCAACACCTTCCACCGAAATCATTGCCCCCTACTCCAATTAAGTGCCGCCCACAGCCATTTTGCACGCAGTATAACGTGTAGCTCAATAGCATGCGACCGCACGCGTGAACGAGGTCGCTATAGCTGCCATGCGTGTCGACCGGCAGATCTTGGAGGAGCACCTCATCTTCGAGGCCACCATCGACACCGCCATGCGGTTGTCTACTTTAAAATACAGTTCGTGATGTTTTCTCAAGGCCACCACCAGTGCCTTCTAGTGATTTGTCCTCTGTAATGTTAATATGAAATCAGATGTTCAGTTAACAGTTTGGTCCTCTGAAATGTAATGTTCAGTTAACACTTTGGTCCAACAATTGCTACATTTTGTAGTTCTGTTCTCAAGCATTCTTTGTTTTGTTAACTATCTTATCTTATCATACATGCTTCTACTCTGCAATGTCGTGATCAGTTAACTATTCTGTTCATTTGGTCTGCTGTCCATTTAACTGTTTGGTTCAGTTATGCAATTTGGCTATACTCAATACATATTCTACTGATAGTATGGCAACTCTCAGTTAACCTGATCAAGATCTTCCTTATGTGTGTTGCAGGGAAACAATGGGAGACACTGCGGTTTACCATCGAGGTTTGTTCAAGAAGGGTCCTTTGGCTAATAGCACATTATTGTGCAGTTGTAGGAATCATTCTAATATTTAGGTTTCTTACAATTTGGTCTTGCACATGTAGGTCCTGATGTCAGAGGCTTAGACCCACTGTTCGACCCATTTTGCATATGGGGAATGAGATCTCCATGAATATCAGTCAAGTCAAGAAACTCAGAAAGATTGTTAGGATGAAGAAACTTGCGACGAATAACAGCAAGATCTTTGTTTGCACAATGAATAAGACATCAGTCAACTATAGGATGGTACCAACTCTTTTACCTTGTTTTTACCCCTTGCACCATTTCAAAATATACAACAACGAGTTATGCATAGCTTTGTTTTCAGTACTTTTCAAAGCAGTTCACTGATGATTACCTCTCAAACCACCTGCATGGTCAAGAGGCGAGGAAGGTATTCATTCAACACCCACAGTACAATATTGAAGTCTTGCTGAAGAGGACGAAGGTTGGGCGGGCAATTATCCATAGCCACTGGCCTAAAGTTGCAAGGACATTCAACATCACTAAATGCTCAATATTTGCCTTCCGCTTCTGCAGTTTCCCAGATGAGATTCATCTGTCTATTTACCGTGTATGATGCTACTTTCCAAAGGTTTTTGATGCTGCATGTGAAACTTGGTGCTGTTGTGTAATGGCGTAACTGAGTGCCAAAGCTATCTGATGTATTTCGATTATGAAATTCTGGTTGCTTTTATACGGATATGAAATATCTGGCGTGTTTTATAAGAAATATCAGTTTGATTAGTACATGGATTATCAATAATAGGCTAATTACCCTGCTTATTGGGGTTTTCTATTGCAAACGGTTACTCAGACAGCACCATGGGTGATGAACTCAAAGAACCCGCACGGTTTCTAGAAAGTAGGCATGTTCGATCAACTAACAATCACACATGGCTTCCGGCAGCGAACTGTTTGCCTTAGGCCGCCTTGCACAAACGTTTCCACACAAAGAACTGTGTGGGATGTACATACCTACGGAAATGATTTTCTTGGATTCACCATGTGGGATGTACATACCTACGGAAATGATTTCTGGGATTCACCGTGTGGGATGTACATGCCTAAGGAAATGATTTCTGGGATTCACCGTGTGGGATGTACATACCTACGGAAATGGTTTCTGGGATTCACCGTGTGGGATGTACATACCTACGGAAATGATTGGGTTTCGATGCCTCGCCTGATCGCACACGGCAGCAGCCTGGGTCCCAGGAGGGCCTATCCCTGAAGATTTCTGGGTCGTGTGGGAAGGACCCCCCCCATCGCCCACACTCACTTGGCAACTCAAAAAGTGGGCATGTCATTTCTTAGACGAGGGCAATGTCAGGCCTAAACCTGCATGTGTCGATAAGATTCAGTTATCCAATGGCTGAGATGCCTCCTCACCTTACCGCTTCGTCGAGAGCCGTTGATTTACTAAATGTACCGTTATACAGTAGTAACTGTTACTTTTCACCTTGTCGGTCACTTTCACCTATATAACCAGCCGGGATGTGGCTGGCGTGATCTATCTTTCTTTCCAGAACTCGCCTCGATGGCTTACGGGATACTCCAAAGTTAAATCAATACCAAATACATCCAGATCCGAGAATTCCCCTATCCCAAATTCCCTTGATTTATTTGCTAAATTCATATAGGTCTAGATCAGTTCTGAAACCATCCCAAAATGCGCGAACGCACCGATTTAGGGGGCATCACCCAGGAGGCGGAGAGGGAGCGAGGGGGCGCGGGTTGCGACGAAGAGAAGCCGTTGAAGACGCACCGGAGATGTACGCGACGCTGCAAAAGAAACCCTAGCCACGGGCTAGGGGTCGTGGGCCAGCGCCGGAGACCGGGAGCGGCTGATCGACCCGGACTGGAGGACGGAGGGGTCGGAGCCCAGCTCGTCGGCGTGCTGAGCGATGGCGGATGTCATCGGAATCGGCAGGCGTTGGTCGCTGTGCCAGGGGCCGCATGAGAGAGGGATGGATGGGTGGGGTTTGGCGGATCTGATAGCTGCCGGAGCTGTGAGGCGAGGTGAGAGGAGGGGAGCGAGATGGCCGACGAGGAATTGTGGGACACGGGAGGAGAAGAGGTGGTGGGTGGCGGCGATGGGGATTCGGGAGGGAGCTGTGCGGAGGAGAGGCGGAAAAGTGAAGGAGGCGATGGTGTTAGGGTTAGCCCTTTTATACGATGAATGGTTAGGTAGGCTTAGGCGGGTCTGCAGAGCTGTACCAGGCCGGCCATGACGGTTTCCGAAAATGTCATGGTGAATCCGTCATGGATTAACAGGTTTCTTGTAGTGATCCTATTTAAAGAAGTAACATGTCAAAGCAAGAAAATTTATTTAGTCCGGGTGTTTGTGTAAAAAAGAACTAAAATGTGTGTAAAATAGGATTTAGGTTCTGGTACAACATTCTACCTTAGTGGTGTGAAAGTTTGTGCACATAGAATAGATTATAAAAGAAAAATAAATGGAGAATTTAGTAAATAACACAACATCGAAAGAGTACCAAAATAATTCTAAATGTTTAGAGTAAGGTAGTTATGTCAAATCAGATGAATGCCACATATACATGTTTTCCAGCTATAACTCAAACATATAGTCTAAAAGCAGAGCAAGTCAGGGTAGACTGACCTGAAACAAGAGAAGCAGCCCCATATATTACGCCTACAGGTGCAGCGGCATGAAGATTTTCTGCATATGGAAACACATCAGAGATCCATGTATTTCGACAAAATAGTGTTTGATGGATGGACATATTACCGTGCTAGCCGACAACATATACCTTTTTCAGTTTGATATAGAAGCACATTTCCAGTTTAGCATGAAGCAAATTAAAGTATGCCTTGCTGCCATGAAACGATATTTCTTGTGCTTTCTCACAAAGCCATTGCCTTATTATAAGTGTTTTTTCTTTTCTTTTTCTCAAATCCCTACAAAAGAACGGATATCCGAGCATATCCTATGAAACTTAAAATGGGACCATATAATGTCGGCGTTTTGGGAACGGGCATACCCAGACTTGCCTGCCTGCGGCCCATGGCGTGGCTCCATCAACGGCCCGGTACGGCCCAACTTCAGCAACAACAACCCAAGACCATCGCGAGGGTCCAAGCCTCGCGAGACGGACGACGCCAAGACCTCCCTGGGGGGGGGGGGGGTGGCCTCACCAGGCTGGCTCCCGAGGAGCGGAGATATCTATGCAAGCTGCACCTCGCGAGGTTCATATGGCGTGAGCCATGAGGACCAACGCCAGGCAGGCGCCAGCGGGTGCAGTGTACCAGTTTCCTCTTTGGTGCTAAGGAGGCAAGCGCAGGCGCGGAGTCCTGAGGAATCAAGCAAAGGTTTCCATTTCGGTGCAACAAGACCAATACCGCCAGGACGGCAGGACGAAGGTCATCACCGAGCCCACGACGGCGTCATGACCAGAAGCTTTTGCAGGCAAAGACTACTTTTGTCAGGATAGCATGTACTAGCTGCCCCCCTTTGAATTTGGCCATTGTGGGATCCCTTCCCGCCTTACATTTGGGAAGAGGACCAAGGCCACTATAAATAGGACTTAGCCACCACCATAGAGGGGGGCGGATCAGACGGATCAGACGTATCATTCGGATCATTCACACACCCACCAGCTCATCCGAGCCCAAGAACACCTCTCCTCCTGAGGCTGTTCAACCACTGTACTAGTTCATCCTCAGCCCCTCGAGGCAATCCACCACAAAGCAGGAGTAGGGTTTTACACCGCAAGGTTGCCCGAACCTAGGTAAACTCCCGTGTCCATTTTCCATTCGGTTCGTCGAGCTAGGCCGTGAGATTAGTGAGTAGGTAGACTGGGGAGGACGAGTTCTTCGCACACACCCCAGAGTTCGAACCTCTCAAGGGTCTGCAGAACCCCGAATCCGACATTTTGTACGCCAGGTAGGGGTGCGTCGGAGCCTCTCTTCCGCCGGTCGACTCGCCACCACTCCACCGCTTCCATGGCTGACATTCGTCGAGCCCGTGCTGAGCGTCGGGCCGCCCTCGCTGCCTGCGTCGCCTAGACGGTGCCTGCGACGGGGCGCGAGCAGCAAAGCCTCATCGCTGCACCCCTTCGTGCGGCGTGATGGGCGCAGAGCCACCCTGTCTCTGACTCCAGCTGGTTCGTCGTCTCACGCTCGTCACGGCCCGACGAACGCGCAGGCTGCGTTGCTCATGGCGCGCGAGCTCCTGCGCTACCGCCCCGTCGACGACTTCTACGAAGACTAGTTGGACCACATCGCCGAGCTAGTCAGCGCCGCGGGGGGCTCTCCTGCACCATCTATTTCACTAACTCGCCCACCGCCTGCGGCGGGTGACGTAGCCCACGGAGCGCCTCCTCCACCGTCGCCTCGTCAAGACGTCGCCCTCGCACCAAGGCGCGCGGCCCCACGGCGTGATCCACCGCGCAAGGTGCCCGCGCATGAAGAAGGAAGCTGCCAGGAGGTCCAGCGACCGCAAGGGGAGGCACATGCGCTTCCAGCACTGCCGCGTCAAGACCGCGCGCCGCTTGTCGTGATGTCGCGCGAGCTCCAAGATCAAGCACCACCTCCACGACGAGCTCCGGTGACCACAGCAGGCTGTCGCGCCTTCACTCCCGAGCTTTGCAGCGTCGTCTAGCCAGGAAAGTTCTAGCCTGACCCCCGACCCTGCTGAGTTCCTGCAGCTCTATGAGCTGAGCATCGAGGCTACCAACGGCGACGAGAAGGTCATGGTGAACTGGTTTCCCATGGCACTCAAGGATGGAGCACGCTCGTGGCTCCTGAACTTGCCCGTCGGATCGATCTCCTCCTGGGACGAAATGTGAGAGCGTTTCGTCCCCAACTTCCAGGGCACTCGCGATCTCCTCCCGGGGGCAGACCCAGAAGACAAGAAGGCCAAGGCCAAGGACGTGAAGCGCAAGGGACCGGCCGTGCTTGCGGCCGAGCCAGAGATGAAGCGCGGATGTGACCACCCAGAGTCATCCAAGGGCAGCCGCCCGTTCTGCGTCTTCCACTACGTACACAGCCACAACACCAACGACTGTCAGGAACTCAGGGCCATCCGTGACGGGCGCCTTGGTCGCCGCCCTGAGCGCAGCGATCGAGGCTATGGCCGTGGAGGAGGCCGAAATGGAGGACGCTGGGACGACCGCGGCCTACGCCAGGAGTGGTCCGACCAGCCTCGGGAGGAGCGCTAGCAGGTCCAGCCTCATGAGGGCGCCTGGAGAGATCAACCTCGTGAGGACTGCCCTCAGGGCAACGTTGGCCTCCCTCCGCTGCCACCACCACCAAGAAGGAACGATGACCACCAACAGGACGAGAGGGTTGGGGGCTTCCTGGAGCCTCGCGCCATCGCCTGCATCCTGGGCGGCGCCCAGGCCCCGGCCTCTCATCGCATCTTCAAGCAGTTTGCTCGTGAAGTGAATGCGGCTCTCCCCAGGCTCGAGGCCACGCGACCGCTCAGGTGGTCCAAGTGCACCATCACCTTCAGCTCGTCAGACTAGCTCAAGTGCGTGGCAACCGCCGGCGCCCTCCCGATGCTCTGCTCACCCATCATCAGCAACGTCTAGGTCACCAAAACCCTCATCGATGGCCGTGCGGGGCTCAATGTTCTTTCCATCAAAACATTCGACCGACTTCAAGTGCCATACCACCAGCTTCAGCCTACCAAGCCCTTCTCAGGAGTAACCAATGGCTCCACTACCCCGATAGGGCAGATCCGCCTCCCTGTCACCTTCGGCCAACACGACAACTACAACACAAAGCTCATCAACTTCGATGTCACCCACATCCGTCTGCCATACAACGCCATCCTCGGGTATCTAGCCCTGGCCAAGTTCATGGAAGTGACTCACCATGGTTACAATGTCCTCAAGATGCCCGGGAACCGCAACATCATCACCATCGCATGCGAGGTGAAGGACGCAATGTGCTCTCTCGAGCGCACCTACCAGGCTGTAGCGGTCGAGATCCCAGACGAAGAAGGCATCGTCTACCCTCCTGAGGCTGTCCCCAAGAAGAAGAAATAGCTGCTCCGCCAAGAAACTCAGGAGAACGGTGTCTCCAGCGGCACCACCTCAGGACCTGCGCCCACGGACGAGGCACCTACCTCTCTTGCATAGGAAGGCGCGCCCGGCGCCCCTCTCAGGCTGGGCTCGGGGGCTCTCCTCTGGAGGGCCTTTGACCTAGCCAACGTCACGAGGGAGGCGCTCGGGCACCACATGGAGGCGTGCTTCAACACACATTTCCGCCAGGAGGGTACAAGGCACGGAGTGCCAGGTGCTCAAGAGTTCATCACCAAGGCAACCGAGGAGCTTCAAGAGGCGAGAGCCATGCACGGCAACCGTCGCACACCACCTGGCGCAGCTCCTCCTCCTGGCGAGGGCAGCGAGCTGCCCGTCTGCGTCGACATCCTAGGACTCAACAGGGCTGCATCTCAGGAGCGCTTCCGGCCGCGTGTGTCGGCCGATGCAAGGGCCCCCTTCACAACTACGTTCTCATGCCCTTTGGCTTGCCGAACGCGGCTATTGCATCTCAGCGCCACATGCGGAGCGTCATAGCGGCTCAGGAGGCCAGGCACCAAGCGGTCTTGGCGGAGATGGCGACGGTTCTTCGTGAGCCCACTGAGCCTCCCGAGGCTCATGACCCAGGCGGCTCGTGGGGAGCGACTCGTTCAGCGTGCGTCTTCAGCTACTCCAACATCTCTTCAGCAACGGTGCTAGGTGACACTTTCCAGTTCATTCAGTTGGGGGCGCCCCTCCGGCTGCATTATCCCCAGATCACATGGGCCTGTCCCTGCGACATGTATCCTTTCGTGTCTTTGGTTTACTCTGTTGGGGGTGCCCCTCAGGATGCATCATCCCCAAGCCATGTGGGTTTGTACCTGTGGCATGTATCGTTCTTTGCGTCTATCAGAACTGCACTACTTCCTTCCATGAGTTGCGTTATGATTATCATCTGCCTGTCCGGTACATCGTTGCCATGAACGTCGTGCGCCCTTGGAAACCCACCCTCGACCACCTCATGATTAAGGACTGACACGACGTATGTGCTCGGGTCCGTCCCTGCAGCGTCGCTAAACCCAAGTGGCTGAGCCCTGGCTCGCGGGCAAATTCCCATGTACGTCACCTCCCATGGTCCTCAGGAGATTCATTCGGCGCAGGTTGTCTAACCATCTCGCAGGGCCATCACAAGTGTTCCGAATCAAATTCAGGGGCAACCCGCCTTGAGGTAGGGCCTCGTGAGTCCCGCGCTGGCTCACGAGTGCCCATACACACCTCCTCTAGCCCTGCCGTGCAAGCCACGTGTCAGGGCGGGGCTGTACATGCCCCGGGGCCTCCACTCAGAGGGAGCCCCCACCCACGCACCAGTGGAAGCACCATGCTCCGTGCTGGCAGTCGACACGGTCGAGGAGCGGCTATGCCCGTGCAAGTGCGGAAGCGCCATGCTCCGCGCTGGTGATAAACAACTGAGGGCGGCCCCATGGCCGCAATAACCTCAGGAAGCTGCCAGGCTTGGTGTTCAGCCTCACTGCAATGCTTTCCCTTCGGGAGAGTCGGGCGAGGGGGCTGGGCACGGGGGCTATGCTCAGGTCACGCCTAGCGTACGCCGCCCTACCAGGTCCCTCGGACCTGGTCTTTGCACGCCCCTCCCGAGCGGGACCTCAGCGAGGAAAGGTATGGAGGTCTGTTCGTACGTCAAGGGGGACTCCTGAGCATCGTGACTCAGGAGCCTAACTGGCCACGTAGCCCCTCGCCCCTTGGTCTCGTCCTGGTGATCCGGACGATCCAACGGCGGCTGAGGTATGCGCGCGGCCAGGCCCTGCCGATGCAGAACGCTAAGGCCTACTCTCGCATCTCCTTCCCGAGGGCTGTTTGTACGTCAAGGGGAACTCCTGAGCATCGCGACTCAGGAGCCTAGCTGGTCACGTAGCCCCTCACCCCTTGGTCTCGTCCTGGTGATCCGGACGACCCAACGGCGGCGGAGGTATGCGCGAGGCCGGGCCTTGCCGACGTAGAACGTTAAAGCAAACGAGAAGGAAATTGCAAAATCCTAGAAAATTATTACAAACATATTGTCTCTTAAAGGTGCAAAGCATATAAATGTTTTACGCCTCCATGAGGCACGATGCATGTTGCAGGAGATAAAACAGAGGGAAGCGCCGCCATCGAGCTCCTTCTTCAGCCTTGGGTGCCACCATCGCCCGCGAGGGGAGTCCCGTCATCGACGACATCTCCATCGCCCGTGCCGTCAGCCGTGGTCGTGGGGTCGGTGGCACCGTCAGCCATGGTCGCGGGGTCGACGGCGAGGAACTTCCGCAGCAGGGCCTCCACCTGGTCCTTCAAAGCTTCAGCAGCGGCGGTGCAGCGTTCCGGGTCCACAGGCTCAAGCAAGGCACCAAAGTCAAAGCTGGGGTCGCGAAGATGAAGGTGGCCGAAGATGCGCGTCACAGCCGAGGTGGAGAGCGTGCGGGCTTCTTCTTCCACCATGGGGCCGACTCCAACGACAACGCCTTCGAGTGCCGTGACAAGCTGGGGGAGTAGCTCGGCGGGGCCTTCCTCCGCAGTCACCAACGGCTCATTCAACCCCCTCCCGTAGAGATCCCGCCGTGCCTTGCGGGACCTCTGCTCAAGGGAGCTGAAGGCGGCACGCCCCTCGGCAAGAACTTTTGCCTTGGCCTCCAGCTGGACCTTCTCCGCCTCTGCCTCCTCCTTCAACTTCTCCAAGTATCTGCGCTCTGTAGCCTACTCCTGGCCTGCTTGCTCCAGCTCGGCGTCACGGTCAGCAACTACAGCCTCATGAGCCTTCAGCTCCTCCTCCCACACCTCAAGCCAGCGGGCCTCGGTGGCTTGCTCGTCACGGAGGGCTTTCAGCTCGGCCCCGACTGCTCGGCAGCGTTCCTCGGCGTCCTTGGCGTCCTTCACCGCTACGTCGCGGGCTGCCGCGGCCAGGGCGGCCACCTGCTTGCCCTCCTCCGAAGCCGCCACAGCTTGGCGCCAGGCCATCCTAACGGACCCGTCGGCCCGGAGCCATCCTGAGATCAGCTCAAGGTGCCCCGACGCCCTGCGTCGGTCAGGCTCCTGAAGATCACCCCGGGGCTGATCCAGCATGGAGAGGGCCTCGTCCAGAACACTAGGTGTGGCGGAAGAATGACGGCCCAGTGGCGTGATGGGCGGGGAGGAGATAGCGTCAGCGCCAGGATCGGTGAAGCAGCAGTGGCAGAGAAGGCCGGGGGCTCCGAAGCCTTCAGGATCTTAGTAAGCGATTTGAGGGAGGGCGCATCCGGAGCCAGCCTAGCCACGGAGATCACCTCCTCTTGAGGCCGGGCATCCGGGCCTCGGGAGGACGACCCAGTCGCAGAAGCTCGCAGGCCATCCCCGTCCTTCCGTGCCAGAGGTGGTGCGGCCGCGGCAGGCTGCTAGGCCCCGATGGTCCTGGCTGACTCCTTCTTCTTCTTCACCACCGGCGTTGGCCTAGCCGTACAAGAGGGAAGCATCAATACACTACAACTAGATCAAGAAATCAAGACAAGACGGCGCGCTTACTGGTCTGTGGTGACGTAATCCCTCGTCCTCTTCAGGAGCGCGAGGCCCGCGGGCAGCTTGGGCATGGGAGCCGTTGTGCCCTCAGGGGCAGACGAGCGCACATGTGGTGAGGAAAGATCTAGGCACATATGTCTAGTTGAATATAGATAGCATGAGTTATTAGTGTTGACATCACCCTTGAGGTGAGTATGTTGGGAGGCAAAACTATAAGCCACTATCTTTCTATGTGTCCGGTTAAAACGTTTTGCTCATATGTACGCGGTGAGTGTTAGCAATCATAGAAGACTATATGATGGTTGAGTATGTGGACTTGCCTAAAGGCTCCGACACGTGACCCTTCCTGAAAACATGATGAATTCCAGTTGCAAAGTTGACTGAGAGCATAGTTTGTTGGTTTCTAATAGAGTTTTTGCTTTATATCGATTGTGTGATGAATTGTTACTTATTCATGAGAAGTATATGATAAAAGTCCTATATCTAATTTTGTTGTTGTTATAATAATCAACATGATGCTTCCATGTCTGTATTTTGTTTTTATCGACACCTCTCTCTCAAAGCATGTGGACATGTTTTTCGATTTTGGTTTTCGCATGAGGACAAGCGAGGTCTAAGCTTGGGGGAGTTGATACGTCCATTTTGCATCATGTTTTCTTACTGTTATTTATGATGTTTTTATCCATAATAGTGCTTTTTGGAGTAATTCTAATGCCTTTTCTCTCACAATTTGCAAGGTACACACCAAGAGGGAGAATTCCGGCAGCTGGAAATCTGGACCTGGAAAAGCTACGTCAGGCTACCAATTCTACGCAACTCCAAACAAGTTGAAACTTCATGGAGATTTTTTATGGAATATTTAAGAATTATTGGAGCAAATAACTACCAGAGGGGCCCACTAGGTGGGCACAACCCACCTGGGCGCGCCAGGGAGCCCAGGCGCGCCCTGGTGGGTTGTGCCCTCCTCGGACCACCTCTGGTGCCCATCTTTTGGTATATAGGTCATTTTGACCTAGAAAAAATAAGGGGAGGACTTTCGGGATGGAGCGCCGCCGTCTTGAGGCGAAACTTGGGTAGGAGCACTTTTGCCCTCCGGCGGAACGATTCTGCCGGGGAACTTCCCTCCCGGAGGGGGAAATCATCGTCGTCATCATCACCAACAACTCTCCCATCTTGCGGAGGGCAATCTCCATCAACATCTTCAACAGCACCATCTCATCTCAAACCCTAGTTCATCTCTTGTGTTCAATCTTGTTACCGGAACTATAGATTGGTGCTTGTGGGTGACTAGTAGTGTTGATTACATTTTGTAGCTGATTACTATATAGTTTATTTGGTGGAAGATTATATGTTCAGATCCAATATGCCATTTAATACTCCTATGATCATGAGCATGTCTATCATTTGTGAGTAGTTACTTTTGTTCTTGAGGTCACGGGAGAAATCAAGTTGCAAGTAATCATGTGAATTTGATATGTGTTCGATATTTTGATAGTATGTATGTTATGATTCCCTTAGTGGTGTCATGTGAACGTCGACTACATGACACTTCACCATATTTGGGCCTAAGGAAATGCATTGTGGAGTAGCAATTAGATGTTGGGTTGCGAGAGTGACAGAAGCTTAAACCCCAGTTTATGCACTATTCCGTAAGGGACCGATTGGATCCAAAAGTTTAATGCTATGGTTAGAATTTATTCTTAATACTTTTCTCGTAGTTGCGGATGCTTGCGGGAGGGTTAATCATAAGTAGGAGGTTTTTTCTAGTAAGAACATCACCTAATCACCGGTCCACCCACATATCAAATTATCAAAGTAGCAAACACGAATTAAACCAACATGATGAAAGTGACTAGATGAAATTCCCGTGTACCCTCAAGAACGTTTTGCTTATCATAAGAGACCGTTTTGGCCTGTCCTTTTCCTCAAAAGGATTGGTCTACCTGGCTGCACTTTTGTTACTACTATCATTACTTGCTCGTTACAAATTATCTTGCTATCAAACTACACACTACTTACAATTTTAACACTTGCAGACATTACCTTATTGAAAACTACTTGTCATTTACTTCTGCTCCTCGTTGGGTTCGACACTCCTACTTATCGAAAAGAGCTAAAATTGATATATTTGTGGGTCATCAAGGCTATTTTCTGGCGCCGTTGCCGGGGAGTGAAGCGCCTTTGGTAAGTGGAATTTGGTAAGGAAACATTTATATAGTGTGCTGAAATTTATTGCCACTTGTCACTATGGAAAACAATCCTTTGAGGGGTTTGTTTGGGGTATCTTCACCTCGACCGGAACCACAATGAGCTACCCCTCAACCTACTGCACCTACTGAAAATATTGAATATGAAATTCCTTCGGGTATGATAGAACAACTGCTAGCTAATCCTTATGCAGGAGATGGAACCGAACATCCTGATATGCACTTGATATATGTAGAACAAATTTGTGGATTGTTCAAGCTTGCAGGTTTACCCGGAGATGAAGTGATGAAAAAGGTCTTCCCTTTATCTTTGAAGGGAAAAGTATTGGCTTGGTATAGGCTATGCGATGATATTGGATCATGGAATTGGAATCGTTTGAAATTGGAGATCCACCAAAAAAATTATCCTATGCATCTAGTTCGTCGTGATCGGAATTATATATATAATTTTTGGCCTCGTAAAGGAGAAAGTATCGCTCTAGCTTGGGGGAGGCTTAAGTCAATGTTATATTCATGCCCCAATCATGAGCTCTCAAGAGAAATTACAATCCAGAACTTTTATGCTCGGCTTTCTCGTTATTATCAAACCATGCTTGATACTTCTTGTGCTGGTTCTTTTATGAAGAAGACTATTGAATTCCGGTGGGATCTTTTGGAAAGAATTAAATGCAACTCTGAAGATTGGGAACTCCAGGAAGGTAAAGAGTCAGGTATTAAACTTAAATATGATTGTGTTAAATCTTTTATGGATACCGATGCTTTTCAAAAGTTTAGCACTAAATATGAACTTGACTCTGAGATAGTAGCTTCCTTTTGTGAATCTTTTGCTACTCATGTTGAACTCCCTAAGGAGAAGTGGTTTAAATATCACCCACCTATTAAAGAAGAAACTATAATTTATAATGTTGATCCAGTTGTCCCTTCTGCTTATATTGAGAAACCACCTTTTCCTGTTAGGATAAAGGAACATGATAAAGTTTCAACTGTGGTTAACAAAAGCTATACTAGAACACCTAAACCTGATGAACAAATTAAAGTAGAACCTAGCATTGCTATGGTTAAAGATCTCTTAGAGGAAGATATGGATGGGCATGTCATTTATTTCTGTGAAGAAGCTGCTAAAATTGCTAAACCTGATAAAAGGGATAAACATAGGCCTGTTGTGGGCATACCTGTCATCTCAGTTAAAATAGGAGATCACTATTATCATGGTTTATGTGACACGGGTGCTAGTTTGAGTGCTATTCCTTACACTTTATATCAAGAAATTATTAAAGACATAGCACCGACTGAGTTAGAAGAAATAGATGTTACTATTAAACTTGCTAATAGAGACACCATATCACCATTTGGGATTATTAGAGATGTTGAAGTCTTGTGTGCGAAAATAAAATACCCTACTGATTTTCTTGTTCTTGGTTCCCCACAAGATGACTTCTGTCCCATTATCTTTGGTAGGCCTTTCTTGAACACAATTAATGCTAAGATAGATTGTAAGAAACAAACTGTTGGTGTTAGTTTTGGTGATGAGACTCATGAGTTTAATTTTTCCAAGTTTAGTAGAAATCTTCATGAAAAAGAATTGCATAGTAAAGATGAATTAATTGGTCTTGCTTCTATTGATGTGCCTCCTAGTGATCCACTAGAACAATATTTGCTAGACCATGAAAATGATTTACATATGCATGAAAGAAATGAAATAGATAAGATTTTCTTTGAACAACGTCCTCTGCTTAAACACAATTTGCCTATTGAAACTCTAGGACGTCCTCCTCCACCTAAAGGCGACCCTGTGTTTGAATTAAAACAATTGCGAGACACTTTGAAATATGCTTATCTTGATGAAAAGAAGACATATCCTGTTATTATTAGTGCTAAATTTTCAGAACATGAAGAAGAAAGATTATTGAAAGTTCTAAGGAAGCACCGAGCTGCTATTGGATATACTCTTGATGATTTAAAGGTCATTAGTCCCACTCTATGTTAGCACAAAATTAATATGGAACCTGATGCTAAACCCGTTGTTGATCAGCAACGTCGGTTAAATCCGAAGATGAAAGAGGTGGCAAGAACAGAAATATTAAAACTTTTGGAAGCAGGTATAATCCATCCTATAGCTGATAGTAGATGGGTAAGTCATGTTCATTGTGTTCCTAAGAAAGGAGGTATAACTGTTGTTCCTAATGATAAGAATGAACTTATTCCACAAAGAATTGTTACAGGCTATAGAATGGTAATTGATTTTAGAAAACTAAACAAAGCAACTAGAAAAGATTATTACCCTTTGCCTTTTATTGATCAAATGCTTGAAAGATTATCTAAGCACACACACTTTTGCTTCCTTGATGGATATTCTGGTTTCTCACAAATACCTATTTCTCAACCTGATCAAGAAAAGACAACTTTTACTTGTCCTTTTGGAACCTATGCTTATAGACGTATGCCTTTTGGTTTATGTAATGCACCTGCTACCTTTCAAAGATCTATGACTGCTATATTCTCTGTTTTTTTAAAGATTGTTGAGGTTTTCACGAATGACTTTTCTGTTTATGGGAAGTCTTTTGATGATTGTTTAAGCAATCTTGATCGAGTTTTGCAGAGATGTGAACAAACAAATCTTGTCTTGAATTGGGAGAAGTGCCACTTTATGATTAATGAAGGCATTGTCTTGGGTCATAAAATTTGTGAAAGGTATTGAAGTGTACAAAGCTAAGGTTGATGCAATTGAGAAAATGCCATGTCCTAAAGATATTAAAGGTATTCGTAGTTTCCTAGGTCATGCTGGTTTCTGTAGGAGATTTATCTAGGACTTCTCTAAAATTTCTAGGCCTCTTACAAATCTTTTGCAAAAAGATATTCCTTATGTTTTCGATGATGATTGTTTAGAAGCTTTTGAAACACTCAAGAAAGCCTTAATTTCTGCACCTATTGTTCAACCACCTAACTGGAACTTGCCTTTTGAAATTATCTGTGATGCTAGTGATTATGTTGTTTGTGTTGTTCTAGGACAAAGGCTTGATAAGAAATTTAATGTTATTCATCATGCTAGTAAAACCCTAGACAATGCTCAAAGAAATTATGCTACTACTGAAAAAGAATTTTCTTAGCAGTGGTGTTTGCTTATGATAAATTTAGACCTTATATAGTTGATTCCAAAGTAACTGTTCTCACAGACCGTGCTACTATTAAATATCTTATGGAAAAGAAAGATGCTAAATCTAGACTTATTCGTTGGGTTCTCTTGCTACAAGAATTTGATTTACATATCATTGATAGGAAAGGAGCTGAGAACCCCGTAGCTGATAACTTGTCTAGGCTTGAAAATGTGCTTGATGACCCACTACCTATTGATGATAGTTTTCCTGATGAGCAGTTGGCTGCAATAAATGTTTCTCATAGTACTCCTTGGTATGCTATGCTAATTACATTGTTGCTAAATATTTACCACCTAGCTTTACATACCAACAAAAGAAAAAATTCTTCTATGATTTAAGACATTACTTTTGGGATGACCCGCATCTGTATAAAGGAGTAGATGGTATTATTAGACGTTGTGTACCTGAGCATGAACAGGGAAAAATACTATGGAAATGTCACTCCGAAGCTTATGGAGGGCATCATGCTGGCGATAGAACTACTCATAAGGTATTGCAGTCTGGATTTTATTGGCCTACTCTCTTCAAGGATGCCCGTAAGTACGTCTCATCTTGTGATGAATGTCAAAGAATAGGTAATATCTGTAAGTGTCAGGAAATGCCTATGAATTATTCACTCGCTATTGAACCATTTGATGTTTGGGGATTTGATTACATGGGACCTTTTCCTTCCTCTAATGGCTATACACATATTTTGGTTGCTGTTGATTATGTTACTAAATGGGTAGGAGCTATTCCAACCAGTAGTGCTGATCACAACACCTCTATTAAAATGCTTAAGGAAGTTATTTTCCCAAGGTTTGGAGTTCTAATGACTGATGGTGGTTCACACTTTATTCATGGTGCTTTTCATAAAATGCTTGCCAAGTATGATGTTAACCATTGAATTGCATCACCCTATCATCCTCAGTCTAGTGGTCAAGTTGAACTTAGCAATAGAGAAATAAAATTAATTGTGCAAAAGACTGTCAATAGGTCCGGGAAGAATTGGTCCAAGAAATTAGATGATGCACTTTGGGCTTATAGAACAGCATATAAAAATCCTATGGGTATGTTTCCTTATAAAATGGTATATGGAAAAGCTTGTCATTTGCCTCTTGAGTTAGAACATAAAGCATTTTGGGAAGTTAAAGAACTCAATTATGATTTCAAAATTGCTAGGGAAAAGAGGTTATTTGATATAAGCTCATTAGATGAATGGAGAACCCAAGCTTATGAAAATGCAAAATTATTCAAAGAGAAAGTTAAAAGATGGCATGACAAAAGAATCCAAAAGCGTGAGTTTAAAGTCGGAGAATATGTTCTTTTGTACAACTCTCGTTTTAGATTCTTTGCAGGAAAGCTCCTCTCAAAATGGGAAGGCCCCTATGTTATCGAGGAGGTTTACCGATCTGGAGCCATCAAAATAAATAATTCCGAAGGTACTAACCCGAAGGTTGTCAATGGACAACGAATAAAGCATTATATCTCAAGTACGCCCATTAATGTTGAAAGTAATATTATCCAAACTTTGACACCGGAAGAACACATAAAAGAGTCCTTCCAGAACACTCCAGAATCGTGAAAATAAGGAGGTACGTGATACGGTAAGTAAACGGACTCCGAGAAATCCGTAAAAATATTTTTTTATCAGTTTTGGAATACTTAAGAATTTTGGGAATAAAGAAACTTCCAGGAAGCGTCCCCTGGTGCGCACAAGACACCAGGGCGCACCAGGGTGGCACGCCCTGGCGCGCCCAGGTGGGTTGTGCCCACCTGGGACACCTTCCGGACTCCGTTTTTCTTCCATATGCTTGTCCTCCAAGATAAAAAATCTATATATACTTCCCGAACCTGTTAACCACCATATCGCGGAGAAATCCTCTGTTCTCTTTTCTTGCTGTTTTCTTGTCAGATTTGAAAATATGTCTTCCCAAGACTCCGAGGGTGAGAGTTATGCTACTGATTTCATCTCAAACCCTAAGTCCTATGGGGATGCGGAGCACTATGGCTGGACTACGGAGGAAGAGGAAGACTATTATCCAAGGGAGAAGGAGGAGACGAGCTCAGATGAAGACAAAACCCCGCTGCCTCAACCTGGGGTCATGCATGTGGAATTCAAGAAGTCCAGCCTCCCGAATAAACCAAAGAAGCCTAAGGTTCAGTTTATACCCTTCTGCCTTTTGCAGGAAAATAAGTAGGATTTATGCAAGAAGGTACTGGAGCTTGAACAAGAGATCGGAGAGTTGAAGGAGGAAAATTCTATCCTCAAGCTTAAGCTGAGGAAGAAGGGCAAACCCTCTACTACTTCATCACTACCACCTTCTTCTTCACCACCAAAGGAGAATTGAGTATCGGGTATGGGCACTCCCCTTGGCTTCCACCAAGCTTGGGGGAGGTGCCCCGGTATCATATCACCCCACTATCTTTTTGCTTTTACTTATTTTAGTTTGATCTTTTTGCTTTAGATGAAATAAAGTTAGTTCGATCCTTTCTTATTCGAGAGTTTGCTTAGTGATCCATCATTGTAATCGTGTGCAAGTTATATAATAAAGTTTAGTTTGAGTTTTTGCTTTCTTTACTTTCATTTTGCAAATAAAGAAAAGAAATAAGGAAGGGAAAAGAGAAAGGAAATAAATTAATAAGATCATATACTAATCCTATGGCAGGTGATTGCTACCTCTTGAGCACTGCATTGGTTTTCCCTTGAAGAGGAAAGGGTGATGCAGTAAAGTAGCGTAAGTATTTCCCTCAGTTTTTGAGAACCAAGGTATCAATCCAGTAGGAGACCACGCACGAGTCCCTCGCACCTACACAAACAAATAAGAACCTCGCAACCAACGCGATAAAGGGGTTGTCAATCCCTCAATGGTCACTTACGAGAGTGAGATCTGATAGATATGATAAGATAATATTTTTGGTATTTTTATGATAAAGATGCAAAGTAAAATAAAAGGCAATGAAAATAACTAAGTGTTGGAAGATTAATATGATGGAGAATAGACCCGGGGGCCATAGGTTTCACTAGTGGCTTCTCTCGAGAGCATAAGTATTACGGTGGGTGAACAAATTACTGTTGAGCAATTGATAAAATTGAGCATAGTTATGAGAATATCTAGGTATGATCATGTATATAGGCATCACGTCCGAGACAAGTAGACCGACTCCTGCCTGCATCTACTACTATTACTCCACACATCGACCGCTATCCAGCATGCATCTAGAGTATTAAGTTCATAAGAACGGAGTAACGCTTTAAGCAAGATGACATGATGTAGAGGGATAAACTCATGCAATATGATATAAACCCCATCTTGTTATCCTCAATGGCAACAATACAATACGTGCCTTGCTGCCCCTACTGTCACTGGGAAAGGACACCGCAAGATTGAACCCAAAGCTAAGCACTTCTCCCATTGCAAGAAAGATCAATCTAGTAGGCCAAACCAAACTGATAATTCGAAGAGACTTGCAAAGATAACCAATCATACAAAAAAGAATTCAGAGAAGATTCAAATATTGTTCATAGATAAACTCGATCATAAACCCACAATTCATCGGTCTCAACAAACACACCGCAAAAGAAGATTACATCGAATAGATCTCCACGAGAATCAAGGAGAACATAGTATTGAGATCCAAAGAGAGAGAAGAAGCCATCTAGCTAATAACCATGGACCCGAAGGTCTGAGGTAAACTACTCACACATCATCGGTGAGGCTATGATGTTGATGTAGAAGCCCTCCGTGATCAATGCCCCCTCCGGCAGGATGCCGGAAAAGGCCCCAAGATGGGATCTCACGGGTACAGAAGGTTGCGGCGGTGGAATTAGGTTTTCGTGGATGCTTCTGTTGGTTTGGGGGTACGTAGGTATATATAGGAGGAAGAAGTACGTCGGTGGAGCAATGTGGGCCCCAAGAGGGTGAAGGGCGCGCCCCCCTTCCTCGTGCTCTCCTGGTTGCTTTCTTGATGTAGGGTCCAAGTCCTCTGGATCATGTTCGTTCCGAAAATCACCTTCCCGAAGGTTTCATTCCGTTTGGACGCCGTTCGATATTGTTTTTCTGCGAAACACTGAAATAGGCAAAAAAACAGGAATTTGGGTTGGGCCTCCAGTTAATAGGTTAGTCCCAAAAATGATATAAAAGTGTATAATAAAGCCCGTTAAACATCCAAAACAGAATATAATATAGCATGAAGCAATCAAAAATTATAGATACATTGGAGACGTATCAAGCATCCCCAAGCTTAATTCCTGCTCGTCCTCGAGTAGGTAAATGATAAAAACAGAATTTTTGATGCGGAATGCTACTTGGCATAATTTTCAATGTAATTCTCTTATTTGTGGTATGAATGTTCAGAGCCGAAAGATTCAAGACAAAAGTTTAATATTGACATAAAAATAATAATACTTCAAGCATATTAACTAAACAATTATGTCTTATCAAAATAACATGGCCAAAGAAAGTTATCCCTACAAAATCATATAGTCTGGCTATGCTCTATCTTCACCACACAAAATATTTAAATAATGCACAACCCCGATGACAAGCCAAGCAATTGTTTCATACTTTTGGTGTTCTCAAACTTTTTCAATCTTCACGCAATACATGAGTGTGAGCCATGGATATAGCACTATATGTGGAATAGAATGGTGGTTGTGGAGAAGACAAAAAAGGGAGAAGATAGTCTCACATCAACTAGGCGTATCAACGGGCTATGGAGATGCCCATCAATAGATATCAATGTGAGTGAGTAGGGATTGCCATGCAACGGATGCACTAGAGCTATAAGTATATGAAAGCTCAACAAAAGAAACTAAGTGGGTGTGCATCCAACTCGCTTGCTCACGAAGACCTAGGGCATTTTGAGGAAGCCCATCATTGGAATATACAAGCCAAGTTCTATAATGAAAAATTCCCACTAGTATATGAAAGTGATATCATAGGACACTCTCTATCATGACGATCATGGTGCTACTTTAAAGCACAAGTGTGGTAATAGGATAGTAACATTGTCCCTTCTCTCTTTTTCTCTCAAATTTTTTATTTGGGCATTTTCTCTTTTTTTTATGGCCTCTTTTTTTCTTTTCTTTTTTTCGTCCGGAGTCTCATCCCGACTTATGGGGGAATCATAGTCTCCATCATCCTTTCCTCACTTGGGACAATGCTCTAATAATGATGATCATCACACTTTTATTTACTTACAACTCAAGAATTACAACTCAATACTTAGAACAAAATATGACTCTATGTGAATGCCTCTGGCGGTGTACCAGGATATGCAATGAATCAAGAGTGACATGTATGAAAGAATTATGAACGGTGGCTTTGCCACAAATACGATGTCAACTACATGATCATGCAAAGCAATATGACAATGATGGAGCGTGTCATAGTAAACGGAATGGTGGTAAGTTGCATGGCAATATATCTCGGAATGGCTATGGAAATGCCATGATAAGTAGGTATGGTGGCTGTTTTGAGGAAGGTATATGGTGGGTGTATGATACCGGCGAAAAGTGTGTGGTATTAGAGAGGCTAGCAATGGTGGAAGGAAGAGAGTGCGTATAATCCATGGACTCAACATTAGTCATAAAGAACTCATATACTTATTGCAAAAAATCTACAAGTTATCAAAGCAAAGTATTACGCGCATGCTCCTAGGGGGATAGATTGGTAGGAAAAGACCATCGCTCGTCCCCGACTGCCACTCATAACGAAGACAATCAATAAATAAATTATGCTCCGACTTCATCACATAACGGTTCACCATACGTGCATGCTACGGGAATCACAAACTTTAACACAAGTATTTCTCAAATTCAAAACTACTCAACTAGCATGACTCTAATATAACCATCTTCATATCTCAAAACAATTATCAAGCATCAAACTTCTCATAGTATTCAACACACTCATAAGATTTTTTTTAATTGGATGCCTATTATAATTAAAAAAATTACCACACTGTTTTGTAGGACTCTCAAAATAATATAAGTGAAGCATGAGAGAACAATAGTTTCTATAAAACAAATCCACCACCGTGCTCTAAAAGATATAAGTGAAGCACTAGAGCAAAAACTATATAGCTCAAAAGATATAAGTGAAGCACATAGAGTATTCTAATAAATTCAGAATCATGTGTGTCTCTCTCAAAAGGTGTGTACAGCAAGGATGATTGTGGCAAACTAACAAATAAAGACTCAAATAATACAAGACACTCCAAGCAAAACACATATCATGTGGTGAATAAAAATATAGCTCCAAGTAAAGTTACCGATGGAAGTAGACGAAAGAGGGGATGCCTTCCGGGGAATCCCCAAGCTTTGGCTTTTTGGTGTCCTTAGATTATATTGGGGTGCCATGGGCATCCCCAAGCTTAGGTTCTTGCCACTCCTTGTTCCATAATCCATCAAATCTTTTACCCAAAACTTGAAAACTTCACAACACAAAACTTAACAGAAAATCTCATGAGCTCCGTTAGCGAAAGAAAACAAAACACCACTTCAAGGTACTGTAATGAACTCATTCTTTATTTATATTGGTGTTAAACCTACTGTATTCCAACTTCTCTATGGTTTATAAACTATTTTACTAGCCATAGATTCATCAAAATAAGCAAACAACACACGAAAAACAGAATCTGTCAAAAACAGAACAGTCTGTATTAATCTGTAACTAACGCAAACTTCTGGAACTCAAACAATTCAGACAAAATAGGAAGACCTAGAAAATTTGTTTATTCATCAGCAGCAATTGGAATCAATATTTTATCACGTTCTGGTGATTTTTAACAATTGTTTTCGTGAACAGAAAGTTTCTGGAATTTTCAGCAAGATCAAATAACTATCATCCAAGAAGATCCTATAGGTTTAACTTGGCACAAACACTAATTAAAACATAAAAACAAATATAACCAGAGGCTAGATCAAATATTTATTCCTAAACAGAAGCAAAAAGCAAAAAACTAAAAATAAAATTGGGTCGCCTCCCAACAAACGCTATCGTTTAACGCCCCTAGCTAGGCATAAAAGCGAAGATAGATCTAGGTATTGCCATCTTTGGTAGGCAATCCATACGTGGCTCTCATAATAGATTCATATGGTAATTTTATTTTATTTCTAGGGAAGTGTTCCATGCCTTTCCTTAACGGAAATTGGAATCTAATATTCCCTTCCTTCATATCAATAATTGCACCAATCGTTCTAAGGAAAGGTCTACCAAGAATAATAGTACATGAACGATTGCAATCTATATCAAGAACAATGAAATCTACGGGCACATAGTTCCTGTTTGCAACAATAAGAACATCATTAATTCTTCCCATAGGTTTATTAATAGTGGAATCTGCAAGGTGCAAGTTTAAAGAGCAATCATCAAAATCACGGAAACCTAGCAAATCGCATAAAGTTTTTGGAATCGTGGAAACACTAGCACCCAAATCACACAAAGCATAGCATTCATCATCTTTAATTTTAATTTTAATAGTAGGTTCCCACTCATCATAAAGTTTTCTAGGGTTAGAAACTTCCAACTCAAGTTTTTCTTCATAAGATTGCATCAAAGCATCAACGATGTGTTTAGTAAAAGCTTTATTTTGACTATAAGCATGAGGAGAATTTAGCACGGATTGCAACAAGGAAATACAATCTATCAAATAGCAATTATTATAATTAAATTCCTTGAAATCCAAAATAGTGGGTTCATTAATATCTAGAGTTTTGACCTCTTCAATCCCACTTTTACCAATTTTAGCATCAAGATCTAAAAACTCCGAATTTTTGGAACGCCTTCTAGGTAAAGGTGACTCATATTCAGTCCCATCATTATCAAGATTCATATTGCAAAACAAAGATTTAATAGGGGACACATCAATAACTTTTAGATCTTCATCTTTATTTTCATCGAAACTAGAAGAACACGCTTTCACAAAGCAATATTTCTTAGCACGCATCCTAGCGGTTCTTTCTTTGCACTCATCAATGGAAATTCTCATGGCTTTGAGAGACTCGTTGATATCATGCTTAGGAGGAATAGATCTAAGTTTAAAAGAATCAACATCAAGAGAAATTCTATCGACGTTCCTAGCCAATTCATCAACTTTGAGCAATTTTTCTTCAAGCAAAGCATTGAAATTCTTTTGCGAATTCATAAATTCTTTAACACTAGTCTCAAATTCAGAGGGAATCTTATTAAAATTTCCATAAGAGTTGTTGTAGGAATTACCATAATTATTAGAGAAATTACTAGGGTACAGCCTAGGATTAAACTTTCCTCTATACGCGTTGTTACCAAAATTATTCCTACCAACAAAATTCACATCCATAGATTCGTTATTATTCTCAATCAAAGTAGACAAAGGCATATCATTAGGATCAGAAGAAACACTTTTAGTAGCAAAAAATTTCATAAGTTCATCCATCTTTCCACTCAAAACATTAATTTCTTCTATCGCATGCACTTTTTTATTAGTAGATCTTTCGGTGTGCCATTGAGAATAATTAACCATAATATTATCTAGGAGTTTAGTAGCTTCTCCTAAAGTGATTTCCATAAAAGTGCCTCCTGCGTCCGAATCTAAAAGATTTCTAGAAGCAAAATTCAATCCGGCATAAATTTTTTGTATAATCATCCAAAGATTCAAACCATGTGTAGGGCAATTACGTATCATTAATTTCATCCTCTCCCAAGCTTGTGCAACATGTTCATGATCAAGTTGCTTAAAATTCATAATATCGTTTCTAAGAGAGATGGTTTTAGCGGGAGGAAAATACTTAGTGATAAAAGCATCTTTGCACTTATTCCAGGAATCAATACTATTTTTAGGCAAAGATGAAAACCAAGCTTTAGCACGATCTCTAAGCGAAAAAGGAAATAGCTTCAATTTAACAATATCATTGTCCACATGTTTCTTCTTTTGCATATCACACAAATCAACGAAGCTATTTAGATGGGTAGCGGCATCTTCACTAGGAAGGCCGGCGAAATTATCTTTCATGACAAGATTCAACAAAGCAGCATTAATTTCACAAGACTCAGTATCGATAAGAGGACCAATCGGAGTGCTAAGAAAATCATTGTTGTTGATATTGGTAAAGTCACACAATTTAGTATTATCTTGAGCCATCGTGGACAAGCAAGCAATCCAACAAACGAGCAAAAAGCAAGCGAGAAAGTGGTGAATGGAAAAGAGAGGGCGAATAAAACGGCAAGGGTGAAGTGGGGGAGAGGAAAACGAGAGGCAAATGGCAAATAATGTAATGCGAGGGAGATGAGTTTGTGACGGGTACTTGGTATGTTTTGACTTGACTTGACTTGGCGTAGATCTCCCCAGCAACGGTGCCAGAAATCCTTCTTGCTACCTCTTGAGCACTGCGTTGGTTTTCCTTGAAGAGGAAAGGGTGATGCCGTAAAGTAGCGTAAGTATTTCCCTCAGTTTTTTAGAACCAAGGTACCAGTAGGAGACCACGCATGAGTCCCTCGCACCTACACAAACAAATAAGAACCTCGCAACCAACGCGATAAAGGGGTTGGCAATCCCTCAACGGTCACTTACGAGAGTGAGATCTGGTAGATATGATAAGATAATATTTTTGATATTTTCATGATAAAGATGCAAAGTAAAATAAAAGGCAATGAAAATAACTAAGTGTTGGAAGATTAATATGATGGAGAATAGACCCCGGGGCCATAGGTTTCACTAGTGGCTTCTCTCGAGAGCATAAGTATTATGGTGGGTGAACAAATTACTGTTGAGCAATTGATAGAATTGAGCATAGTTATGAGAATATCTAGGTATGATCATGTATATAGGCATCACGTCCGAGACAAGTAGACCGACTCCTGCTTGCATCTACTACTATTACTCTACACATCGACCGCTATCCAGCATGCATCTAGAGTATTAAGTTCATAAGAACGGAGTAACGCTTTAAGCAAGATGACATGATGTAGAGGGATAAACTCATGCAATATGATATAAACCCCATCTTGTTATCCTCGATGGCAACAATACAATATGTGCCTTGCTGCCCCTACTATCACTGGGAAAGGACACCGCAAGATTGAACCCAAAGCTAAGCACTTCTCCCATTGCAAGAAAGATCAATCTAGTAGGCCAACGAAACTGATAATTCGAAGAGACTTGCAAAGATAACCAATCATACATAAAAAAATTCAGAGAAGATTCAAATATTTTTCATAGATAAACTTGATCATAAATCCACAATTCATCGGTCTCAACAAACACACCGCAAAAGAAGATTACATCAAATAGATCTCCATGAGAATCGAGGAGAACATGGTATTGAGATCCAAAGAGAGAGAAGAAGCCATCTAGCTAATAACTATGGACCCGAAGGTCTGAGGTAAACTACTCACACATCATCGGAGAGGCTATGGTGTTGATGTAGAAACCCTCCGTGATCAATGCCCCCTCCGGCAGGACGCCGGAAAAGGCCCCAAGATGGGATCTCACGGGTACAGAACGTTGCGGCGGTGGAATTAGGTTTTCGTGGATGCTTCTGTTGGTTTGGGGTTACGTAGGTATATATAGGAGGAAGAAGTACGTCGGTGGAGCAACATGGGCCCCACGAGGGTGGAGGGCGCCCCCCTGCCTCGTGCTCTCCTGGTTGCTTTCTTGACGTAGGGTCCAAGTCCTCTGGATCACGTTCGTTCCGAAAATCACGTTCCCGAAGGTTTCATTCCGTTTGGACTCCGTTTGATATTCTTTTTCTGCGAAACACTGAAATAGGCAAAAACAGCAATTTGGGCTGGGCCTCCGGTTAATAGGTTAGTCCCAAAAATGATATAAAAGTGTATAATAAAGCCCGTTAAACATCCAAAACAGAATATAATATAGCATGAAGCAATCAAAAATTATAGATACGTTGGAGACGTATCAGTGATAGCACCACATAAGGAAAAGTATAAGTAGGAAATTTTATTAGAGATTGACAAACATAGCATTAGTCAATGGTGCAACTAATGAAAGAATTAATAAGGGAAGAGAAGATTCACATATAAATATACTATCCTAGAAATCTTTTGTGATTGTGAGCCCTCATCAAAATATTATATGCCAATATTGTTGATGTTGGACAAGGAAGACAACTTAATGGTTTATGTTTGTTTATATTCACATAGAAGTCATATTGTCATAGATCCTTCAACATGTGGTGCTTGCCCCCTATCTTTGCTAGCCAAAAATTCCGCACTAAGTAGAGATACTACTTGTGCATCCAAAAACCCTTAAACCCAAACCTTATTTTCAAGTGTCCACCACACCTACCTAGGGATTGAGAAAGATCCCTCAAGTAAGTTGTCATTTGTGCAAAAAGGCAATAAAAATTGCTTCTAAATGTGTGAGATCATTCAGTGTAAGAGAAAATTTAGCGTTGCACAAACTTGTGATGGTGAAGAATAAAAGCGACAGACTGCATAATAAAGGTTGCTATCACAAGGGGTAATGTAACGTGACGTTCTTTTGCACTAAGGGGTTGAGCATACAAACAAATAAGCGCATGGCAACCTCTGCTTCCCTCTGCGAAGGGCCTATCTTTTACTTTTATGCAAAGAGTCAAAGTTTTCCTTCTATTCCTTTTTATTTTTCTCCTTTGGCAAGCATCATGTGGTGAGGAAAGATCTAGGCACATACGTCCAGTTGAATATACATAGCATGAGTTATTAGTGTTGACATCACCCTTGAGGTGAGTATGTTGGGAGGCGAAACTATAAGGCCCTATCTTTCTATGCGTCCGGTTGAAACGTTTTGCTCATATGTACGTGGTGAGTGTTAGCAATCATAGAAGACTATATGATAGTTGAGTATGTGGACTTGCCTAAAGGCTCCGACATGTGACCCTTCCTGAAAAGATGATGAATTGCAGTTGCAAAGTTGACTGAGAGCATAGTTTGTTGGTTTCTAATAGAGTTTTTTCTTTAAACTTCGATTGTGTGATGAATTGTTGCTTATTGATGAGAAGTATATGATAAAAGTTCTATGATAAAAGTCCTATATCTAATTTTTTTTCTGTTATAATCATCAACATGATGCTTCTATGTCCGTATTTTGTTTTTATCGACACCTCTCTCTCAAAGCATGTGGACATGTTTTTCGATTTCGGTTTTCGCTTGAGGACAAGCGAGGTCTAAGCTTGGGGGAGTTGATACGTCCATTTTGCATCATGTTTTCTTACTGTTATTTATGATGTTTTTATCCATGATAATGTTTTTTGGAGTAATTCTAATGCCTTTCCTCTCATAATTTGCAAGGTACACACCAAGAGGGAGAATTCCGGCAGCTGGAAATCTGGACCTGGAAAAGCTACGTCAGGTTACCTATTCTGCGCAACTCCAAACAAGCTGAAACTTCACGGTGATTTTTTATGGAATATTTAAGAATTATTGGAGCAAATAACTACCAGAGGGGCCCACCGGGTGGGCACAACCCACCTGGGCGTGCCAGGGAGCCCAGGCGTGCCCTGGTGGGTTGTGCCCTCCTCGGCTCACCTCCAGTGCACATCTTGTGGTATATAGGTCATTTTGACCTAGAAAAAATAAGGGGAGGACTTTCGGGACGGAGCGCCGCCGTCTCGAGGCGGAACTTGGGCAGGAGCACTTTTGCCCTCCGGAGGAGCGATTCCGCCGGGGGAACTTCCCTCCCGGAGGGGCAAATCATCATCGTCATCATCACCAACAACTCTCCCATCTTGGGGAGGGCAATATCCATCAACATCTTCAACAACACCATCTCATCTCAAACCCTAGTTCATCTCTTGTGTTCAATCTTGTTACCGGAACTATAGATTGGTGCTTGTGGGTGACTAGTAGTGTTGATTACATTTTGTAGTTGATTATTATATGGTTTATTTGGTGGAAGATTATATGTTGAGATCTAATATGCTATTTAATACTCCTCTGATCATGAGCATGTTTATCATTTGTGAGTAGTTACTTTTGTTCTTGAGGTCACGGGGGAAATCAAGTTGCAAGTAATCATGTGAATTTGATATGTGTTCGATATTTTGATAGTATGTATGTTGTGATTCCCTTAGTGGTGTCATGTGAACGTCGACTACATGACACTTCACCATATTTGGGCCTAAGGGAATGCATTGTGGAGTAGCAATTAGATGATGGGTTGCGAGAGTGAGAGAAGCTTAATGCTATGGACCGATTGGATCCAAAGTTTAATGCTATGGTTAGAATTTATTCTTAATATTTTTCTCGTAGTTGTGGATGCTTGCGGGAGGGTTAATCATAAGTAGGAGGTTTGTTCAAGTAAGAACATCACCTAAGCACCGGTCCACCCACATATCAAATTATCGAAGTAGCAAACACGAATTAAACCAACATGATGAAAGTGACTAGATGAAATTCCCGTGTACCCTCAAGAACGCTTTGCTTATCATAAGAGACCGTTTTGGCCTATCCTTTGACTCAAAAGGATTGGGCTACCTTGCTGCACTTTTGTTACTACTATTGTTACTTGCTCGTGACAAATTATCTTGCTATCAAACTACCCACTACTTACAATTTCAGCACTTGCAGACATTACCTTACTGAAAACTACTTGTCATTTCCTTCTGCTCCTCGTTGGGTTTGACACTCTTACTTATCGAAATGGGCCACAATTGATCCCCTATACTTGTGCGTCATCAAAAGGCATCACCCGCAGGAACGCCTCAGAGTAAAAAGCAAAGATTGACAGGAGGAGGAAAGAGTTGGGGTGAAGATGAAGGGCGTGGAGCTTGTAGTGGTGAAGAACGGCGTAGAAGTAGTCGGAGAAAGGGGGAACTAGGCCCACGAAGACGTTGTGCTGGAAGAAGGGGTAGAAGGTGCCGCCCAAGGTCTCCGGCTTGGCGGAGCTGACCCGGAGCACCGTCTCTCCCCCTTCGTTGCTGTAGTTGGCCGTCAATTGGAGCGAGGTGGCGAGGTGCTTCTCCTCGACGATGGTGGACGCGCTCAGGGCTGGCTCGAACCAAGAGGCCTGACACCCGGCCGTGGCGGAGGGCTTCGTCTTATCAGCGGCCATCGGTCGTGGATTCGGGATGAGTTTCGGTAGATCTGGGGGTTTTTCGGGCAGAAGGAGAAGGCGATCTGGAGCAAGACGAAGGAAAGGCAATGAAAGCCCCGCAGCGGGCGCCAGCCTTTTTGTAAGGCAAGGGAGGTTGCCGAGGCAGCGTGGGAAAGCAGAGACGCCCATGTCCCATCAATCGCCACCCGTCGCGCAAGGCCGCAGGCGGTTAGGGTCCGCGGCGCTCCGCACTTGCCCTTTGGCTTCGCCTCGAAGCCAAGTTCGAGCGCGCCTTGGTCCCGGGGGCTACTGTCGGCATTCTGGGAACGGGGGTACCCAGACTTGCCTGCCTGCGGCCCACTGCGTGGCTCCATTAATGGCCTGGTACTGCCCAACTCCTGCAACAACAACCCAAGACCCTCGCGAGGCGGACGACGCCAAGACCTCCCTGGGGCAGCCTCACCAGGCTGGCTCCCGAGGAGCGGAGATATCTATGCAAGCTGCACCTCGCGAGGTTCATATGACGTGAGCCATGACGACCAAGGCCAGGCGGGTGCCAGCGACCGTAGTGTACCAGTTTCCTCTTTTATGCTAAGGAGGCAAGTGCAGGACCGGAGTCCCGAGGAATCAAGCAAAGGTTTCCATTTCGGTGCAACAAGACCAAGACCGCCATGACGGCAGGACGGAGGTCATCGCCGAGCCCACCACGGCGCAATGATGAGAAGCTTTTGCAGGAGAAGACTACATTTGTCAGGATAGCACGTACTAGCTGTCCCCTTTGAATTTGGCCGTTGTGGGATCCCTTCCCGCCATACATTTGGGAAGAGGACCAAGGCCACTATAAATAGGACTTAGCCACCACCATAGAGGGGGACGGATCAGAAGGATCATTCGGATCATTCACACACCCACCAGCTCATCCGAGCCCAAGGACACCTCTCCTCCTGAGGCTGTTCAACCACTGTACTAGTTCATTCTCGGCCCCTCGAGGCAATCCACCACAAAGTAGGAGTAAGGTTTTACACCGCAAGGTGGCCCGAACCTGGGTAAACTGCCGTGTCCCTTTTCCATTTGGTTCGTTGAGCTAGGCCATGAGATTAGCGAGTAGGCAGACTGGGGAGGACGAGTTCTTCGCACGCACACCAGAGTTTGAACCTCTCAAGGGTCTGCGGAACCCCGAATCTGACATCTATATTAGGGAGATTTACATTTTTCCCCCTAACTTTGTCCCGACCTCATCTTTACCCCTAAATAAAAACAGTGCTCAACTTTACCCCTCTTCCGTTAAGTGCGCTTATAGAAATACCCTTCCATACATTTTCCGTCCAGTCAAAGGCCTTTGACCGTTAAGTGCGCGTGTAGAAAAATCTAACGGTCAAAGGCCTTTGACTGGACGGAAAATGTACGGAAGGGCATTTCTATAAGCGCACCTAACGAAAGAGGGGCAAAGTTGAGCATTGTTTTTATTTAGGGGTAAAGATGAGGTCGGGACAAAGTTAGGGGGAAAAATGGAATTGGCCCTATATATTATGTAATCAAGACTTCTGGACGGATGCTAGTTATGTATTAGTTTGGTTTGGTTTCATCTCAAAGATTCAGCGCAACAGACCATGTTGTTACCTCATGAATAAGCTGAATATTTCTGCTGCTAGCAAGTAACAGCCTAACATGTCATGTATTTTATCTATCTAATTTACCGCGGAGCGGCGACTACTTTGATGTGCACTACATCCTCGATGTCCACCATCTGTTGTGCCTCTGGTGCGCCCACTGACATGGTAGTTGCGTCCACTGCCGCTAGCTCTGCTTACTCTCTATCCTTACGTCAACCGCCTTGCTATCTTCCGCTCGGGCACTGCTCAACATCGTAATTTGGTGGCTGACACCAGGCCTCTTTCGCGGAGCTTGTATCCCTATAATAAGGACATAAAACATCTTAGCGCAATACTCCCTCAAAAAGAGAACATCTTAGTTCAATAAAGAAAACTTCTTATTTATGAAACCTGCGGCTCTTCTTTATCAGGACCTTTTTTTGTGAAGTTATAAAAACAATTTAAAAGATTACTAATTTGAATAGGAGCTCTACAATTTAGAGGGAGAATAAAATGGAAAAGAAAGAATGAGACAGGAATGCTACTATGAACACAGGTTATATACGTGAAAATCAATAATCTCCATTTTAGAAACACCACTCCTAACTGGAGCATAAAACATGACAGTAGAAGCATGAGCCTCCAATGCTTCTGAATTTTCTTTTGAACTCTGCTTCTAAGCTTTTTAGTCTACTGTGATTATCACTTTGTCAGATATACACATTGACTTCATAAATAATAGAACTGGACAACTGCCATGCCGTCCAACAACACCATACCAATTAAGGTGCGGCTCTACATTTTTTGTTGACAGAAATACAAAAGGAATGAAACATAAAAGGCCGTCACTACAAAAAAAGACACATCCGTGACATTTTGGGCCGAACAATTTTTTTTTCTGTCATACATATGACACTTCTATGACGATAATTGTGACAAAACCCAGTATCATCATAGATGTGGTGGGCTCCTACTTCTATGACAAAAAATCATGACAAAAAATGGGCTTTTCGTCCTGGGCGGGCCGGAGACGCAGCTGCATGACATTCTTTGGGCCGTCCATGACAGAAAAAACCGTGGTAGAAGCGAGGGCGAGGAAAATTTCGGGGAGTTCCCCGTTACGGTGGGAGGTCCGGGCCCGAGCGATGCGCGTTTCTCTCATACACGTACGCGTGTGTGTGCGAGGCGTTGGCTCTAACTGAACCCGAGCAAGGCGTTGGGCTCTAACTGAACCTGAGTGATTGCACTGCAGGCTACGCGTTACTGAACCCAAGCGATCGATCGATGGCTGTTAACTGAACCCGATCGAGCGATTCCTTCGCTAATGCTGCTAACTGAAGCCGATCGATGCTGCCTCTGGATGAACAGTGAGCGTTGCTGGGGGGGTTTGGATGAACTGTTCCCGGTGGGGGTGGATGAACAGGACCCCGTGGTGTTGCCTCTGGATGAACAGGACCCCGATCGATCGAGCCGGTTGGGGCTGGATGAACAGGACCCCATGGAGGGCAGGATGAACAGGACCACCCCGTGGAGGGCAGAATGAACAGTAGACGGTGGAGGGCTGGATGAACAGTAGCCCGTGGAGGGGTGGTTGAACAGGAGCCCGTGGAGAGGGCTGGTTGAACAGTAGCCGGTGGAGTAGCGCGTGGTGGAGGCTGGATGAACAGGAGCCCGTGGATGAACAGTCGCAGGTGGAGGCTGGAGGAGGTCGACGGTGGATGAACAGTAGCCCGTGGAGGCTGGAGGGGGTCGACGGTGGAGATGAACAGTGTCCCGTGGAATCCCGTTTTGCGGTACGCCACACCCCTCCCGATGAACAGGACCCCCGTTTCGACCGTAGCACTCCAACACAAGTCTGTTTCCTCCGTTTTGCGGTACGCCACACCCCTCCCGATCAACAGGACCCCCGTTTCGACCGTAGGAGGTCCGTTTCCTCCATTTTGTGGTACGCCAGACCCCTCCCGATGAACAGGATCCCGTTTCAAACGTGGCCGGTCGAACAAAAGGCCGTTTCCTCCGTTCTGCGGTACGCCAGGCCTCGTTTCCATCGGCTGTTCCGTACAAGCCCTCCCGATGAACACGACGACGCATCCGTTCCGACCCAGCCGGTTGGCTCCCCATGAACACGACGACGACGCTGTTTCTTCGTTCCGACCCAGCCATGTACACGAGCCCTGGCCGTACGTATGCGCGAGTAGGCGTTCAAGACCCTGCCCGTATGTACGTACGTGGCAGTATTTTCTTTCTTGCACACTGGCCGCTGTACATACGTGTACATGCTACGTGCGCGCCTCTACTACGACACGTGCGCGCCTCTACATCAACCAGTATGTACGTACACGTTCGCGACCAGAATGACAATGCTACGTACGCTTCGACCAGGTGGGTCCCGACTGTCAGGCACTTCCTTGCCTGCAAAGATGTAGCTGGTGGGTCCCAGCAGTCAGGGGGGCGAATCATTTTTTTTGCCCGGATGCACTTCCTTGCGTGCGAAGATGTAGCTGGTGGGTCCCCGCAGTCAGCGGGAAATGTTTTTTTGCGAAATACGGTGGCCCGTCCGGTGGGTCCCCGCTGTCAGGTGGAGGAATAATTATTTTTCGCGTAATAAGGAGGCACTTCCTTGCTGCGGCTGTGGACCCAGCTGTCAGCCTCTCCATGTACAGTCCACGTCCGATGGAAGCCGTTCCTTGACCACGTTGACCACACCGCGCCGAGAGCACCAGGGCGGTGGACGATGGCGAGGCCTAGGAAGGGGATGATGCGGAGCCGGGGAAGACGCGGTAGTGGAAGCCCGCGCGGAGAGGAGTACGAGGGTTCACTGGTTCGGCTGCGGTGTGAGGCTGCCGTCGCTGCAGGGCCTGGCCAGCGGTGGGAATAGTAGGGGCGGTGAGTTCTCCACGGCAGCACAGCCGGCCACGGGAGGCAGGAGCATGCGGCATGACCGGCGCTGCTTTGGGCGGCTGGAGCAACAAGACCAGAGGTTGAAGAAGCACTACGGCCGTTGGATGGACATCATACGGTCACTGGAGCTAGAATCGTGCATATTGACTAAGTTGACAAAGCCCTCCGTCCCCGTCAACTTAGTAGGCCCACAAGTCAGCCTGCCACTATACTGGGTCCCAGCTAGCAGGGGGAGTATTCATTTTTTTGTGCGTAATAAGGACGCACTTCCTTGCGTGTGAAGATATAGCTGGTGGGTCCGAGCTGTCAACGGCGGTAACGTTTTTTTCGCGAAATACAGAGGCCCTTTTGGTGGGTCCCAGATGTCAGGTGGAGGAATCATTATTTTGCGCGTAATAAGGAGGCATTTCCTTGCGTGCGGCCATGGACCCAGCTGTTAGCCTCTACATGTACAGTCCACTTCAGATGCATGTCGGTCGTTGACCACGTTGACCAGGCCGCGCCGGGAGCACCAGGGCGGTGGACGACGGCGAGGCCTAGGAAGGGAACAACACGGAGGCAGGGAAGACTCGGCAGTTGTTTCCCACGCGGAGGGGAGTACGACTATACGAGGGTTTACTGGTTCGTCTGCCGTCGCCGGAGAATAACAACAGGTGTGGGTGAGTAGAGGGATGGCTAGGCCAGCGATGGGAGTACGGTGGGGCGGTGAAGCCTGCGCGGCAGCACAGCCGTCCGCGGGGAGGAGGGAGCAGGCAGTCCCGCCGGCGCTTGTTTGAGCGGCTAGAGCAGGAAGAGCAGAGATTGAAGAAGCACGACGGCCATTGGATGGGCATCCAACAGTCACTGCTTGTGTGTCAACCTTTTTTTAGGAAAGCCTCAAATATGTGGAAAACAGCATACAACCCATCTGCCATTATTTCTAATAATTTACAGCCCATTTGCTAATTCTGAAGGTTTTTTTGGAGCCCATATTCTTTTTGTTAGCATTACAGCCCATATTGTGGCCACGGTTAAAAAATTATACGAAATGTTGCATATTTCGGTGCGGTCCGAACTGTTTTTAATCCCGAAATTTCGAGTCACATTCAAATTGATTTTAAATATAAATGTATATCAATATAAAATCCAACAAATTGTCCACGCATAAAAATTAATGCAATTTAAAATCTTGAAATGAAAAAAAGAAATTTGAAAGTAATTGCCGGTTTGATGTGTTTTAAAAATGTACAGCCCATTTCTCATTACTGATAGGCCATTTTCTCGTCTAGCCGAATGAAGCTCTCCTCGTCTTGAAAGATTTGCAGCCCAATAGGCCTGACAAAGCGACTTACTCACAAAAAAACTGGGCTAGCCATTTTCAGAAAGAAAAAAAACTACTGGGCTGGTCTGTGGTAAACATAAAAGAGAAGGCTGTCTAGACATGCCAGAGTGCCCCGCACAGCCCAGTTGACACCCTGCTTCTGTCTCAAAAACAAATTAGATAAATGCCACAACAAATATGGCGATTCATAAAAATGCCAACGCAATTTCCAAACTTTGAAAAATGCCACTGCAATTTTTGCAAACTTTGGAAAACGCCACTGCAATTTGCAAACTTTGAAAAACGCCACTCCAGACTTCAAAAAATGCCACTAGGGATGGCATGAAATGGCATTTTTGAAAGTTTGGAAATTGCAATGGCATTTATTAGAAACACCAGATTTGGAGTGGCATTTATCAAATTAACCCAAAACAAAAATAACTGGGCGAGCTGCTGGGTCCCTGAGGCCAGCCGCTCGTTGTGCAACTCTCTCGTTTATTGACTACGTTGACAATGGCATGGGACCCAGATGTCAGAAATCCATTACGAGGAGCCATTTTTTTATTGGATTGAAATAAGGAGGCACTTTGCTTGCGTAAAGCCATGACCTTGGCGGGTCCCTGCTGTCATCCTCTCCACGTACAATCATCTCCTGGTTGTGTACGCGTCAACTTGCTAGGCCCACAAGTCAGCCTCTAAACCCGTGGAGGACAAATACAACCCCTTTAAAAAAATAACAGCCCATTCCATATGTTCAAACGGAAAGTTCAACATTCAGAGCAAAGTAACAGGTCTGATCCACATATAGAGTACTGAACTTTCACGTTGACAACCATCATAGCCAAGTTAACTATCTACTTCCACTAATACTCTAGTAGCGTAAAGTACTAACTTACTCTTAGCTAACTAGACGATGTCGGCCGCCATCTGCGGTACACGCTAAACGCCGGCACCGGCGTCCTCCGCCTCGCCTCGGACTTGCCAGAGGTGCGATAGGGCGCGTTGCTCGCGCGCGTTGGCCCTTTCCATGCCGGCGTGGTCCACCGAAGCTTCGGCTTCTAAGCGGGAAACCCACTTGACGAGCTGGTAGTAAAAATCAGGGTCGCGAACGCGTGCGTGCCTGACAGCCTCCAGGGCTATTTGCCGGGCGCCGGCCTCCACGTAGTCGGCCCACGTGCGGGCGCTCTGCTCACGTATCAGAGCGTCGGTGCGCTGCTGCTCCATGTCCCGCTGGCGGCGCAAATCGGCGATACGCTGCTCATCCGCCAAGCGGTCGCGCTCCAACAACTCCTGCTCCTCCGCCAGGCGGTCGCGCTCCAACAAGTCCTCGATCTCCGCATTGCCATCTAAAGACCGATAGAATGCCTCCTCCCTCCGCCTGTCTTCCGGTGAAAAACCGAACACTAGTTCCGGCGGTGACCGCCTCCGGCCACGCCTATCGCGGACGGGCGGGGACATGGCAGACGTGGCGAGAGCGAGGATAAGTGGCGAGCAACGTCGGGCCGGTGGGGGCTTATGAGGATAGGGCGAGTTGGGTCACGGTGCCACCATAGAAGGCCGAGAAACAGTACTTATAAGCGGAAGGTAGCGCGACGGTCATCGGAATTCAATGCATAATGAAGCAGGCATGGCTTAGCACGCCAGCTTGCCATAGAAAACTAGAGAAACTGAAATTGTGACTGTGTCGTCCCGTCCCGTCCGTGCTGGGTCGCACGCCGGCCTTACGGTCAAACGAGTGCACTCGAATCATCTCCCTCCTTGTCAATAATGATTCCACGGATTTAAAAGGCCCGCAACAATTAAAGCGCATCTTTTTCGCATTAGTTAGCTGCCTTAATTATGGCCGGCTGCATGCGGGCACTCAAAATCGCTCGCAGCCAGTACGCGGAGCAGCATGCAACGAGTCGCAGCCGAGGGCATTAATTGATGAACTTTAGCTGGGAGATAAGGCATTTGCGAACGTTTTTGCTAGCAGTTTCTTCAGATTCGCATGGCATTTTCTTCAGAGCAGCTTGTCAGTTTCTTCAGAGGTAGGCATTTCTATTCAAAAAACTAAAACAGCCAGGAGCGCATTAGTAGGCTAGCTAGTGATCGATCGTAACTTGTAAACACTAAGCGAACAGATATAAGGAACTGTTAATGCATCTCAATGATTCACAGATCATATACAAATATGTAGCTCTAAAAGCAAAGATCAGCCACAACTAAAACCAACTAGTACGATTCCCATACATCAGATCAACATGTTAATGCATCTCAATGATTCACAGATCATATACAAATATGTAGCTCCAAAAGCAAAGATCTAGAAAAAACATATGTTCTTCCTACTAACATGGATGCTTCTCTTGGCCAACATTCAGTACAGACTGAATGACAAATTTGTTTGTGAAGTCTACAATTCCTCTTGCAAACGTAAGTGGTTTCACAAACAGCTGGAACCATGGGAATGAACCACACATGATGGAGGAACATCCACTGCAATATGATTTGGTCTTCTCTTGATCACACTGCGAGACTATTTTCGGAATACAAACTTTAACTTAGGCAAAATGATGCCCATTGTATAATCAGACCAAAGCAATGAAGCACCTAGTGTTGGCCAATAAATAGTACAGTACTACTTTTCTGCAGTCCATGAAGTGACTATCCAATCTTTCTGTGTCTATTTTCAAATGGCACTGCATGTAGTGACTATACTATTCTCTTGTGCAGTTCAACCAAAATTGCGGTCACTTTGTGTGTTTGCAACATAGCAACGGGCAGACATCTCTGTCTGCACAAATATCAAGCAGCTAGTAAACATATACCCCACCTTGTATTTTCAGTTTAAACATGTCTCTTCCGCTTAGATCTGTCATGTTTTGCACTAGACAATTTGATACAGTCATGTTTTGCCCTGAATAATTTCATACTGAATTGATTTGCTTGTTCATAGCAGAAATATAGCGCCTATTCTTCATCAGACCAAGGATATCCATGTTCGCAGTGATGGAAGAGGTGAAATCGATACAACCGAAATTGAGCATCCAGTCATTGAATCATGTCCTGCACCTCCAATGTAGGTCCACCCTGCCAATAAATTCACATACAAACCACTAGGATTACTATCTAATGACAGTACAAAAAGAGTAGCAAGATAGTAGCAAACCATGTACCTTCTTAATGAACAGCTCATAGTGCCACCAATTGGATATAAAGGTTTGCGAGAAAACATGCTCCTAATGTTGAACCAGCTGGACTTTTTGTGTAGTTCCACTAAACTCGAGCATCCCTGTTTGCATAGATATTGAAAGTGTGATTACTATAAAAGTGGCACTAGTTGAAGCATAGACTCACAAATATAAGCATTCCAATTTCTTAATGGGAAAAGGTAGCAAGACTGTTTCTAACCACCTTTTTGAAGGAATAAATAAGGCAACAAAGGCTGATGTCAGAAAGGCATATATAGTTCTTTCTGAAAGAATGATCGATTCCTGACCTTTCCTCTTCTTTTAAGCATATTTTGTGCAGTTCAACTAAAATAAAATGCCATCACCGCCTTGACAATTCAGTGACACTGTACAAAAGGAAATGACTTAACATTACATCATGATGTCAGGTATGTAGTCGACATGCATTAGAGACAAACTTACGGACCTCCTCCGATAACATAATGAACATTAATTTTAACAAAGGTGTGACTAGCTTTACCGGGATAATTTGAGTGAACTCTACACCCTCTGTTCCTTAATATAAGAGGTTTTTGCGGTTCAGTTTAAAGTACCGAAACGTCTACTAGTATTTAGAAAAACAGGTAGTAGTTTTCTTGAGCACATATCTGGGAAAGCTTGCCACCCTTTATTTATGTCCATACGCTAATGCAACACCATTCGAAATTTTGAATACTACAAATATACACTAATCCAGTGGCTAGTGCAACATTAGAGTAGTTATTTTATTACAGGGTACAGTACAATGGTTTTACTGAACAGATTTCAATAAACTCTGGCACTGGAAGATTTCTATAAGAATTAACAATACAAAATGTAAAGGTAACATGTTTCAGCATTGGTATACTAGCTGTGCATGAGCATTAAACCAAATACAAAAGTCTGAAGGTAACTAGCATTATTAACTAATGACAGTATAAAAGAATTGCAAACCATGTACCTCCAAGGTAAATATCATTTCGAACTCGGGGGGACCTTAAAAATTGCTATCCCAATCGTGATAATCGATCAAACATAAAAACTTGATCGAACGAATCAAGAGAACAACCGGAGGAGGAGGTGCCCACTCTTAACCTTTCCTCTTGTCTTCATA